>NC_086449.1:117384946-117739113 GCF_028390025.1 Pseudophryne corroboree | reverse complement strand
GCGGTGGACTCAGAGGAAGCGGGGGAAGATTTTTGATCCTGGGAACTGGCTGCTGGTGCAGCTTTTTCCTTCTTCCCTTGTCTCTGTGCAGAAAGGAAGCGCCTTTGACCCGCTTGCTTTTCTGAAGCCGAAAGGACTGTACCTGAAAATACGGTGCTTTCTTAGGCTGTGAGGAAACCTGAGGTAAAAAATTTTTCCTTCCCAGCTGTTGCTGTGGATACGAGGTCCCAGAGACCATCCCCAAACAATTCCTCACCCTTATAAGGCAGAATTTCCATGTGCCTTTTATAGGCAGCATCACCTGTCCACTGCCGGGTTTCTAATACCCTCCTGGCAGAATGGACATTGCATTTATTCTGGATGCCAGCCGGCAAATATCCCTCTGTGCATCCTTTATATATAAGACGACGTCTTTAATATGCTCAATGTTAGCAAACTATTATCCCTGTCTTATAGTATTAATATTATCTGACAGGGTATCAGACCACGCTGCAGCAGCACTATTTATGCTGAGGCAATTGCAGGTCTCAGTATATAACCTGAGTGTGTATATACAGACTTCAGGATAGCCTCCTGTTTTTTATCAGCAGGCTCCTTCAAGGTGGCCGTATCCTAAGACGGCAGTGCCACCTTTTTTGACAAACGTGTGAGCGCCTTATCCACCCTAAGGGATATCTCCCAACGTGACCTATCCTCTAGCGGGAAAGGGTACGCCATCAGTAACTTTTTAGAAATTACCAGTTTCTTATTGGGGGAACCCACGCTACTTTACACACTTCATTCATTCATCTGATGGGGGAACAAAACACTGGCTGCTTTTTCTCCCCAAAAATAAAACTGCTTTTATGTGGTACTTGGATTCATGTCAGAAATGCGTAACACATTTTTCATTGCCGAGATCATGTAACGGATGTTCCTAGTGGATTGTGTATATGTCTCAACCTCGTCGACACTGGAGTCAGACTCCGTGTCGACATCTGTGTCTGCCATCTGAGGTAACGGACGCTTTTTTGAGCCCCTGATGGCCTTTGAGACGCCTGGGCAGGCGCGGGCTGAGAAGCCGGCTGTCCCACAGCTGTTTTACGTCATCCAGCCTTGTAAGGAGTTGACATTGTCGGTTAATACCTTCCACCTATCCATCCACTCTGGTGTCGGCCCCACAGGGGACGACATCCCATTTATCGGCCTCTGCTCCACCTCACCTTCCTCATCCCACATGTCGACACAGCCGTACCGACACACAGCACACACACAGGGAATGCTCTGACTGAGGACAGGACCCCACAAAGTCCTTTGGGGAGACAGAGAGAGAGTATGCCAGCACAC
The DNA here is from genome assembly GCF_028390025.1 of Pseudophryne corroboree. Lineage (NCBI taxonomy): Eukaryota > Metazoa > Chordata > Amphibia > Anura > Myobatrachidae > Pseudophryne > Pseudophryne corroboree. The sequence continues at coordinate 117,737,787 of NC_086449.1, read as the reverse complement.
ACCAGAGCGCTATATAATGCAGGGATTAACACTATAACTGAGTGATTTTCCCCCCAATAGCTGCTTGTATAAACAATATTGCGCCTAAATTTAGTGCCCCCCCTCTCTTTTTAACCCTTTGAGCCTGAAAACTACAGGGGAGAGCCTGGGGAGCTGTCTTCCAGCTGCACTGTAAAGAGAAAATGGCGCCAGTGTGCTGAGGTAGATAGCTCCGCCCCTTTTTCGGCTGACTTTTCTCCCGCTTTTTTATGGATTCTGGCAGGGGTATTTATCACATATATAGCCTCTGGGGCTATATATTGTGATATATTTGCCAGCCAAGGTGTTTTTATTGCTTCTCAGGGCGCCCCCCCCCAGCGCCCTGCACCCTCAGTGACCGGAGTGTGAAGTGTGTATGAGGAGCAATGGCGCACAGCTGCAGTGCTGTGCGCTACCTTGGTGAAGACTGATGTCTTCTGCCGCCGATTTTCCGGATTCTTCTTGCTTCTGGCTCTGTAAGGGGGCCGGCGGCGCGGCTCCGGGACCGAACATCAATGGCCGGTTCCATGCGGTCGATCCCTCAGGAGCTAATGGTGTCCAGTAGCCTAAGAAGCCCAAGCTACCACCAGTTAGGTAGGTTCGCTTCTTCTCCCTAGTCCCTCGCTGCAGTGAGTCTGTTGCCAGCAGATCTCACTGTAAAATAACAAACCTAAAATATACTTTCTCTCTAGGAGCTCAGGAGAGCCCCTAGTGTGCATCCAGCTCAGCCGGGCACAGGATTCTAACTGAAGTCTGGAGGAGGGTCATAGTGGGAGGAGCCAGTGCACACCAGGTAGTCCTAAATCTTTCTTAGCTGTGCCCAGTCTCCTGCGGAGCCGCTATTCCCCATGGTCCTTACGGAGTCCCCAGCATCCACTAGGACGTCAGAGAAACATACAAATAATACACTATATGCAAACAGACATTGGAGAAACCAACCAGTGTGATGTCTGCACAAATAAATGACAGTAACAGTATCAGCCAGTGACCCAATGCCCTGTGAGGGCAGACAGACAAGTTAATTCTGCCGACTGGGAATTACAACCAAAGGGATTAGTTGTGTGTGATGCTGAGAGCCGCCATACTGCTGCTCTAAGTGTATGACAGTGAGGTGCAGCACTGCACTGGATGAGAGGGACACTGACACCATAACCTGCCGCCTGCCTCTGTCATATACACATACAGGGTGGGAGCAGGGGGAGGGGTAAATATACTGTAGATCATAGATACAAACAACAAAGGATGGGGAGCCGCTTTGCACCAATGGCGACTCTATGATGCTTTTAATTTAGCTGTGGGCCGTTAAGTCCTCCAGTATCTTTAGCCAATCAGAACGATGTGATCTACGCCCAAAGCGATGGGTGGGCGTGGTCTTATGAATCATGTGATTTTAGAGTCGTGGTCGGTCGTTTGCGCATGCGCCTTCTGCTGTGTGACTTGAGACGCAGAGACCTTCAGGTTGGGACAGGTGACCGGGTCCGGGGTCGTGCATGCTGGGCAGCCTGTGTGTGTATATATGTGTATATATGTGTGAGTGTGTACAGGGAGGATGTTGTGTCAGATACGCTGCTAGATTTGTGAGTGATTACTGTGAGCGCTGTAAGCTGTACAGGGGAGAATGTGTGAGGGAGAGTGTTCTTACTGTGTGAGAGGAGATCATCATCCAGCGCAGTGATATAGGGTATATACATGTAGAGTATGTGGGGAGGGGAGCATCTTACAGCCCAGTGATATAGGGTATTCCGTATATACATCTGAAGCAAGCATGTGGGGAGGGGACGTTCATCACGTAGCACAGTGACATTCCCCAGTGATATAGGGTATATATACAGAGATATGTAGGGAGGGACAATATAGTAATGTGAGAGGAGGCTATCTTAGCAGAGTGATCTGTACAGTGTAGTTTGTTGCATGTCATATATGAGGAAAGGGTAGGGCCATCTTTACACCAGGCAGCTACCCAGGGCCACATAAGTGTAGGCGCCTTTGAGCAGAGCTGGTACTTGCAGAGCTTCTTGGGAGACAGGTAGAGAATGCCACCCGCCCGCTGATTGTGATTTTCACACACAGAGTGGCGTCGCAACATTCTCTACCTGATTTCCAGCCTGCAGCCTGACAGCGAATGGCTGTCACCATGCTGATTGGATGGTTGGAGCTATCCACCAATCAAAATGCTAATAGCCATTCACTGTATGGAAGCATATGGAGAGATGATGCGGTACCGCAGGAGGGGTATGTTATTTATTTTAGTTAGTCCCATGAATGGGTGAGTAGGGGCCCCAGTGTATTACTTTGACCAGGGCCTATAATGCTGTTAAGATGGAATGTAGTCAGGTGACCGGTGGGATCCTGGCCGCCAAGATGCTGGCAGGGGACCTAGGGCTATTTCATAGAAACATGGGTGTCCACGACACCCATAGAGTGGGACTATAACTTGTGAGCGTAGCAAGCCACCGAGCCCGCAAGGGTCTTTGTTGCGCTCGCCCCCCTGTCGGCATCCCGGCATCTGTATGCTGACTGCCGGTCACCCGACCCCAACCCGTTAAGATAGCCCTGGAAAAGGCAGTGTTTTTAGTGCAATATAATAGGTCAATGTTGCTATTATCTTTTCTCTATCGTCCTAGTGGATGCTGGGGTTCCTGAAAGGACCATGGGGAATAGCTGCTCCGCAGGAGACAGGGCACAAAAAGTAAAGCTTTAGGATCAGGTGGTGTGCACTGGCTCCTCCCCCTATGACCCTCCTCCAAGCCTCAGTTAGATTTTTGTGCCCGGCCGAGAAGGGTGCAATCTAGGTGGCTCTCCTAAAGAGCTGCTTAGAAAAGTTTAGCTTAGGTTTTTTTATTTTACAGTGAGTCCTGCTGGCAACAGGATCACTGCAACGAGGGACTTAGGGGAGAAGAAGTGAACTCACCTGCGTGCAGGATGGATTGGCTTCTTGGCTACTGGACATTAGCTCCAGAGGGACGATCACAGGTACAGCCTGGATGGTCACCGGAGCCTCGCCGCCGGCCCCCTTGCAGATGCTGAAACGAGAAGAGGTCCAGAATCGGCGGCAGAAGACTCCTCAGTCTTCTTAAGGTAGCGCACAGCACTGCAGCTGTGCGCCATTTTCCTCTCAGCACACTTCACACGGCAGTCACTGAGGGTGCAGGGCGCTGGGAGGGGGGCGCCCTGGGAGGCAAATGAAAACCTTTTTTGGCTAAAAATACCTCACATATAGCCTCCGGGGGCTATATGGAGATATTTAACCCCTGCCAGAATCCGTTAAGAGCGGGAGATGAGGCCGCCGAAAAAGGGGCGGGGCCTATCTCCTCAGCACACAGCGCCATTTTCCCTCACAGAAAGGCTGGAGGGAAGGCTCCCAGGCTCTCCCCTGCACTGCACTACAGAAACAGGGTTAAAACAGAGAGGGGGGGGCACTAATTTGGCGTTAGAAATATATAAAAAAGATGCTATAAGGGAAAACACTTATATAAGGTTGTCCCTATATAATTATAGCGTTTTTGGTGTGTGCTGGCAAACTCTCCCTCTGTCTCTCCAAAGGGCTAGTGGGTCCTGTCCTCTATCAGAGCATTCCCTGTGTGTGTGCTGTGTGTCGGTACGTGTGTGTCGACATGTATGAGGACGATGTTGGTGAGGAGGCGGAGCAATTGCCTGTAATGGTGATGTCACTCTCTAGGGAGTCGACACCGGAATGGATGGCTTATTTAGGGAATTACGTGATAATGTCAACACGCGCCAAGGTCGGTTGACGACATGAGACGGCCGACAAACAATTAGTACCGGTCCAGACGTCTCAAAAACACCGTCGGGGGTTTTTAAAACGCCCGTTTACTTTAGTCGGTCGACACAGACACAGACAGGGACACTGAATCCAGTGTCGACGGTGAATAAACAAACGTATTCCTTATTAGGGCCACACGTTAAGGGCAATGAAGGAGGTGTTACATATTTCTGATACTACAAGTACCACAAAAGAGGGTATTATGTGGGATGTGAAAAAACTACCGTAGTTTTTCCTGAATCAGATAAATTAAATGAAGTGTGTGATGATGCGTGGGTTCCCCCCGATAGAAAATATGGGCGGTATACCCTTTCCCGCCAGAAGTTAGGGCGCGTTGGGAAACACCCCTTAGGGTGGATAAGGCGCTCACACGCTTATCAGAACAAGTGGCGGTACCGTCTATAGATAGGGCCGTCCTCAAGGAGCCAGCTGACAGGAGGCTGGAAAAATATCATAAAAAGTATATACACACATACTGGTGTTATACTGCGACCAGCGATCGCCTCAGCCTGGATGTGCAGAGCTGGGGTGGCTTGGTCGGATTCCCTGACTAAAAATATTGATACCCTTGACAGGGACAGTATTTTATTGACTATAGAGCATTTAAAGGATGTATTTCTATATATGCGAGATGCACAGAGGGATATTTGCACTCTGGCATCAAGAGTAAGTGCGATGTCCATATCTGCCAGAAGATGTTATGGACACGACAGTGGTCAGGTGATGCAGATTCCAAACGGCACAAAGGTGTATTGCCGTATAAAGGAAGAGGAGTTATTTGGGGTCGGTCCATCGGACCTGGTGGCCACGGCAACTGCTGGAAAATCCACCGTTTTTACCCTAAGTCACATCTCTGCAGAAAAAGACACCGTCTTTTCAGCTTCAGTCCTTTCGTCCCTATAAGAGTCATATCTGCCCAGGGATAGAGGAAAGGGAAGAAGACTGCAGCAGGCAGCCCATTCCCAGGAACAGAAGCGTTCCACCGCTTCTGACAAGCTCTCAGCATGACGCTGAGACCGTACAGGACCCCTGGATCCTACAAGTAGTATCCCAGGGGTACAGTTTGGAATGTCGAGACGTTTCCCCTGCGCAGGCTCCTGAAGTCTGCTTTACCAAGGTCTCCCTCCGACAAGGAGGCAGTATGGGAAAAAATTCACGAGCTGTATTCCCAGCAGGTGATAATTAAATTACCCCTCCTACAACAAGAAAAGGGGGTATTATTCCACACTATATTGTGGTACTGAAGCCAGAAGGCTAGGTGAGACCTATTCTAAATCTAAAAAAATTTGAACACTTACAAAGGTTCAAATCAAGATGGAGTCACTCAGAGCAGTGATAACGAACCGGGAAGAAGGGGACTATCTGGTGTCCCGAGACATCAGGGATGCTTACCTCCATGTCCAAAATTTGCCCTTATCACTAAGGGTACCTCAGGTTCGTGGTACAGAACTGTCACTATCAGTTTCAGACGCTGCCGTTTGGATTGTCTACTGCACCCCGGGTCTTTACCAAGGTAATGGCCGAAATGATGGTTCTTCTTCGAAGAAAAGGCGTCTTAATTATCCCTTACTTGGACGATCTCCTGATAAGGGCAAAGTCCAGGGAACAGTTGGAGGTCGGAGTAGCACTATCTCGGATACTGTTACAACAGCAGGAGTGGATTCTAAATATTCCAAAATCGCAGCTGATCCCGACAACAAGTCTCCTGTGCTTAGGGATGATTCTGGACACAGTCCAGAAAAAGGTGTTTCTCCCGGAAGAGAAAGCCAGGGAGTTATCCGAGCTAGTCAGGAACCTCCTAAAATCAGTGCATCATTGCACAAGGGCCATGGTAAAAAAATGGTGACTTCCTTCGAAGCAATTCCAGTCGGCAGATTTCATGCATGAACTTTTCAGTGGGATCTGCTGGACAAATGGTCCGGATCGCATCTTCAGATGCATCAGCGGATAACCCTATATCCAAGGACAAGGGTGTCTCTCCTGTGGTGGTTACAGAGTGCTCATCTTCTAGAGGGCCGCAGATTCGGCATTCAGTTTTGGATGTTGGTGACCACGGAGGCCAGCCCGAGAGGCTGGGGAGCAGTCACACAAGGAAAAAAATTTTTTTCCAGGGAGTGTGATCAAGTCTGGAGATTTTTCTCCACATAAATATAGCTAAGGGTAAATTTATAATGCTCTAAGCTTAGCAAGACCTCTGCTTCAAGGTCAGCCGGTATTGATCCAGTGGGATAAAACATCACGGCAGTCGCCCACGTAAATAGACAGGGCGGCACAAGAAGCAGGAGGGCAGTGGCAAAAACTGCAAGGACTTTTCGCTGGGCGGAAAATCATGTGATAACACTGTCAGCAGTGTTTCATTCCGGGAATGGAAACTGGGAAGCAGACTTCCTCAGTAGGCACGACCTCCACCCGGCAGAGTGGGAACTTCATGGGGAAGTTTTCCACATAATTGTAAACCGTTGGGAATTACCAAAGGTGGACATGATGGCGTCCCGTCTGAACAAAAAACGGGACAGGTATTGCGCCAGGTTAAGAGACCCTCAGGCAATAGCTGTGGACGTTCTGGTAACACCGTGGGTGTACCAGTCGGTGTATGTGTTCCATCCTCTGCTTTTCATACCTACGGTACTGAGAATTATAAGACGTAGAGGAGTAAGAACTATACTCATGGCTCCGGATTGGCCAAGAAGGACTTGGTACCCGGTACTTCAAGAGATGCTCACAGAGGACTTATGGCCTCTGCCGCTAAGAAGGGACTTGTTTCAGCAAGTACCATGTCTGTTCCAAGACTTACCGCAGCTGCGTTTGACGGCATGGCGGTGGAACGCCGGATCCTAAGGGAAAAGGCATTCAGGAAGAGGTCATTCCTACCCTGGTCAAAGCCAGAAAGGAGGTGACCGCACAACATTATCACCACATGTGGCGAAAATATGTTGCGTGGTGTGAGGCCAGGAAGGCCCCACGAAGAAATTTCAACTCGGTCGATTCCTGCATTTCTTGCAAACAGGAGTGTCTATGGGCCTCAAATTGGGGTCCATTAAGGTTCAAATTTCGGCCCTGTCGATTTTTCTTCCAGAAAGAATTGGCTTCAATTCCTGAAGTCCAGAAGTTTGTCAAGGGAGTATTGCATATACAACCCCCTTTTGTGCCTCCAGTGGCACTGTGGGATCTCAACGTAGTTCTGGGATTCCTCAAAACACATTGGTTTAAAACCAGTCAAATCTGTGGATTTGAAGCATCTCACATGAAAAGTGAACATGCTCTTGGACCTGGCCTGGACCAGGCGAGTGTCAAATTGGTGGTTTTTTTCTCAAAAAAGCCCATATCTGTTTGTCCATTCGGACAGGGCAGAGCTGCGGACTCGTCCCCAGTTCTCTCCCTAAGGTGGTGTCAGTGTTTCACCTGAACCAGCTTATTGTGGTGTCTTGCGCCTACTAGGGACTTGGAGGACTCCAAGTTGCTAGATGAGGTCAGGGCCCTGAAAATATAGGTTCCAGGACGGCTGGAGTCAGGAAAACTGACTTGCTGTTATCCTGTATGCACCCAACAAACTGGGTGCTCTTGCTTTTAAGCAGACTTTTGCTAGTTGGATGTGTAATACAATTCAGCTTGCACATTCTGTGGCAGGCCTGCCACAGCCAAAATATGTAAATGCCCATTCCACAAGGAAGGTGGGCTCATCTTGGGCGGCTGCCCGAGGGGTCTCGGCTTTACAACTTTGCCGAGCGGCTATTTAGTCAGGGGCAAACACGTTTGTAAAATCCTACAAATTTGATACCCTGGCTAAGGAGGACCTGGAGTTCTCTCATTCGGTGCTGCAGAGTCATCCGCACTCTCCCGCCCGTTTGGGAGCTTTGGTATAATCCCCATGGTCCTTTCAGGAACCCCAGCATCCACTAGGACGATAGAGAAAATAAGAATTTACTTACCGATAATTCTATTTCTCGGAGTCCGTAGTGGATGCTGGGCGCCCATCCCAAGTGCGGATTATCTGCATTACTTGTACATAGTTACAAAAATCGGGTTATTATTGTTGTGAGCCATCTTTTCAGAGGCTCCGCTGTTATCATACTGTTAACTGGGTTCAGATCACAGGTTGTACAGTGTGATTGGTGTGGCTGGTATGAGTCTTACCCGGGATTCATAAATCCTTCCTTATTGTGTACGCTCGTCCGGGCACAGTACCTAACTGAGGCTTGGAGGAGGGTCATAGGGGGAGGAGCCAGTGCACACCACCTGATCCTAAAGCTTTACTTTTTGTGCCCTGTCTCCTGCGGAGCCGCTATTCCCCATGGTCCTTTCAGGAACCCCAGCATCCACTACGGACTCCGAGAAATAGAATTATCGGTAAGTAAATTCTTATTATACTAAATATGAAGGAGATGTATGAAGCAGTATAAAGAATCAGCTGCTGGCTATAATTTTATAGAATGCACTTGATAAATGTGACCTCAATGCTGATTGGTTGCCATGGGCAACTTCTCCACTGGCACACCTCTCCTCTCTTTACACTGCTTCCTGCATCTCCCCTTATGTTCGTTATTGCAGAGGATATTTGAAGCTTTTGAAAGGGTTGTGTATATCATATATACTATGGGGTTTATTTAATTGAAGTCAAAAGCTGCCGTCTGTCGGAAAGACGGCAGTTTAAAAAAAAAATTTAGGTCGGTAGGGGTTCCGACCTATTCAGTATACCTCAAAATTATCTGACGGGTCAGGGAATTCAACTTGTTGGAAGGCATGTGGATCGTCAGAATAGCCACCGATCCGCATGCTTCTGTCGGATAGCACGGGGATCGGGGCTAAGAGGGGCTAGTCCTCAGATTGGGTATGACGTGATGTGTAGCATATATACAGGTCTGATACATGTGGAATAGACTATGTAATATGAGAGGTACTTGTCCTCAGAGTGGGTGTAATGTGTCCTGTGATGTGTAGGGGGGTGGTCTTCAGTTTGCCAGCTGTCGGGATCCCGGTGCACAGTATACCGGCGCCGGAATCCCGACAGCCGGCATACCGACACCTTTACTCCCTCTTGGGGGTCCACGACCCCCCTGTAGGGAGAATAGATAGCATGGCGTGCGTAGTGCGCCTCCGTGCCCGCAAGGGGCTCATTTGTGCTAGCGCAGCTGTCGGTATGCCGGCGCCGGTATGCTGGCCGCCTGTATACCCTACTACACCCGTGTAGGTTATATATACAGGTCTACAACATGTGGAATAGACTGTATGTAATATGAGAGGAGCTAGTCCTCAGATTAGGTGTGAGATGTAATGTGATGTGTAGGATGGGTTTAGTATGAAATACCTACTATCAAAATCCCGACAAGGTCAAAATACAGACATTTAAAATCCCGATAAGGTCAAAATACAGACATTTAAAATACCAACAAGGTCAAAAAGTCGACACGTTTTTAATTGGGGTTTTTGGTGTGTATGTTGACATAGGTCGACATGGACACCTTATAAGTGTACCGGGTCCCCTCACATGGCTCGCTGCTCACTATGCTTCAGGCACAGTGCCTCACTGCGCTCGGCACACTATTTTATATTCCCCCTCCAGGTCCACTGGGATGGTAAAGTATGAACAAGTCGGTTTCAATGAAAAACTCATGTTGACTTTTAGACCTGTCGGTATTTTGACCTTGTCGGTATTTTGACCATCGGTCAATGGTTGTCAGGATTTTGATTGTAGGTAAATTGACTTTCTCGTATAGGCTATATACAGTCCTGATACATGTGGAATAGACAGTGGGGATCACTTATCAATGAATCATAAAACTTGTTGCGTATGATAAACAGTGCTCCAGCCAATCAGCTCCTAACTGTCGTGTTCAGTTCCTAACTAATGTGTTTGAATAATGACACTTGGGAGCTGATTTTCTGGAGCACTATTTATCATACGCATTGAGTTTTGGCACTCGTTAATACATGGGCCCTAGTGTTTTTTTTTATATGAGATGGGCTTACCCTCACATTGGGTGTACGGGCACATACAGGATTCTTATGTGGGGAAGGTGCTGTGTGTAATCTGAGAGGAGGTTATTCTCATATAGTAGGGAGGTTTGTACATTAAATAGTGCTTACAGGGACGGAATGGGGCTCTGGGCATTTGTGAATGCGCGCACGTTACGGGGGCGTGGACTCACGGCACGCCCCCATTTCCATGGAGACTCTTGTTTTGGACAGGGATGCGCGGCAAGTCTGTGTAAAGTGGGCTCGTGGCACGCCCCCATTTCTATGGAGACTGGTGGAGGTGGCTAAACCAGAGAGCCGTAGGCTGTGCTGCGCGCGGCCTTCCCAGCTCTCTGTGGGACTGGACCGGCCCAACGGCCCATCTGGTATATGTCCGAAGTTGTAATTTTAAAAAAACACAATAGAAATTGCATGTAGACAGCCTCAGGATCCTTTCCCTATTGCAAGGAGTCGCTGGAAAACACATTAGTCGTCACGCTTGGGTGAATTGCGGGCAGTGAAGTGCGTTACTTCTGCGCTCCCTGATGGCAGTGGACATACTGCCTCAGCGGGGTGCCGGCATACGGGCAGGGTGCATTTTGCGATTTTAAAATCGGACAGGGCAGAAACACTACATATCCGTTATATACTGTTTTATCAAGGGGGAATTGTAGCAAACCTTCTAAAAAGGCGAGGTTAACCAACTGAAAAGGGTGTGTGGTCGCTTGGGGAGGGGTGTGGTCTCATGACACAGCCCCTGTTTGTCACTCCTGGGGGCGTGCCCAGCACTTCCGGACATGCTGGCCTGCCCCAAGCTCTCCTTCTCATGTTATTGCTCAGTTTTGCAAAAAATCGGTAGCTAACTTGCGTTGTAGGCTGTTGTATATTATAATGCCTGAATCTGATTACAGTAAAGGGCCTTTTCTATTTGGGAGGATGGCGCTGCCTGCATATGTGCCTGTCCAGCGCTGCCTAATGTGATGTCTATGCTTTGAGAAGTCCAGGATTTAGCAAAACTAACCATGTGCACAGATGACGTGACACTTAGGGGTTTCACTGTATGAAGAAACTTCATCCTTGCATCTAAATTAAGATACTTTAAGATAATCTTCTAGATAGTTAGTGTATCTAACCAATGGCGCAACATGGGGGTTGATTTGTATTTGCAAAATAAGTACCTTTTTGTGTGTGTGTAATAAAGACAAAACAATCTATACAGGCACAATGGGCAAACTGTGTTGTGAGAGTCTGTCAATGTGTATGTCTGAATTAATAGATTTTAAGGCTTGAGATGTTAAAACATGCCTGAGATGGTACATGGTACGCCTGAGTTGTGTATTATGATCTCTTAAAAGTTTGAGACCATCTAGAATACAGTAAGCATTTGTGAGGAGGGTATAAGACCTTGTGCAGTGGTCATATCTGCGCAGTGTGACATGTGTATTGTCACCACTTAGTCATGTGATCTCCCACAGCTGTCAGCACCTGCTATTTCCATGCACAGCTAAGCGAATTAGTCACTTGGGCAATATTATTGGCTAGAAGGGTACAACATTGGTACGCCTAGACTTAATTTTAATTTTTCTAACGTCCTAGTGGATGCTGGGGACTCCGTAAGGACCATGGGGAATAGACGGGCTCCGCAGGAGACTTGGCACTCTAAGAAAGATTTAGTACTACTGGTGTGCACTGGCTCCTCCCACTATGCCCCTCCTTCAGACCTCAGAATCTGTGCCCGGAAGGAGCTGGGTGCATTTTAGTGAGCTCTCCTGAGCTTGCTAATAAGAAAGTATTTTAGTTAGGTTTTTTATTTTCAGAGAGCTTCTGCTGGCAACAGACTCTCTGCTACGTGGGACTGAGGGGAGAGAAGCAAACCTACTAACTGCGGCTAGGTTGCGCTTCTTAGGCTACTGGACACCATTAGCTCCAGAGGGATCGAACACAGGAACCTAACCTTGGTCGTCCGTTCCCGGAGCAGCGCCGCCGTCCCCCTTGCAGAGCCAGAAGACAGAAGCCGGCGGGTTGAAGCAAGAAGACGTCAAAATCGGCGGCAGAAGACTCCTGTCTTCATATGAGGTAGCGCACAGCACTGCAGCTGTGCGCCATTGCGCCTCCACACTAACCCACACACTCCAGTCACTGTAGGGTGCAGGGCGCAGGGGGGGGCGCCCTGGGCAGCAATTGATTACCTCCTGGCAAAAAAGCAGCATATATACAGCTGGGCACTGTAATATGCATGAGCCCCCGCCATTACTTTTACACAAAATCGCGGGACAGAAGCCCGCAGCTGAGGGGGCGGGGCCTTCTTCCTCAGCACTCACCAGCGCCATTTTCTCTCCACTGCTCCGCTGAGAGGAAGCTCCCCAGGCTCTCCCCTGCAGAATCACGGTAGAAAGAGGGTAAAAAGAGAGGGGGGGGCACATAAATTTAGCGCATTAATCATATATACAGCAGCTACTGGGTAAACACTAAGTTACTGTGTGATTCCTGGGTCATATAGCGCTGGGGTGTGTGCTGGTATACTCTCTCTCTGTCTCTCCAAAAGGCCTTGTGGGGGTCCTGTCCTCATATAGAGCATCCCCTGTGTGTGTGGTGTGTCGGTACGCGTGTGTCGACATGTTTGACGAGGAGGGCTATGTGGAGGCAGAGCAAGTGCAGATGAATGACGTGTCTCCGCCGACGGCGCCGACACCTGATTGGATGGATATGTGGAAGGTGTTAAATGATAATGTAAACTCCTTGCATAAAAGGTTGGATAAATCTGATGCATTGGGACAGTCGGGGTCTCAGCCCATGCCTGATCCTACAGCGCAGAGGCCGTCAGGGTCTCAGAAGCGCCCACTATCCAAAATTGTTGACACAGATATCGACACGGATTCTGACTCCAGTGTCGATGACGATGATGCAAAATTGCAGCCTAAAATGGCTAAAGCCATCCGCTACATGATTATAGCAATGAAGGATGTATTGCACATAGAGGTAAACCCTGTCCCTGACAAGAGGGTTTATATGTATGGGGAGAAAAAGCAAGAGGTGACTTTTCCCCCTTCACATGAGTTAAATGAGTTATGTGAAAAAGCGTGGGATTCCCCCGATAGGAAAGTGCTGTTTTCCAAAAGGTTACTTATGGCGTACCCTTTCCCGCCAACGGACAGGATGTGCTGGGAATCCTCCCCTAGGGTAGATTAAGCTCTGACACGCTTATCTAAGAGGGTGGCCCTGCCGTCACAGGATACGGCCTCCCTAAAGGATCCTGCCGATAGGAAGTAGGAAAGTATCCTGAAGTCTGTTTATACACATTCAGGTACTCTACTGAGGCCGGCAATTGCGTCAGCCTGGATGTGTAGTGCTGTAGCAGCATGGACAGATAATCTGTCTCTGGAACTGGATACCTTGGACAAGGATACTATTTTACTGACCCTGGGGCATATAAAAGACGCTGTCCTATATATGAGGGATGCCCAGAGGGACATTTGCCTACTGGGCTCTAGAGTAAATGCAATGTCGATTTCTGCCAGAAGGGTCCTGTTGACTCGGCAATGGACAGGTGATGCCGACTCCAAAAAGCACATGGAGGTTTTACCTTACAAGGGTGAGGAATTGTTTGGGGACGGTCTCTCGGACCTAGTTTCCACAGCTACGGCTGGGAAGTCAAATTTTTTGCCATATATTCCCTCATAGCCTAAGAAAGCACCGTATTATCAAATGCAGTCCTTTGTTCACAAAGAAGCAAGAAAGTCAGAGGTGCATCCTTTCTTGCCAGAGGCATGGGTACAGGGAAAAAGCTGCACCATACAGCTAGTTTCCAGGAACAGTAGTCCTCCCTGGCTTCCGCTAAATCCACCGCATGACGCTGGGGCTTCACAGGTGGAGCCAGGAGCGGTGGGGGCGCGTCTCCGAAATTTCAGCCACCAGTGGGTTCGCTTACAGGTGGATCCCTGGGCTATACAGATTGTGTCTCAGGGATACAAGCTGGAATTCGAAGTGATGCCCCCTCACCGTTACCTCAAATCGGCCCTGCCAGCTTCCCCCATGGAAAGGGAAGTAGTATTAGCGGCAATTCACACGTTATATCTCCAGCAGGTGGTGGTAAAGGTTCCCCTCCCTCAACAGGGAAGGGGATACTATTCCACAATGTTGGTGGTACCGAAACCGGACGTTTCGGTCAGACCCATATTCAATTTAAAGTCCCTGAACATTTATCTGAAAAGATTCAAGTTCAAATTGGAATCGCTCAGAGCGGTCATTGCAAGCCTGGAAGAGGGGGATTTTATGGTGTCTCTGGACATCAAGGATGCTTACTTGCATGTCCCCATTTATCCACCTCATCAGGAGTACCTCAGATTTGTGGTACAGGACTGTCATTACCAATTCCAGACGTTGCCGTTTGGGCTCTCCACGGCACCGAGAATATTTACCAAGGTAATGGCGGAAATGATGGTGATCCTGAGAAAGCAAGGAGTCACAATTATCCCATACTTGGGCGATCTCCTCATAAGGCGAGGTCCAGAGAGCAGTTGCTGATCAGCGTAGCACACTCTCAGGAAGTGTTGCAGCAGCACGGCTGGATTCTGAATATCCCAAAGTCGCAGCTGATTCCTACGACGCGTCTGCCCTTTCTGGGCATGATTCTGGACACAGACCAGAAGAAGGTGTTTCTCCCGGCGGAGAAGGCTCAGGAGCTCGTGACTCTAGTCAGAGACCACTTAAAACCGAAACAGGTGTCGGTGCATCACTGCACGCGAGTCCTGGGAAAGATGGTGGCATCATACGAAGCCATCCCCTTCAGCAGGTTCCATGCGAGGATCTTTCAGTGGGATCTGTTGGAAAAGTGGTCCGGATCGCATCTTCAGATGCATCGGCTGATCACCCTGTCCCCGAGGGCCAGGGTGTCTCTTCTGTGGTGGCTGCAGAGTGCTCACCTTCTCGAGGGCCGCAGGTTCGGCATACAGGACTGGGTCCTGGTGACCATGGATGCGAGCCTCAGAGGATGGGGGGCAGTCACTCAGGGAAGAAACTTCCAAGGGCTCTGGTCAAGTCAGGAGGCTTGTCTGCACATCAATATCCTGGAACTAAGGGCCATATACAACGCCCTGAGTCAAGCGGAGCCTCTGCTTCGCAACCAACCGGTGCTGATTCAGTCAGACAACATCACCGCAGTGGCTCATGTAAACCGCCAGGGCGGCACAAGAAGCAGAGTGGCGATGGCGGAAGCCACCAGGATTCTTCGTTGGGCGGAGAATCACGTGCAAGCACTGTCAGCAGTGTTCATTCCGGAAGTGGACAACTGGGAGGAAGACTTCCTCAGCAGGCACGACCTCCACCCGGGAGAGTGGGGACTTCATCACGAAGTCTTCACTCAGATTACAAATCGATGGGAACTGCCACAGGTGGACATGATGGCATCCCGTCTCAACAAAAAGCTACAAAGGTATTGCGCCAGGTCAAGAGACCCTCAGGCGATAGCTGTGGACGCACTAGTAACACTGTGGGTGTTCCAGTCGGTCTATGTGTTTCCTCCTCTTCCTCTCATACCCAAGGTGCTGAGAATCGTAAGAAAAAGAGGAGTGAGAACAATTCTCATTGTTCCGGAGTGGCCAAGAAGGACTTGGTACCCGGAACTGCAAGAAATGCTCACAGAGGACCCTTGGCCTCTGCCTCTCAGACAGGGCCTGTTGCAACAGGGGCCCTGTCTGTTCCAAGACTTACCGCGGCTGCGTTTGACGGCATGGCGGTTGAACGCAGGATCCCAGCGGAAAAAGGTATTCCGGATGAAGTTATTCCTACGCTAATAAAGGCTAGGAAGGACGTGACCGCTAAGCACTATCACCGTATATGGCGAAAATATGTTGCCTGGTGTGAGGCCAGGAAGGCCCCTACAGAGGAATTCCAGCTGGGCCGGTTCCTGCACTTCCTACAGTCTGGAGTGACTATGGGCTTGAAGTTGGGGTCCATAAAGGTCCAGATTTCGGCCCTATCCATTTTCTTTCAAAAGGAACTGGCTTCTCTTCCTGAGGTTCAGACGTTTGTTAAGGGAGTGCTGCATATTCAGCCCCCTTTTGTGCCACCAGTGGCACCTTGAGATCTCAACGTGGTCTGGGGTTTTCTGAAATCCCACTGGTTTGAGCCACTAAGACCGTGGAGCTAAAGTATCTGACGTGGAAGGTGGTCATGCTATTGGCCTTAGCTTCGGCTAGGCGTGTGTCAGAATTGGCGGCTTTGTCATGTAAAAGCCCCTATCTGGTTTTCCATATGGACAGGGCAGAATTACGGACTCGTCCGCAATTTCTGCCGAAGGTGGTGTCATCTTTTCATTTGAACCAACCTATTGTGGTGCCTGCGGCTACTCGTGACTTAGAGGATTCCAAGTTGCTTGATGTAGTCAGGGCTTTGAAGATCTATGTAGCCAGGACGGCTGGAGTCAGGAAAACTGACTCGCTGTTTATCCTGTATGCATCCAACAAGCTGGGTGCTCCTGCTTCAAAGCAAACCATTGCTCGCTGGATCTGTAACACGATTCAGCAGGCTCATTCTGCGGCTGGATTGCCGCATCCAAAATCAGTGAAAGCCCATTCCACAAGGAAAGTGGGCTCTTCTTGGGCGGCTGCCCGAGGGGTCTCGGCATTACAGCTTTGCCGAGCAGCTACTTGGTCGGGTTCAAACACATTTGCTAAGTTCTACAAGTTTGATACCCTGGCTGAAGAGGACCTTGTGTTTGCCCATTCGGTGCTGCAGAGTCATCCGCACTCTCCCGCCCGTTTGGGAGCTTTGGTATAATCCACATGGTCCTTACGGAGTCCCCAGCATCCAATAAGACGTTAGAGAAAATAAGATTTTACTCACTGGTAAATCTATTTCTCGTAGTCCGTAGTGGATGCTGGGCGCCCGTCCCAAGTGCGGACTTTCTGCAATACGTGTATATAGTTATTGCTTAATAAAGGGTTATGTTATGTTGGCATCCATTGTTTGATGCTCTGTTGTTGTTCATACTGTTGACTGGGTAAGTCATCACAAGTTATATACGGTGTGATTGGTGTGGCTGGTATGAGTCTTACTCTGGATTCCAAAATCCTTTCCTTGTAATGTCAGCACTTCCGGGCACAGTTTCCTTAACTGAGGTCTGGAGGAGGGGCATAGAGGGAGGAGCCAGTGCACACCAGTAGTACTAAATCTTTCTTAGAGTGCCCAGTCTCCTGCGGAGCCCGTCTATTCCCCATGGTCCTTACGGAGTCCCCAGCATCCACTACGGACTACGAGAAATAGATTTACCGGTGAGTAAAATCTTATTTTCTCTAACATCCTAGTGGATGCTGGGGACTCCGTAAGGACCATGGGGAATAGACGGGCTCCGCAGGAGACTGGGCACTCTAAGAAAGAATTAGTACTACTGGTGTGCACTGGCTCCTCCCTCTATGCCCCTCCTCCAGACCTCAGTTAGAATCTGTGCCCGGAAGGAGCTGGGTGCATTTTAGTGAGCTCTCCTGAGCTTGCTATTAAGAAAGTATTTTAGTTAGGTTTTTTTTTTATTTTCAGAGAGCTTTTGCTGGCAACAGAATCTCTGCTACGTGGGAGTGAGGGGAGAGAAGCAAACCTACTAACTGTGGCTAGGTTGCGCTTCTTAGGCTACTGGACACCATTAGCTCCAGAGGGTTCGAACACAGGATCTTAACCTTGGTCGTCCGATCCCGGAGCCGTGCTGCCGTCCCCCTCGCAGAGCCAGAAGACAGAAGCCGGCGGATGAAGCAAGAAGACGTCAAAATCGGCGGCAGAAGACTCCTGTCTTCACATGAGGTAGCGCACAGCACTGCAGCTGTGCGCCATTGCTCCCACATTACACCCACACACTCCGGTCACTGTAGGGTGCAGGGCGCAGGGGGGGGCGCCCTGGGCAGCTATTTGAGTACCTCCTGGCAAAAGCAGCATATATACAGCTGGGCACTGTATATATGCATGAGCCCCCGCCATTTTTTACATCAAATCGCGGGACAGAAGCCCGCCGCTGAGGGGGCGGGGCTTCTTCCTCAGCACTCACCAGCGCCATTTTATCTCCACAGCTCCGCTGAGGAGAAGCTCCCCAGGCTCTCCCCTGCAGACTCACGGTAGAAAAAGGGTAAAAAGAGAGGGGGGGCACATAAATTTAGCGCAATAATCATATATACAGCAGCTACTGGGTAAACACTAAGTTACTGTGTGATTTCTGGGTCATATAGCGCTGGGGTGTGTGCTGGCATACTCTCTCTCTGTCTCTCCAAAAGGCCTTGTGGGGGTCCTGTCCTCATATAGAGCATCCCCTGTGTGTGTGGTGTGTCGGTACGCCTGTGTCGACATGTTTGACGAGGAGGGCTATGTGGAGGCAGAGCAGGTGCAGATGAATGAGGTGTCCCCGCCGACGGCGCCGACACCTGATTGGATGGATATGTGGAAGGTGTTAAATGATAATGTAAACTCCTTTCATAAAAGGTTGGATAAAGCTGATGCCTTGGGACAGTCGGGGTCTCAGCCCATGCCTGATCCTACAGCGCAGAGGCCGTCAGGGTCTCAGAAGCGCCCACTATCCCAGATTGTTGACACAGATATCGACACGGATTCTGACTCCAGTGTTGATGGCGATGATGCAAAATTGCAGCCTAAAATGGCTAAAGCCATCCGCTACATGATTATAGCAATGAAGGATGCATTGCACATATCAGAGGTAAACCCTGTCCCTGACAAGAGGGTTTATATGTTTGGGGAGAAAAAGCAAGAGGTGACTTTTCCCCCTTCACATGAGTTAAATGAGTTATGTGAAAAAGCGTGGGATTCTCCTGATAGGAAAGTTCTAATTTCCAAAAGGTTACTTATGGCGTACCCTTTCCCGCCAACGGACAGGATGCGCTGGGAATCCTCCCCTAGGGTAGACAAAGCTCTGACACGCTTATCTAAGAAGGTGGCCCTGCCGTCACAGGATACGGCCTCCCTAAAGGATCCTGCGGATAGGAAGCAGGAAGGTATCCTGAAGTCTGTTTATACGCATTCAGGTACTCTGCTGAGGCCGGCAATTGCGTCGGCCTGGATGTGTAGTGCTGTAGCAGCATGGACAGATACTCTGTCTGAGGAACTGGATACCTTGGACAAGGATACTATTTTACTAACCCTGGGGCATATAAAAGACGCTGTCCTATATATGAGGGATGCCCATAGGGACATTTGCCTACTGGGCTCTAGAGTAAATGCAATGTCAATTTCTGCCAGAAGGGTCCTGTGGACTCGGCAATGGACAGGTGATGCCAACTCTAAAAAAACACATGGAGGTTTTACCTTATAAGGGTGAGGAATTGTTTGGGGACGGTCTCTCGGACCTAGTTTCCACAGCTACGGCTGGGAAGTCAAATTTTTTGCCTTATATTCCCTCACAGCCTAAGAAAGCACTGTATTACCAAATGCAGTCCTTTCGTTCACAAAAAAGCAAGAAAGTCAGAGGTGCATCCTTTCTTGCCAGAGGCAGGGGTAGAGGAAAGAAGCTGCACCATACAGCTAGTTTCCAGGAACAGAAGTCCTCCCCGGCTTCCACTAAATCCACCGCATGACGCTGGGGCTCCACAGGTGGAGCGGGGAGCGGTGGGGTCGCGTCTCCGAAATTTCAGCCATCAGTAGGTTCGCTCACAGGTGGATCCCTGGCCTATACAGATTGTGTCTCAGGGATACAAGCTGGAATTCTAAGTGATGCCCCCTCACCGTTACCTCAAATCGGCCCTGCCAGCTTCCCCCATGGAAAGGGAGATAGTGTTAGCGGCAATTCACAAGTTATATCTCCAGCAGGTGGTGGTAAATGTTCTCCCCCTTCAAAAGGGAAAGGGTTACTATTCCACAATGTTTGTGGTACCGACACCGGACGGTTCGGTCAGACCCATATTGAATTTAAAGTCCCTGAACATTTAGCTGCAAAGATTCAAGTTCAAAATGGAATCGCTCAGAGCGGTCATTGCAAGCCTGGAAGAGGGGGATTTTATGGTGTCTCTGGACATCAAGGATGCTTACTTGCATGTCCCCATTTATCCACCTCATCAGGAGTACCTCAGATTTGTGGTACAGGACTGTCATTACCAATTCCAGACGTTGCCGTTTGGTCTGTCCACGGCACCGAGAATATTTACCAAGGTAATGGCGGAAATGATGGTGCTCCTTCGAAAGCAAGGAGTTACCATTATCCCAAACTTGGACGATCTCCTCATAAAGGCGAGGTCCAGAGAGCAGTGGCTGATCAGCGTAGCACACTGTCAGGAAGTGTTGCAACAGCACGGCTGGATTCTGAATATTCCAAAGTCGCAGCTTATTCCTACGACGCGTCTGCCCTTCCTGGGCATGATTCTGGACACAGACCAGAAGAAGGTGTTTCTCCCGGCGGAGAAGGCTCAGGAGCTCGTGACTCTGGTCAGAGACCTCCTAAAACCAAAACAGGTGTCGGTGCATCACTGCACGCGAGTCCTGGGAAAGATGGTGGCGTCATACGAAGCCATTCCCTTCGGCAGGTTCCATGCGAGGATCTTTCAGTGGGATCTGTTGGATAAGTGGTCCGGATCGCATCTTCAGATGCATCGGCTGATCACCCTATCCCCCAGGGCCAGGGTGTCTCTTCTGTGGTGGCTGCAGAGTGCTCACCTTCTCGAGGGCCGCAGGTTCGGCATACAGGACTGGGTCCTGGTGACCACGGATGCAAGCCTCCGAGGATGGGGGGCAGTCACTCAGGGAAGAAACTTCCAAGGGCTCTGGTCAAGTCAGGAGGCTTGTCTGCACATCAATATCCTGGAACTAAGGGCCATATACAACGCCCTGAGTCAAGCGGAGCCTCTGCTTCGCAACCAACCGGTGCTGATTCAGTCAGACAACATCACCGCAGTGGCTCATGTAAACCGCAAGGGCGGCACAAGAAGCAGGGTGGCGATGGCGGAGAATCACGTGCCAGCACTGTCAGCAGTGTTCATTCCGGGAGTGGACAACTGGGAAGCAGACTTCCTCAGCAGGCACGACCTCCACCCGGGAGAGTGGGGACTTCATCAAGAAGTCTTCACGCAGATTGCAAATCGATGGGAACTGCCACAGGTGGCCATGATGACGTCCCGCCTCAACAAAAAGCTCAAAAGGTATTGCGCCAGGTCAAGGGACCCTCAGGCGATAGCTGTGGACGCACTAGTAACACCGTGGGTGTTCCAGTCGGTCTATGTGTTTCCTCCTCTTCCTCTCATACCCAAGGTGCTGAGAATCGTAAGGAAAAGAGGAGTGAGAACAATGCTCATTGTTCCGGATTGGCCAAGAAGGACTTGGTACCCGGAACTGCAAGAAATGCTCACAGAGGACCCATGGCCTCTGCCTGTCAGACAGGACCTGTTGCAACAAGGCCCCTGTCTGTTCCAAGACTTACCGCGGCTGCGTTTGACGGCATGGCGGTTGAACGCCGGATCCTAGCGGAAAAAGGTATTCCAGATGAAGTTATTCCTACGCTAATAAAGGCTAGGAAGGACGTGACCGCTAAGCACTATCACCGTATATGGCGAAAATATGTTGCTTGGTGTGAGGCCAGGAAGGCCCCTACAGAGGAATTCCAGCTGGGCCGGTTCCTGCACTTCCTACAGTCAGGAGTGACTATGGGCTTAAAATTGGGGTCCATAAAGGTCCAGATTTCAGCCCTATCCATTTTCTTTCAAAAAGAACTGGCTTCTCTTCCTGAGGTTCAGACGTTTGTTAAGGGCGTGCTGCATATTCAGCCCCCTTTTGTGCCACCAGTGGCACCTTGGGATCTCAACGTGGTGTTGGGTTTCCTGAAATCCCATTGGTTTGAGCCACTTAAGACCGTGGAGCTAAAGTATCTCACGTGGAAGGTGGTCATGCTATTGGCCTTAGCTTCGGCTAGGCGTGTGTCAGAATTGGCGGCTTTGTCATGTAAAAGCCCCTATCTGGTTTTCCATATGGACAGGGCAGAATTACGGACTCGTCCGCAGTTTCTGCCGTGTGGTGTCATCCTTTCATTTGAACCAACTTATTGTGGTGCCTGCGGCTACTCGTGACTTGGAGGATTCCAAGTTACTTGATGTAGTCAGGGCTTTGAAGATTTATGTAGCCAGAACGGCTGGAGTCAGGAAAACTGACTCGCTGTTTATCCTGTATGCATCCAACAAGCTGGGTGCTCCTGCTTCAAAGCAAACTATTGCTCGCTGGATCTGTAACACGATTCAGCAGGCTCATTCTGCGGCTGGATTGCCGCATCCTAAATCAGTAAAAGCCCACTCCACAAGGAAGGTGGGATCTTCTTGGGCGGCTTCCCGAGGGGTCTCGGCATTACAGCTTTGCCGAGCAGCTACTTGGTTGGGTTCAAACACTTTTGCAAAATTCTACAAGTTTGATACCCTGGCTGAGGAGGACCTTGTGTTTGCCCATTCGGTGCTGCAGAGTCATCCTCACTCTCCCGCCCGTTTGGGAGCTTTGGTATAATCCACATGGTCCTTACGGAGTCCCCAGCATCCACTAGGACGTTAGAGAAAATAAGATTTTACTCACCGGTAAATCTATTTCTCGTAGTCCGTAGTGGATGCTGGGCGCCCGTCCCAAGTGCGGATTTTCTGCAATACGTGTATATTGTTATTGCTTAAATAAAGGGTTATGTTATGTTGGCATCCGTTGGTTGATGCTCTGTTGTTGTTCATACTGTTAACTGGGTTTGTTATCACGAGTTATACGGTGTGGCTGTTATGAGTCTTACCCTGGATTCCAAAATCCTTTCCTTGTAATGTCAGCTCTTCCGGGCACAGTTTCCTTAACTGAGGTCTGGAGGAGGGGCATAGAGGGAGGAGCCAGTGCACACCAGTAGTACTAAATCTTTCTTAGAGTGCCCAGTCTCCTGCGGAGCCTGTCTATTCCCCATGGTCCTTACGGAGTCCCCAGCATCCACTACGGACTACGAGAAATAGATTTACCGGTGAGTAAAATCTTATTATTTGTTTAACTGTTTAATGCCAGACATGTTTCAAAAACAGTATATAATACAAAGGGGATCGGCATATTTTACCGGCAGACGGGATGCTGGCTGTCAGTATACATATAGCAGCATCCTGTCGGTTGGAATCCCAGCAGTGAGGCAGCAAGTCCCTTCGCAGGCTTGCTTTGCTTGCCACCGGTTATATTCACAGTCGGTTAGTGACGTGGACCCACCAACCGAGTGGAAATAACCTGTGGTGGTTGGAATTCTGTCGTCAGCCTCCTGAACGCTGGGATCCCGACGGCCAGTATTTTAACTGCATCCCATACAAAGTAGTGTTTATAAATGGTGTGACATAAATTGCCAGAACTCTGTAATTTTGACAAATCACACTTCATTATATTTGCCGCAAAGATCATCTTCATGCTTAACTCACTGATCTTCAAATCAAGCATTACTAAGTAGTGGTATTTTTGTTTCATGATTATTGTTCTTTACATTATTATAATTATTAAGTATAGGCCACCAAATTCCTCACAACGCAATGGTAATTGGAAATATCTGTAGACACCAACAATGACACTGAGTAGACAATTTCACATGAACCAGAAAAAACCCCAAAACAATTATTTAAACTGTTCTCTGTTAAACCACTCGCTTCGCAGTACGTCTTATAAAACGTAATGAGGCTACATTGCTGTTACAGCGAAGATAAATCCACCCGACACTCATTGTTTTGTGTTGAAAGCATACATGCTGCAGCGTGGAAGTGGATGCTTGGCATGTGTGACAGCGTATGACTGCACACATATTATTGTGCATGGTATGGCAAAAAAACGGCATGTACGTAAAAACAACCCCCCCTCCCCCCACATACTCTCTCCCTCCAGATTTTCCCATGTAGCTTCATACAACACCACATAGCCAATATGTCTCCATATAGCCCAACATTCGGGTATGGCCATATAGTGTTGCATATTATGAGACTCCTGCCACTCCTCCCTATGACCTGCAATCATCTGTCGTTTTTTTCTTCACGCATCAGAAGCGGCAACTGCAGTAGTGGTTGTACCCCAATCTGTCCCCATGTATCAGAGATGGTGCTATTTGCTGGACTAATTAGGGCCGGATGTAATGATGCCCGAGTTTGCTGGCTGTTCAGGATGCCGGCCGAACTTGGATGTTTTTTTTTAAAGGGGCAATCACTTGCAAGGCATGGTTTTGCCTTGTGAGTAATTGCCCCTTTAAAAAAAAAAAAAAAATCGGAGTTCGGCCGGCATCCTGCGCGGCCACCTAACTTGGGCGTCATTACATTACGGCCCTCAGCATGTTCGAATGGACTGTGTAGTATAATGGAACTGTAGTATGGCTCTTGTTTTCCACACACAAAATGTATCACTTGTCCGCCGGGACCTCTGGTGATTAAAGGAACATTTTCCTTGTGAACCACTGCTATACAGTAGACATGGTTCCCCATGAGGAATCTAGCTGGTACAGATGCCTTCAGATATCAATCTAATCTAAACTTCTTCTTTTTTTCTTTATTCTTCCATCTAGAGTCATGGCTGTACCACCGAACTACGCAGACCTTGGCAAAGCTGCCCGTGATGTTTTCAATAAAGGATTTGGTAACTAAAAACTGTGCATATACTTCCAGTCTGAAATCTGTCATTTTTGTCATAGAGTAGACCTAGTGGGCTTTGTTCCAACATTGAAATTGCATAAATAGCACAGATAGTAACTTGCCGTATGGTCTGTTGCTTTATTGATTTCAGTAGTTTTAATCCCTTTAAGAGAATTACATTTCTACAAATGAGAAAGGAAACTTTTTTTGTTCATATTTCTTTCCATACATATATGGTAATATTACTTTTTATACTGCTAGAATGAATGTTTAATGTACAATGGCACTAATATTAGAGATGGCTTCCAGCAAGCAGAGGTCGGTAGCGTTAAGAATAGCTATTGGTCAGCTATTGTCTACACCAGAGGTTCTCAAACACGGCCCTCAAGGCAACCCAGCGGTCCATGTTTTAAGTTTATCCAAGCTTGGCTACAAGTGACTTAATTAGCATCTCAGTCAATTTGATTTAACCATCTGTACTGAGCCATGGATATACTGTACCTAAAACCTGGACCGTTGGGGAGCCTTGAGGACCGCGTTTGAAGAACTTGTCGTCTACATACTGGAGGAAGCAATTTTGTGAGCTGGTTCAATATTTAGCTTATCGGGTTATCTCATTGTGATTTATGGTTGTACTCGTACAACAATGTATGTAGATTAAATAGACAACTGAAGTCTTCTGTGCAACTGATCCTGGAATTCTCAACTTCATGGTGACCTCTTCCCTTAATAATTTTCTGTTGTGGTTGTAGGGTTTGGATTAGTAAAGCTGGAGCTAAAGACAAAATCCTCCAGTGGAGTGGTAAGTAACTACAGTGTATGCGCTAAGATTTATTTATGCTTGTATCCCAGTTGCCAAGTTAACATGGCGAGGAGATCCCGTCTGTCGTTCTGCATCCCACCTGTAGAGACAACTGCACCTACGATATGGTTTCTGGGAACCACTACAACGGTTCTTGACGAGAACATTCTAATTTGATATTCTGTTAGTGGTCATAGATTCGGCTGTATATTTGCCAGTAATCCAAGTGATGTCGTGGGGGAGTTCCACTTTTTTGAGAAAATAAAAATAATAATTATCATTGAATTCTATTATTGATCACATGACATTAAATTTGTCATATTAGGACTTAGTGAGAATGACATTGCTATAAATGTCCTGAAAAGTAAAAACACAGATTTGAAGGAGGGTATATATTCCTTATCACATGATAAAAAGGCATGGTAAATGCTATTCAAAATTTTAGTAAATAATCTGAAAGTACATGGAATATAGTTTTTCAGTTGGTTTTAAATATGAATATCCTCATTTCTTGGCGTATTGCAGCCTTCAGTTCATTAATGGCTCTTGGGCCTAATTCAGATCTGATCGCAGTAGCAAATTTGTTAGTTAATGGGCAAAACCATGTGCACTGCAGGGGAAGGGGGGTGGGGCAGTTTTAACATGTGCAGAGAGAGTTATAGGCCCTATACACTGGCTGACAATCTTTAAAGATATGAACGATCTCGTTCATTATTGAATGAGATAACGTTCATATCTTTGAGTGTGGAGTCACCAGCGATGAACGATGCGCGGCCCCGCGCTCGTTCATCGCTGGTGCCCCGTCGGCTGTACATGCAGGCCAATATGGACGATCTCGTCCATATTTGCCTGCACTTCAATGGAGCCGGGTGACGGGGGGAGTGAAGAAACTTCACTCCCCCCGTCACTGCTCCCCTGCCGTGGGGTCGCTCGTCGGCCGGATCCGCCGTCGGGCAGCTCGGCGGTGGATCGGTCAATGTGTAGGGCCCTTTAGATTTGGGTGGGGTGTGTTCAAACTGAAATCTTATTTGCAGTATAAAAATAAAATAGCCAGTATTTACCTTGCACAGAAACAAAATAACCCACTCAAATCTAACTCTCTCTGCACATGTTATATCTGCACCCCTGCAGTGCACATGGTTTTGCCCATTAGCTAACAGATTTGCTGCTGTGATTAGATCTGAATTAGGCCCCTTGGTCAATGATTGTGGACCTCCGCTTTCAGATGGCCCTTATAGCTGTGTAGAGGCTTTTCATGAAGCTGACGAGGAATGTTTTTCCTCCCAGTAACGAAAATTTTGCTTGTTAATGTTTCAGACAAATGAAAGCGAGTTTCTTCAGGAAATTGTAGCACTAACGCCTGAAATGACCCGCTGAGTAATGCGGAACTTCAGACTACAAATGTGTGTCATGAATGAACGCCACCATCTGGACGCTATTTTATTCAAAACCAGCTGAAAAGAAACTATATCCTGCATAATTAGACCCCGACCGGGTCCTATATATTATATTATAATATATAATATGTGTGTGTCTCTGTAATATTTGTGCTTTTTATTAATTTTTGTAAGATAACATGGTGTTTTCTCCTCCTTTCCATGCCACTTGGAAAACCTAGATGGTAAGACCGTACAAATGCTCTATTTATATTATTGTTAGAAGGCATTAGTCATAATCGGGGTCACATCACATCATTTGACGTCCTTCAGTTGTTTTATCTCCATTTCTATGATGCCATACATTATTACAGATTGGAGAACAAAAAATGTATCACACCCTGCTTACCCTCCCATCACTATTCAGTCTTGCACTCTTGTAACCATGAATTATGATGGTAAAAAATGGTAACGTGCATGGCCTGGCGGCTAAGTGCACTTACTGAAAGCTAAGACCGCCTTTGTGTAAAATATTACTTGTATTTCTCTAACGTCCTAGTGGATGCTGGGGACTCCGTAAGGACCATGGGGAATAGACGGGCTCCGCAGGAGACTGGGCACTCTAAGAAAGAATTAGGACTACTGGTGTGCACTGGCTCCTCCCTCTATGTTCCTCCTCCAGACCTCAGTTAGAATCTGTGCCCGGAAGGAGCTGGGTGCATTTTAGTGAGCTCTCCTGAGCTTGCTAATAAGAAAGTATTTTGTTAGGTTTTTTATTTTCAGAGAGATCTGCTGGCAACAGACTCTCTGCTACGTGGGACTGAGGGGAGAGAAGCAAACCTACTAACTGCGGATAGGTTGCGCTTCTTAGGCTACTGGACACCATTAGCTCCAGAGGGATCGAACACAGGAACTTAACCTTGGTCGTCTGTTCCCGGAGCCACGCCGCCGTCCCCCTCGCAGAGCCAGAAGTCAGAAGCCGGCGGGTTGAAGCAAGAAGACATCAAAATCGGCGGCAGAAGACTCCTGTCTTCATATGAGCTAGCGCACAGCACTGCAGCTGTGCGCCATTGCTCCCACACTAACCCACACACTCCGGTCACTGTAGGGTGCAGGGCGCAAGGGGGGACGCCCTGGGCAGCAATTGAGTACCTCCTGGCAAAAAGCAGCATATATACAGCTGGGCACTGTATATATGCATGAGTCCCCGCCATTATTTTTCACAAAATCGCGGGACAGAAGCCCGCCGCTGAGGGGGCGGGGCTTCTTCCTCAGCACTCGCCAGCGCCATTTTCTCTCCACAGCTCCGCTGAGAGGAAGCTCCCCAGGCTCTCCCCTGCAGAATCACGGTAGAAAGAGGGTGAAAAGAGAGGGGGGGCACATAAATTTAGTGCAAATTCACTAATACAGCAGCTACTGGGTAAACACTAAGTTACTGTGTGATTCCTGGGTCATATAGCGCTGAGGTGTGTGCTGGCATACTCTCTCTCTGTCTCTCCAAAAGGCCTTGTGGGGGTTCTGTCCTCAAATAGAGCATCCCCTGTGTGTGTGGTGTGTCGGTACGATTGTGTCGACATGTTTGACGAGGAAGGCTATGTGGAAGCAGAGCAGGTGCAGATGAATGTGGTGTCTCCGCCGACGGCGCCGACACCTGATTGGATGGATATGTGGAAGGTGTTAAATGATAATGTAAACTCCTTGCATAAAAGGTTGGATAAAGCTGAAGCCTTGGGACAGTCAGGGTCTCAACCCATGCCTGATCCTACAGCGCAGAGGCCGTCAGGGTCTCAGAAGCGCCCACTATCCCAAATTGTTGACACAGATATCGACACGGATTCTGACTCCTGTGTCGATGGCGATGATGCAAAGTTGCAGCCTAAAATGGCTAAAGCCATCCGCTACATGATTATAGCAATGAAGGATGTATTGCACATTTCAGAAGTAAACCCTGTCCCTGACAAGAGGGTTTATATGTTTGGGGAAAAAAAGGCAAGAAGTGACTTTTCCCCCTTCACATGAGTTAAATGAGTTATGTGAAAAAGCTTGGGATTCTCCTGATAGGAAAGTGCAGATTCCCAAACGGTTGCTTATGGCGTATCCTTTCCCGCCAACGGACAGGTTACGCTGGGAGTCATCCCCTAGGGTAGACAAAGCTTTGACACGCTTATCTAAGAAGGTGGCCCTGCCGTCACAGGATACGGCCTCCCTAAAGGATCCTGCGGATAGGAAGCAGGAAGGTATCCTGAAGTCTGTTTATACACATTCAGGTACCATACTGAGTCCGGCAATTGCATCGGCCTGGATGTGTAGTGCTGTAGCAGCATGGACAGATACTCTGTCTGAGGAACTGGATACCTTGGACAAGGATACTATTTTACTGACCCTGGGGCATATAAAAGACGCTGTCCTATATATGAGGGATGCCCAGAGGGACATTTGCCTACTGGGCTCTAGAATAAATGCAATGTCGATTTCTGCCAGAAGGGTCCTGTGGACTTGGCAATGGACAGGTGATGCCGACTCTAAAAAGCACATGGAGGTTTTCTCTATCGTCCTAAGTGGATGCTGGGGTTCCTGAAAGGACCATGGGGAATAGCGGCTCCGCAGGAGACAGGGCACAAAAGTAAAGCTTTTACAGGTCAGGTGGTGTGTACTGGCTCCTCCCCCTATGACCCTCCTCCAGACTCCAGTTAGATTTTTGTGCCCGGCCGAGAAGGGTGCAATTCTAGGTGGCTCTCATAAAGAGCTGCTTAGAGAGTTTAGCTTAGGTTTTTTATTTTACAGTGATTCCTGCTGGCAACAGGATCACTGCAACGAGGGACAGAGGGGAGAAGAAGTGAACTCACCTGCGTGCAGGATGGATTGGCTTCTTGGCTACTGGACATGAAGCTCCAGAGGGACGATCACAGGTACAGCCTGGATGGTCACCGGAGCCACGCCGCCGGCCCCCTCACAGATGCTGAAGCAAGAAGAGGTCCAGAATCGGCGGCTGAAGACTCCTGCAGTCTTCTTAAGGTAGCGCACAGCACTGCAGCTGTGCGCCATTTTCCTCTCAGCACACTTCACACGGCAGTCACTGAGGGTGCAGGGCGCTGGGGGGGGGCGCCCTGGGAGGCAAATGAAAACCTTTAAAAAGGCTAAAAATACCTCACATATAGCCCCAGAGGCTATATGGAGATATTTACCCCTGCCTAAATGTACTAAATAGCGGGAGACGAGCCCGCCGAAAAAGGGGCGGGGCCTATCTCCTCAGCACACGGCGCCATTTTCTGTCACAGCTCCGCTGGTCAGGAAGGCTCCCAGGTCTCTCCCCTGCACTGCACTACAGAAACAGGGTATAACAGAGAGGGGGGGCAAAATAAATGGCAATATATTAATATAAAAGCAGCTATAAGGGAGCACTTAATCATAAGGCTATCCCTGTCATATATAGCGCTTTTTGGTGTGTGCTGGCAGACTCTCCCTCTGTCTCCCCAAAGGGCTAGTGGGTCCTGTCTTCGTATAGAGCATTCCCTGTGTGTCTGCTGTGTGTCGGTACGTGTGTGTCGACATGTATGAGGACGTTATTGGTGTGGAGGCGGAGCAATTGCCAAATATGAGGATGTCACCTCCTAGGGGGTCGACACCAGAATGGATGCCTTTATTTGTGGAATTACGGGATAGCGTCAACTCGCTTAAGCAGTCGTTTGCCGACATGAGGCGGCCGGACACTCAATTAGTGTCTGTCCAGGCGCCTCAAACACCGTCAGGGGCTGTAAAACGCCCCTTGCCTCAGTCGGTCGACACAGACCCAGACACAGGCACTGATTCCGGTGGTGAAGGTGACGAATCAACCGTATTTTCCAGTAGGGCCACACGTTATATGATTTTGGCAATAAAGGAGATGTTACATTTAGCTGATACTACAGGTACCACTAAACAGGGTATTATGTGGGGTGTGAAAAAACTACCAGTAGTTTTTACCGAATCAGAAGAATTAAATGACGTGTGTGATGAAGCGTGGGGTGCCCCGATAAAAAACTGCTAATTTCAAAGAAGTTATTGGCTTTATACCCTTTCCCGCCAGAGGTTAGGGAGCGCTGGGAAACACCTCCTAGGGTGGACAAAGCGCTAACACGCTTATCAAAACAAGTGGCGTTACCCTCTCCTGAGACGGCCGCACTTAAAGATCCATCAGATAGGAGGATGGAAAATATCCAAAAAGGTATATACACACATGCAGGTGTTATACTACGACCAGCTATTGCGACTGCCTGGATGTGCAGTGCTGGGGTAGTTTGGTCAGAGTCCCTGATCGAAAATATTGATACCCTGGACAGGGACAATATTTTACTGTCGTTAGAACAAATAAAGGATGCATTTCTTTATATGCGTGATGCACAGAGAGATATCTGCACACTGGCATCACGGGTAAGTGTTATGTCCATTTCGACCAGAAGAGCTTTATGGACACGACAGTGGACAGGCGATGCGTAGAGGAGTTATTTGGGGTCGGTCTATCGGATTTGGTGGCCACGGCTACGGCCGGGAAATCCACCTTTCTACCTCAAGTCACTCCCCAACAGAAAAAGGCACCGACCTTTCAACCGCAGCCCTTTCGTTCCTTTAAAAATAAGAGAGCAAAGGGCTATTCATATCTGCCATGAGGCAGAGGACGAGGGAAGAGACAGCAACAGGCAGCTCCTTCCCAGGAACAGAAGCCCTCCCCGGCTTCTACAAAAGCCTCAGCATGACGCTGGGGCTTCGCAAGCGGACTCGGGGGCGGTAGGCGGTCGTCTCAAGAATTACAGCGCGCAGTGGGCTCACTCGCAGGTAAATCCCTGGATCCTGCAGATAATATCTCAGGGGTACAGGTTGAAATTAGAGACAGAGCCACCTCGCCGTTTCCTGAAGTCTGCTTTACCAACGTCCCCCTCAGAAAGGGAGACGGTTTTGGAAGCCATTCACAAGCTGTATTCTCAGCAGGTGATAGTCAAGGTACCTCTTCTACAACAAGGGAAGGGGTATTCCACTCTTTTTGTGGTACCGAAGCCGGATGGCTCGGTAAGGCCTATTCTAAATCTGAAGTCCTTGAACCTGTACATAAAGAAGTTCAAGTTCAAGATGGAGTCACTCAGAGCAGTGATAGCGAACCTGGAAGAAGGGGACTTTATGGTATCCTTGGACATCAAGGATGCGTATCTCCACGTTCCAATTACCCCTCACACCAGGGGTACCTCAGGTTCGTTGTACAAAACTGTCACTATCAGTTTCAGACGCTGCCGTTTGGTTTGTCCGCGGCACCTCGGGTCTTTACAAAGGTAATGGCCGAGATAATATTTTTTCTTCGAAGAAAAGGCGTATTACTTATCCCATACTTGGACGATCTCCTAATAAGGGCAAGGTCCAGAGAACAGCTAGAGATGGGTTTAGCACTATCTCAAGAGGTGCTAAAGCAGCACGGATGGATTCTGAATATTCCAAAATCCCAATTAATGCCGACAACTCGTCTGCTGTTCCTGGGGATGATTCTGGACACAGTTCAGAAAAAGGTTTTTCTTCCCGAAGAAAAAGCCAAGGAGTTATCTGACCTGGTCAGGAACCTCCTAAAACCAGGAAAGGTGTCTGTACATCAATGCACAAGAGTCCTGGGAAAAAATGGTAGCTTCTTACGAAGCAATCCCTTTCGGCAGATTCCATGCAAAGGGATCTGTTGGACAAATGGTCAGGGTCGCATCTTCAGATGCACCTGCGGATAACCCTGTCGCCGAGGACAAGGGTATCCCTTCTGTGGTGGTTGCAGGAGGCTCATCTATTGGAGGGCCGCAGATTCGGCATGCAGGATTGGATCCTGGTGACCACGGATGCCAGCCTGAGAGGCTGGGGAGCAGTCACACAGGGAAGAAATTTCCAGGGAGTGTGGTCGAGCCTGAAAAAGTCTCTTCACATAAGCATTCTGGAACTAAGAGCAATCTACAATGCTCTAAGCCAGGCGGAACCTCTGCTTCAAGGAAGACCGGTGTTGATCCAGTCGGACAACATCACGGCAGTCGCCCATGTAAACAGACAGGGCGGCACAAGAAGCAGGAGGGCAATGGCAGAAGCTGCCAGGATCCTTCGCTGGGCGGAGAATCACGTGATAGCACTGTCAGCAGTATTCATCCCGGGCGTGGACAACTGGGAAGCAGACTTCCTCAGCAGACACGACCTTCACCCGGGAGAGTGGGGACTTCATCCAGAAGTTTCCCACATGCTATTAAACCGTTGGGTAAAACCAATGGTGGACATGATGGCGTCTCGCCTCAACAAAACACTGGACAGGTATTGCGCCAGGTCAAGAGATCCGCAGGCAATAGCTGTGGACGCGCTGGTAACACCTTGGGTGTACCAGTCGGTATATGTGTTTCCTCCTCTGCCTCTCATACCAAAGGTATTGAGGATTATACGGCAAAGAGGAGTAAGACTAGTGGTTCCGGATTGGCCAAGAAGGACTTGGTACCCGGAACTTCAAGAGATGGTCACGGACGATCCGTGGCCTCTACTTCTGAGAAGGGACCTGCTTCAGCAGGGTCCTTGTCTTTTTCAAGACTTACCGCGGCTGCGTTTGACGGCATGGCGTTTGAATGCCAGATCCTAAAAGGAAAAGGCATTCCAGAAGAAGTCATTCCTACCTTGATAAAGGCAAGGAAGGAAGTCACCGCGAAGCATTATCGCCGTATTTGGCGAAAATATGTTGCGTGGTGCGAGCAGCGGAGTGCTCCGATGGAGGAATTTCAACTGGGTCGTTTTCCTACATTTCCTGCAATCAGGATTGTCTATGGGTCTCAAATTGGGATCTATTAAGGTTCAAATTTCGGCCCTATCAATATTCTTCCAAAAAGAATTGGCCTCAGTCCCTGAGGTCCAGATTTTTATCAAAGGAGTACTGCATATACAGCCTCCTGTGGTGCCTAAGGTGGCACCGTGGGATCTAAATGTAGTTTTAGATTTCCTCAAATCCAATTGGTTTGAACCACTAAAGAATGTGGATTTGAAATATCTCACATGGAAAGTGTCTCTGTTACTGGCCCTGGCTTCGGCCGGGAGAGTATCTGAACTGGCGGCTTTGTTTTATAAAAGCCCTTATTTAATTTTCCATTCGACATAGGGCAGAGCTGCGGACGCGTCCGCATTTTCTCCCTAAGGTGGTATCAGCGTTTCACCTGAACCAGCCTATTGTAGTGCCTGCGGCTACAGACGACTTGAAGGACTCCAAGTTGTTGGACGTTGTCAGAGCCTTAAAAATATACATTTAAAGGACGGCTGGAGTCAGAAAATCTGACTCGCTGTTTATACTGTATGCACCCAACAAGTTGGGTGCACCTGCTTCTAAGCAGTCGATTGCTCGTTGGATTTGTAACAAAATTCAACTTGTACATTCTGTGGCAGGCCTGCCACAGCCTAAATCTGTTAAGGCCCATTCCGCAAGGAAGGTGGGCTCATCTTGGGCGGCTGCCCGAGGGGTCTCGGCATTACAACTCTGCCGAGCAGCTACGTGGTCAGGGGAGAACACGTTTGTAAATTTTTACAAATTTGATACCCTGGCAAAGGAGGACCTGGAGTTCTCTCATTCGGTGCTGCAGAGTCATCCGCACTCTCCCGCCCGTTTGGGAGCTTTGGTATAATCCCCATGGTCCTTTCAGGAACCCCAGCATCCACTTAGGACGATAGAGAAAATAAGAATTTACTTACCGATAATTCTATTTCTCGGAGTCCGTAGTGGATGCTGGGCGCCCATCCCAAGTGCGGATTATCTGCAATACTTGTACATAGTTATTGTTAACTAATTCGGGTTATTGTTTAGGAAGCCATCTTTCAGAGGCTCCTCTGTTATCATACTGTTAACTGGGTTTAGATCACAAGTTGTACGGTGTGATTGGTGTGGCTGGTATGAGTCTTACCCGGGATTCAAAATCCTCCCTTATTGTGTACGCTCGTCCGGGCACAGTACCTAACTGGAGTCTGGAGGAGGGTCATAGGGGGAGGAGCCAGTACACACCACCTGACCTGTAAAAGCTTTACTTTTGTGCCCTGTCTCCTGCGGAGCCGCTATTCCCCATGGTCCTTTCAGGAACCCCAGCATCCACTACGGACTCCGAGAAATAGAATTATCGGTAAGTAAATTCTTATTTTACCTTATAAGGGTGAGGAATTGTTTGGGGACGGTCTCTCTGACCTAGTTTCCACAGCTACGGCTGGGAAGTCAAATTTTTTGCCATATATTCCTTCACACCCTAAGAAAGCACCGTATTACCAAATGCAGTCCTTTCAATCACAAAAAGGCAAGAAAGTCAGAGGTGCGTCCTTTTTTGCCAGAGGCAGGGGTAGAGGAAAGAAGCTGCACAATGCAGCTAGTTCCCAGGAACAGAAGTCCTCCCCGGCTTCCACTAAATCCACCGCATGACGCTGGGGCTCCACAGGTGGAGCCGGGAGCGGTGGGGGCGCGTCTCCGAAATTTCAGCCACCAGTGGGTTCGCTTACAGGTGGATCCCTGGGCTATACAGATTGTGTCTCAGGGATACAAGCTGGAATTCGAAGTGATGCCCCCTCACCGTTACCTCAAATCGGCCCTGCCAGCTTCCCCCATAGAAAGGGAGGTAGTTTTAGCGGCGATTCACAAATTATATCTCCAGCAGGTGGTGGTAAAGGTTCCCCTCCTTCAACAGGGAAGGGGTTACTATTCCACAATGTTTGTGGTACCAAAACCGGACGGTTCGGTCAGACCCATATTGAATTTAAAGTCCCTGAACATTTACCTGAAAAGGTTCAAGTTCAAGATGGAATCGCTCAGAGCGGTCATTGCAAGCCTGGAAGAGGGGGATTTTATGGTGTCTCTGGACATAAAGGATGCTTACCTGCATGTCCCCATTTATCCACCTCATCAGGAGTACCTCAGATTTGTGGTACAGGACTGTCATTACCAATTCCAGACGTTGCCGTTTGGTCTGTCCACGGCACCGAGAATATTTACCAAGGTAATGGCGGAAATGATGGTGCTCCTACGAAAGCAAGGAGTCACAATTATCCCATACTTGGACGATCTCCTCATAAAGGCGAGGTCCAGAGAGCAGTTGCTGATCAGCGTAGCACACTGTCAGGAAGTGTTGCAACAGCACGGCTGGATTCTGAATATTCCAAAGTCGCAGCTGATTCCTACGACGCGTCTGCCCTTCCTGGTGGCGTCATACGAAGCCATTCCCTTCGGCAGGTTCCATGCGAGGATCTTTCAGTGAAATCTGTTGGACAAGTGGTCCGGATCGCATCTTCAGATGCATCGGCTGATCACCCTATCCCCCAGGGCCAGGGTGTCTCTTCTGTGGTGGCTGCAGAGTGCTCACCTTCTCGAGGGCTGCAGGTTCGGCATACAGGACTGGGTCCTGGTGACCACGGATGCAAGCCTCCGAGGATGGGGGGCAGTCACTCAGGGAAGAAACCTCCAAGGGCTGTGGTCAAGTCAGGAAACTTGTCTGCACATCAATATCCTGGTTCTAAGGGCCATATACAACGCCCTGAGTCAAGCGCAGCATCTGCTTCGCAACCAACCGGTGCTGATTCAGTCAGACAACATGACCGCAGTGGCTCATGTAAACCGCAAGGGCGGTACAAGAAGCAGGGTGGCGATGGCAGAAGCCACCAGAATTCTTCGCTGGGCGGAGAATCACGTGCAAGCACTGTCAGCAGTGTTCATTCCGGGAGTGGACAATTGGGAAGCAGACTTCCTCAGCAGGCACGACCTCCACCCGGGAGAGTGGGGACTTCATCAAGAAGTCTTCACACAGATTACAAATCGATGGGAACTGCCACAGGTGGACATGATGGCGTCCCGCCTCAACAAAAAGCTACAAAGGTATTGCGCCAGGTCAAGAGACCCTCAGGCGATAGCTGTGGACGCACTAGTGACACCGTGGGTGTTCCAGTCGGTTTATGTGTTTCCTCCTCTTCCTCTCATACACAAGGTACTGAGAATCGTAAGAAAAAGAGGAGTGAGAACAATACTCATTGTTCCGGATTGGCCAAGAAGGGCTTGGTATCCGGAACTGCTAGAAATGATCACAGAGGACCCATGGCCTCTGCCTCTCAGACAGGATCTGTTGCAACAGGGGCCCTGTCTGTTCCAAGACTTACCACGGCTGCATTTGACGGCATGGCGGTTGAACGCCGGATCCTAGCGGAGAAAGGCATTCCGGATGAGGTTATTCCTACGCTGATAAAGGCTAGGAAGGACGTGACAGCAAAACATTATCACCGTATATGGCGAAAATATGTTGCTTGGTGTGAGGCCAGGAAGGCCCCTACAGAGGAATTCCAGCTGGGCCGTTTCCTTCACTTCCTACAGGCGGGAGTGACTATGGGCTTAAAATTAGGGTCCATTAAGGTCCAGATTTCAGCCCTATCCATTTTCTTTCAAAAGGAACTGGCTTCTCTTCCTGAAGTTCAGACGTTTGTAAAGGGAGTGCTACATATTCAGCCCCCTTTTGTGCCACCAGTGGCACCTTGGGATCTTAACGTGGTGTTGAGTTTCCTGAAATCTCACTGGTTTGAGCCGCTTAAGACCGTGGAGTTAAAATATCTCACGTGGAAAGTGGTCATGCTATTGGCCTTAGCTTCGGCAAGGCGTGTGTCAGAATTGGCGGCTTTGTCATGTAAAAGCCCCTATCTGGTTTTCCATATGGACAGGGCAGAATTAAGGACTCGTCCGCAGTTTCTGCCGAAGGTGGTGTCATCCTTTCATTTGAACCAACCTATTGTGGTGCCTGCGGCTACTCGTGACTTGGAGGATTCCAAGTTACTTGATGTAGTCAGGGCTTTGAAGATTTATGTAGCCAGAACGGCTGGAGTCAGGAAAACTGACTCGCTGTTTATCCTGTATGCATCCAACAAGCTGGGTGCTCCTGCTTCAAAGCAAACTATTGCTCGCTGGATCTGTAACACGATTCAGCAGGCTCATTCTGCGGCTGGATTGCCGCATCCTAAATCAGTAAAAGCCCACTCCACAAGGAAGGTGGGATCTTCTTGGGCGGCTTCCCGAGGGGTCTCGCCATTACAGCTTTGCCGAGCAGCTACTTGGTCGGGTTCAAACACTTTTGCAAAATTCTACAAGTTTGATACCCTGGCTGAGGAGGACCTTGTGTTTGCCCATTCGGTGCTGCAGAGTCATCCGCACTCTCCCGCCCGTTTGGGAGCTTTGGTATAATCCCCATGGTCCTTACGGAGTCCCCAGCATCCACTAGGACGTTAGAGAAAATAAGATTTTACTCACCGGTAAATCTATTTCTCGTAGTCCGTAGTGGATGCTGGGCGCCCGTCCCAAGTGCGGACTACTTCTGCAATACTTGTATATAGTTATTGCTTAATTAAGGGTTATGTTTTGTTGGCATCCATTTGTTTGATGCTCAGTTGTTGTTCATACTGTTAACTGGATATGTTATCACAAGTTATACGGTGTGATTGGTGTGGCTGGTATGAGTCTTACCCTGGATTCCAAAATCCTTTCCTTGTAATGTCAGCTCTTCCGGGCACAGTTTCTCTAACTGAGGTCTGGAGGAGGGTCATAGAGGGAGGAGCCAGTGCACACCAGTACTACTAATTCTTTCTTAGAGTGCCCAGTCTCCTGCGGAGCCCGTCGATTCCCCATGGTCCTTACGGAGTCCCCAGCATCCACTACGGACTACGAGAAATAGATTTACCGGTGAGTAAAATCTTATTATTCCCTCCATTATCTGCCACAGTTGTCTGCTCCACTAAGGACAAACAACCTGGGGCTTAGTCTGGCTCACCTGAAACACATTAAGCAATGGTCAGTCCTAGAGAAAAGTATAAGTACTACAATTAGGGAAAGGAGAAGTTTTCCTTAAATGTCTTACACTGCACTGTAATAGCCCTAAATTGATATTTATAAGAACATCTCTTGAAATGGTGTATCTGTGTCTGTAGGAGTTCACAAGCAGCGGCTCATCAAACACTGATACAGGGAAAGCATCCGGTAACCTGGAGACAAAGTACAAGATGAAGGAGGCAGGACTAACTTTCACACAGAAGTGGAACACAGACAACACCTTAGGGACTGAGGTGGCAATAGAAGACCAGGTAAGTTGGCGTGACTGACCTTATGGACGCGGTAGACATTACTTGTGGTCTCTGAGGGTTAATATGCTCACCTGCTTTTTATTTATACAGTTGGCTAAGGGTTTGAAGCTGTCTCTGGATACCACATTTGTACCCAATACTGGGTGAGTGACGCCCCTTCTATGATCCTTACCATATCACACCTTGGGGCAGATGTATTAAGCCTAGAGAAGTGATAAATGGAAGGTAATAATGCACCAGCCAATCAGCTCCTAAGGGGGATATAATTAATTTACCGGGGCTAATTGTCCCACCGGGGGCTAGCTAATTAGCCTTGATAAGCCGCGGTACGCGCTGGCTTATCGGGATTTTGTTTCACCTGCCTCCGGCAGGTGAAGCAGAATCCCCGGAAACAACCCTGTTTCTCTGACGTCCTAAGTGGATGCTGGGGACTCCGTAAGGACCATGGGGAATAGCGGCTCCGCAGGAGACAGGGCACAAAAGTAAAAGCTTTAGGATCAGGTGGTGTGCACTGGCTCCTCCCCCTATGACCCTCCTCCAAGCCTCAGTTAGGTTTTTGTGCCCGGCCGAGAAGGGTGCAATCTAGGTGGCTCTCCTAAAGAGCTGCTTAGAGTAAAAGTTTTGTTAGGTTTTTTATTTTCAGTGAGTCCTGCTGGCAACAGGCTCACTGCAACGAGGGACTTAGGGGAGAAGAAGTGAACTCACCTGCGTGCAGGATGGATTGGCTTCTTAGGCTACTGGACACTAGCTCCAGAGGGACGATCACAGGTACAGCCTGGATGGGTCACCGGAGCCGCGCCGCCGACCCCCTTGCAGATGCTGAAGAGAGAAGAGGTCCAGAAATCGGCGGCTGAAGACTTCCCAGTCTTCTTAAGGTAGCGCACAGCACGGCAGCTGTGCGCCATTGCTCTCAGCACACTTCACACCAACGGTCACTGAGGGTGCAGGGCGCTGGGGGGGGCGCCCTGGGCAGCAATGAAAGTACCTATGCTGGCTAAAAATACATCACATATAGCCTCTGGGGCTATATGGATGTATTTAACCCCTGCCAGGTTGTCAGAAAAATGGGAGAAGAAGCCCGCCGAAAAGGGGGGCGGGGCCTATTCTCCTCAGCACACAGCGCCATTTTCCTACACAGCTCCGCTGCTAGGAAGGCTCCCAGGCTCTCCCCTGCACTGCACTACAGAAACAGGGTTAAAACAGAGAGGGGGGGCATTTTGTGTGGCGATATTATAATATATTAAGATGCTATAAGGGAAAACACTTATATAAGGTTGTCCCTGTATAATTATAGCGTTTTGGTGTGTGCTGGCAAACTCTCCCTCTGTCTCCCCAAAGGGCTAGTGGGGTCCTGTCCTCTATCAGAGCATTCCCTGTGTGTGTGCTGTGTGTCGG
Source organism: Pseudophryne corroboree (assembly GCF_028390025.1). NCBI lineage: Eukaryota > Metazoa > Chordata > Amphibia > Anura > Myobatrachidae > Pseudophryne > Pseudophryne corroboree. Next base: position 117,697,782 of record NC_086449.1, on the reverse strand, counting down.
TACGTGTGTGTCGACATGTATGAGGACGATGTTGGTGAGGAGGCGGAGCAATTGCCTGTAATGGTGATGTCACTCTCTAGGGAGTCGACACCGGAATGGATGGCTTATTTAGGGAATTACGTGATAATGTCAACATGCTGCAAGGTCGGTTGACGACATGAGACGGCCGGCAAACCAATTAGTACCTGTCCAGGCGTCTCAAACACCGTCAGGGGCTTTAAAACGCCCATTACCTCAGTCGGTCGACACAGACACGGACACTGACTCCAGTGTCGACGGTGAAGAAACAAACGTATTTTCCATTAGGGCCGCACGTTACATGTTAAGGGCAATGAAGGAGGTGTTACATATTTCTGATACTACAAGTACCACAAAAAAGGGTATTATGTGGGGTGTGAAAAAACTACCTGTAGTTTTTCCTGAATCAGATAAATTAAATGAAGTGTGTGATGATGCGTGGGTTTCCCCCGATAGAAAATTATTGGCGTTATACCCTTTCCCGCCAGAAGTTAGGGCGCGTTGGGAAACACCCCCTAGGGTGGATAAGGCGCTCACACGCTTATCAAAACAAGTGGCGTTACCGTCTCCAGATACGGCCGCACTCAAGGAGCCAGCTGATAGGAGGCTGGAAAATATCCTAAAAAGTATATACACACATACTGGTGTTATACTGCGACCAGCGATCGCCTCAGCCTGGATGTGCAGCGCTGGGGTGGCTTGGTCGGATTCCCTGACTGAAAAGATTGATACCCTTGACAGGGACAGTATTTTATTGACTATAGAGCATTTAAAAGATGCATTTCTATATATGCGAGATGCACAGAGGGATATTTGCACTCTGGCATCAAGAGTAAGTGCGATGTCCATGTCTGCCAGAAGATGTTTATGGACACGACGGTGGTCAGGTGATGCAGATTCCAAACGGCACATGGAAGTATTGCCGTATAAAGAGGAGGAGTTATTTGGGGTCGGTCCATCGGACCTGGTGGCCACGGCAACAGCTAGAAAATCCACCTTTTTTTTACCCCAAGTCACATCTCAGCAGAAAAAGACACCGTCTTTTCAGCCTCAGTCCTTTCGTCCCCATAAGGGCAAGCGGGCAAAAGGCCAGTCATATCTGCCCAGGGGTAGAGGAAAGGGAAGAAGACTGCAGCAGGCAGCTCCTTCCCAGGAACAGAAGCCCTCCACCGCTTCTGCCAAGTCCTCAGCATGACGCTGGGGCCGTACAAGCGGACTCAGGAGCGGTGGGGGGTCGTCTCGAGAGTTTCAGCGCGCAGTGGGCTCACTCGCAAGTGGACCCCTGGATCCTACAAGTAGTATCCCAGGGGTACAGATTGGAAGTTCGAGACGTCTCCCCCTCGCAGGTTCCTGAAGTCTGCTTTACCAACGTCTCCCTCCGACAGGGAGGCAGTATTGGAAACAATTCACAAGCTGTATTCCCAGCAGGTGATAATCAAAGTACCCCTCCTACAACAAGGAAAGGGGTATTATTCCACACTATTTGTGGTACTGAAGCCAGACGGCTCGGTGAGACCTATTCTAAATCTGAAATCTTTGAACACTTACATACAAAGGTTCAAATCAAGATGGAGTCACTCAGAGCAGTGATAGCGAACCAGGAAGAAGGGGACTATATGGTGTCCCTGGACATCAAGGATGCTTACCTCCATGTCCCAATTTGCCCTTCTCACCAAGGGTACCTCAGGTTCGTGGTACAGAACTGTCACTATCAGTTTCAGACGCTGCCGTTTGGATTGTCCACGGCACCCCGGGTCTTTACCAAGGTAATGGCCGAAATGATGATTCTTCTTCAAAGAAAAGGCGTCTTAATTATCCCTTACTTGGACGATCTCCTGATAAGGGCAAGGTCCAGAGAACAGTTGGAGGTCGGAGTAGCACTATCTCAAGTAGTTCTACGACAGCACGGGTGGATTCTAAATATTCCAAAATCGCAGCTGATTCCGACGACACGTCTGCTGTTCCTAGGGATGATTCTGGACACAGTCCAGAAAAAGGTGTTTCTCCCGGAGGAGAAAGCCAGGGAGTTATCCGAGCTAGTTAGGAACCTCCTAGAACCAGGCCAAGTGTCAGTGCATCAATGCACAAGAGTCCTGGGAAAAATGGTGGCTTCTTACGAAGCGATTCCATTCGGCAGATTTCACGCAAGAATTTTTCAGTGGGATCTGCTGGACGAATGGTCCGGATCGCATCTTCAGATGCATCAGCGGATAATCCTGTCTCCAAGGACAAGGGTGTCTCTTCTGTGGTGGCTGCAGAGTGCTCATCTACTAGAGGGCAGCAGATTCGGCATTCAGGACTGGGTCCTGGTGACCACGGATGCCAGCCTGAGAGGCTGGGGAGCAGTCACACAGGGAAGAAATTTCCAAGGAGTGTGGTCAAGTCTGGAGACTTCTCTCCACATAAATATACTGGAGCTAAGGGCAATTTACAATGCTCTGAGCCTAGGAAGACCTCTGCTTCAAAGTCAACCGGTGCTGATCCAGTCGGACAACATCACGGCAGTCGCCCACGTAAACAGACAGGGCGGCACAAGAAGCAGGAGGGCAATGGCAGCAAGGATTCTTCGCTGGGCGAAAAATCATGTGATAACACTGTCAGCGGTGTTCATTCCGGGAGTGGACAACTGGGAAGCAGACTTCCTCAGCAGGCACGACCTCCACCCGGGAGAGTGGGGACTTCATCTGGAAGTCTTCCACATGATTGTGAACCGTTGGGAAAGACCAAAGGTGGATATGATGGCGTCCCGTCTGAACAAAAAACTGGACAGGTATTGCGCCAGGTCAAGAGACCCTCAGGCAATAGCAGGGACGCTCTGGTAACACCGTGGGTGTACCAGTCGGTGTATGTGTTCCCTCCTCTGCCTCTCATACCCAAGGTACTGAGAATTATAAGACGGAGAGGAGTAAGAACTATACTCGTGGCTCCGGATTGGCCAAGAAGGACTTGGTACCCGGAACTTCAAGAGATACTAAGAAGGGACTTGCTTCAGCAAGGATCATGTCTGTTCCAAGTCTTACCGCGGCTGCGTTTGACGGCATGGCGGTTGAACGCCGGATCCTAAGGGAAAAAGGCATTCCGGAAGAGGTCATCCCTACCCTGGTCAGAGCCAGGAAGGAGGTGACCGCACAACAACATTATCACCACATTTGGCGAAAATATGTTGCATGGTGTGAGGCCAGGAAGGCCCCACGGAGGAATTTCAACTCGGTCGATTCCTGCATTTCCTGAAAACAGGAGTGTCTATGGGCCTCAAATTGGGGTCCATTAAGGTTCAAATTTCGGCCCTGTCGATTTTCTTCCAGAAAGAATTGGCTTCAGTTCCTGAAGTCCAGAAGTTTGTCAGGGGAGTACTGCATATACAACCCCCTTTTGTGCCTCCAGTGGCACTGTGGGATCTCAACGTAGTTCTGGGATTCCTCAAATCACATTGGTTTAAACCGCTCAAATCTGTGGATTTGAAATATCTCACATGGAAAGTGACCATGCTGTTGGCCCTGGCCTCGGCCAGGCGAGTGTCAGAATTGGCGGCTTTGTCTCACAAAAGCCCATATCTGATTGTCCATTCGGACAGGGCAGAGCTGCGGACTCGTCCCCAGTTTCTCCCTAAGGTGGTGTCAGCGTTTCACCTGAACCAGCTTATTGTGGTACCTGCGGCTACTAGGGACTTGGAGGACTCCAAGTTGCTAGATGTTGTCAGGGCCCTGAAAAATATGTTTCCAGGACGGCTGGAGTCAGGAAAACTGACTTGCTGTTATCCTGTATGCACCCAACAAACTGGGTGCTCTTGCTTCTAAGCAGACGATTGTTCGTTGGATGTGTAATACAATTCAGCTTGCACATTCTGTGGCAGGCCTGCCACAGCCAAAATATGTAAATGCCCATTCCACAAGGAAGGTGGGCTCATCTTGGGCGGCTGCCCGAGGGGTCTCGGCTTTACAACTTTGCCGAGCTGCTACTTGGTCAGGGGCAAACACGTTTGCAAAATTCTACAAATTTGATACCCTGGCTGAGGAGGACCTGGAGTTCTCTCATTCGGTGCTGCAGAGTCATCCGCACTCTCCCGCCCGTTTGGGAGCTTTGGTATAATCCCCATGGTCCTTACGGAGTCCCCAGCATCCACTTAGGACGTCAGAGAAAATAAGAATTTACTTACCGATAATTCTATTTCTCGTAGTCCGTAGTGGATGCTGGGCGCCCATCCCAAGTGCGGATTGTCTGCAATACTTGTACATAGTTATTGTTAACTAAAACGGGTTATTATTGTTGTGAGCCATCTTTTCAGAGGCTCCGCTGTTATCATGCTGTTAACTGGGTTCAGATCACAAGTTGTACGGTGTGATTGGTGTGGCTGGTATGAGTCTTACCCGGGATTCAAAATCCTTCCTTATTGTGTACGCTCGTCCGGGCACAGTATCCTAACTGAGGCTTGGAGGAGGGTCATAGGGGGAGGAGCCAGTGCACACCACCTGATCCTAAAGCTTTTACTTTTGTGCCCTGTCTCCTGCGGAGCCGCTATTCCCCATGGTCCTTACGGAGTCCCCAGCATCCACTACGGACTACGAGAAATAGAATTATCGGTAAGTAAATTCTTATTTTTCGTCCGAAAACGGGGCTGTTTCACACGAAAACACACAGGCTTCACTGAACCTGTGTGTTTTCGGGAGAAGGGTTATTTTTTTTTTTTTTTTACAGGCGATCCATCTGGATAGTCTGAAAAAAAACAAAAAGAAAAAAAAACGTGAAACATCGGAAAAAAGTCCAGATGTATTACCGGGGATAATTGGATATCCCCCTAACTGTCATTTTTCAAACCTGTAGTGATTGGCTGGTGCGTTATCACCTTCCATTTATCACTTCGTATCACTGCTTTATCACTTCTCCAGGCTTAATACATCTGCCCCCCTATGATTTTTCCACAATTGTTCTTCTCCCCCCCTGTCATTTTGATTAATGGTTAATTTGTTAATTCTTCTTTGTATCTGACAGTAAAAAGAGTGCCAAACTCAAGACGTCCTATAAGAGAGACTATGCCAACCTAGGCTGTGATATTGACCTTGACCTGGCCGGTCCAACGATATATGGGTGGGGAGTCCTGGGCTACCAAGGCTGGTTGGCCGGTTATCAGATGGCGTTTGACACTGCTAAGTCCAGGCTGGCACAGAACAACTTTGCACTGGGCTACACGGCGGGAGACTTCCAGCTGCACACAAATGTGTGAGTGTTTATAATGTTACTGAGTGTTTTAATGAACACTGATGTTCTGAGTATCTCTGTTGATAATGATCATTGAAGGAATGTTATCAATATAGCAGGCCTATGCTCTATCTTTGCTCAGGAATGACGGCACAGAATTTGGAGGGTCTATCTACCAGAAGGTCAATAAGGACATAGAGACCTCTGTGAGCCTGGCATGGAGTGCAGGCAGTAATAACACTCGTTTTGGCATTGGTGCCAAATACCAGCTGGACTCAAATACCACCGTTTCTGTAAGTGTGCTTACTGCCTATAGCCTGCAGATATTTCTCTATCGTCCTAAGTGGATGCTGGGGTTCCTGAAAGGACCATGGGGAATAGCGGCTCCGCAGGAGACAGGGCACAAAAAAGTAAAGCTTTACTAGGTCAGGTGGTGTGCACTGGCTCCTCCCCCTATGACCCTCCTCCAGACTCCAGTTAGATTTTGTGCCCGAACGAGAAGGGTGCAATCTAGGTGGCTCTCCTAAAGAGCTGCTTAGAGAAAGTTTAGTTTAGGTTTTTTTCTTTACAGTGAGTCCTGCTGGCAACAGGATCACTGCAACGTGGGACTTAGGGGGAAAGTAGTAAACTCACCTGCATGCAGAGTGGATTTGCTGCTTGGCTACTGGACACCATTAGCTCCAGAGGGATCGAACACAGGCCCAGCCGTGGAGTCCGGTCCCGGAGCCGCGCCGCCGACCCCCTTGCAGATGCTGAAGCGTGAAGAGGTCCGGAAACCGGCGGCTGAAGACTCCTCAGTCTTCATAAGGTAGCGCACAGCACTGCAGCTGTGCGCCATTTTCCTCTCAGCACACTTCACTGGGCAGTCACTGAGGGTGCAGAGCGCTGGGGGGGGGCGCTCTGAGAGGCAAATATAAACCTTATACAAGGCTAAAAATACCTCACATATAGCCCATAGGGGCTATATGGAGATATTTAACCCCTGCCTGACTGGAAAAATAGCGGGAGAAGAACCCGCCGAAAAAGGGGCGGGGCCTATCTCCTCAGCACACGGCGCCATTTTCTGTCACAGCTCCGCTGGTCAGGACGGCTCCCAGGTCTCTCCCCTGCACTGCACTACAGAAACAGGGTAAAACAGAGAGGGGGGGCACATTAATGGCTATATATATATATATTATATATTAAAGCAGCTATAAGGGAGCACTTAATATAAGGATATCCCTTGTATATATAGCGCTTTGTGGTGTGTGCTGGCAGACTCTCCCTCTGTCTCCCCAAAAGGGCTAGTGGGTCCTGTCTTCATTAGAGCATTCCCTGTGAGTTTGCGGTGTGTGTCGGTACGGGGTGTCGACATGTATGAGGACGATATTGGTGTGGAGGCGGAGCAATTGCCAAATATGCAGATGTCACCCCCCAGGGGGTCGACACCAGAATGGATGCCTTTATTTGTGGAATTACGTGATGGTTTATCTTCCCTTAAACAGTCAGTTGAGGACATGAGGCGGCCGGACAATCAATTAATGCCTGTCCAGGCGCCTCAAACACCGTCAGGGGCTGTAAAACGCCCTTTGCCTCAGTCGGTCGACACAGACCCAGACACAGGCACTGATTCCAGTGACGACGGTAGAAATTCAAACGTATTTTCCAGTAGGGCCACACGTTATATGATTTTGGCAATGAAGGAGACGTTACATTTAGCTGATACTACAGATACCGTAAAACAGGGTATTATGTATGGTGTGAAAAAACTACAAACAGTTTTTCCTGAATCAGAAGAATTAAATGACGTGTGTGATGAAGCGTGGGTTGCTCCTGATAAAAAGTTGATAATTTCAAAAAAGTTATTGGCATTATACCCTTTCCCGCCAGAGGTTAGGGCGCGCTGGGAAACACCCCCTAAGGTGGACAAGGCGCTCACACGCTTATCTAAACAAGTGGCGTTACCCTCTCCTGAGACGGCCGCACTTAAGGATCCATCAGATAGAAAGATGGAAGTTATTCAAAAGAATATATACACACATGCAGGTGTTATACTACGACCAGCTATAGCAACTGCCTGGATGTGCAGTGCTGGAGTAGTTTGGTCAGAATCCCTGATTGAAAATATTGATACCCTAGATAGGGACAATGTTTTACTGTCGTTAGAACAAATAAAGGATGCATTTATCTATATGCGTGATGCACAGAGGGATATTTGCACACTGGCATCTCGGGTGAGTGCTATGTCCATTTCAGCCAGAAGAGCCTTATGGACACGACAGTGGACAGGCGATGCGGATTCAAAACGTCACATGGAGGTTTTGCCGTATAAAGGGGAGGAGTTATTTGGAGTTGGTCTATCAGACTTGGTGGCCACGGCTACTGCCGGGAAATCCACTTTTTTACCTCAAGTCACTCCCCAACAGAGAAAGGCACCGACCTTTCAACCGCAGCCTTTTCGCTCCTACAAAAATAAGAGAGCAAAGGGTTTGTCGTACCTGCCACGAGGCAGAGGAAGAGGGAAGAGACACCAACAGGCAGCTCCTTCCCAGGAACAGAAGCCCTCCCCGGCTCCTGCAAAAACCTCAGCATGACGCTGGGGCCTCTCAAGCGGACTCGGGGACAGTGGGCGGCCGTCTCAAAAATTACAGCGCGCAGTGGGCTCACTCGCAGGTAGACCCCTGGATCCTGCAGATAATATCTCAGGGGTACAGGTTGGAATTAGAGACGGATCCTCCTCATCGTTTCCTGAAGTCTGCTTTACCAACCGTCTCTTCCGAAAGGGAGAGGGTGTTGGAAGCCATTCACAAGCTGTACGCTCAGCAGGTGATAGTCAAAGTACCCCTATTACAACAAGGAAAGGGGTATTATTCCACTCTATTTGTGGTACCGAAGCCGGATGGCTCGGTAAGGCCTATTCTAAATCTGAAGTCCTTGAACCTCTACATAAAAAAGTTCAAGTTCAAGATGGAGTCACTCAGAGCAGTGATAGCGAACCTGGAAGAAGGGGACTTTATGGTATCCTTGGACATCAAGGATGCGTATCTACACGTTCCGATTTACCCCGCACACCAGGGGTACCTCAGGTTCATTGTTCAAAACTGTCACTATCAGTTTCAGACGCTGCCGTTCGGATTGTCCACGGCGCCTCGGGTCTTTACCAAGGTAATGGCCGAGATGATGATTCTTCTTCGAAGAAAAGGCGTATTAGTTATCCCATACTTGGACGATCTCCTAATAAGGGCAAGGTCCAGAGAACAGCTGGAGACAGCTTTAGCACTATCTCAAGAGGTGCTAAGACAACACGGGTGGATTCTGAATATTCCAAAATCCCATTTAATCCCGACAACTCGTCTGCTGTTCCTAGGAATGATTCTGGACACGGTTCAGAAAAAGGTTTTCCTTCCAGAGGAAAAAGCCAAGGAGTTATCCGATCTGGTCAGGAACCTCCTAAAACCAGGAAAGGTGTCAGTACATCAATGCACAAGAGTCCTGGGAAAAATGGTGGCTTCTTACGAAGCAATTCCATTCGGCAGATTCCATGCAAGAATATTCCAAAGGGATCTGTTGGACAAATGGTCAGGGTCGCATCTGCAGATGCACCTGCGAATAACCCTGTCACCAAAGACAAGGGTGTCACTTCTGTAGTGGTTGCAGAAGGCTCACCTATTAGAAGGCCGCAGATTCGGCATTCAGGATTGGATCCTGGTGACCACGGACGCCAGCCTGAGAGGCTGGGGAGCAGTCACACAAGGAAGAAACTTCCAGGGAGTATGGACGAGTCTGGAAAAGTCTCTTCACATAAACATTCTGGAACTAAGAGCAATCTACAATGCTCTAAGCCAGGCGGAACTTCTCCTGAAAGGAAAGCCGGTGTTGATTCAGTCGGACAACATCACGGCGGTCGCCCATGTAAACAGGCAGGGCGGCACAAGAAGCAGGAGTGCAATGGCAGAAGCTGCCAAGATTCTTCGCTGGGCGGAGAATCACGTGATAGCACTGTCAGCAGTGTTCATCCCGGGCGTGGACAACTGGGAAGCAGACTTCCTCAGCAGACACGATCTTCATCCGGGAGAGTGGGGTCTACATCCAGAAGTCTTCAACATGTTAATAGACCGTTGGGAAAGACCAATTGTAGACATGATGGCGTCTCGCCTCAACAAGAAACTGGACAAATATTGCGCCAGGTTAAGAGATCCACAGGCAATAGCTGTGGACGCACTGGTAACTCTTTGGGTGTACCAGTCAGTGTATGTGTTTCCTCCTCTGCCGCTCATACCAAAGGTATTGAAGATCATACGGCAAAGAAGAGTAAGAACAATACTAGTGGTTCCGGATTGGCCGAGAAGGACTTGGTATCCGGAACTTCAAGAGATGCTCACGGACGAACCGTGGCCTCTACCTCTGAGAAGGGACCTGCTACAGCAGGGTCCCTGTCTTTTTCAAGACTTACCGCGGCTGCGTTTGACGGCATGGCGGTTGAACGCCAGATCCTAAAAGGGAAAGGCATTCCAGAAGAAGTCATTCCTACCTTGATTAAGGCACGGAAGGAAGTCACCGTGAAACATTATCACCGCATTTGGCGAAAATATGTAGCGTGGTGCGAGGATCGGAGTGTTCCGACGGAGGAATTCCAACTGGGTCGTTTCCTACATTTCCTGCAATCAGGATTATCTATGGGTCTCAAATTGGGATCCATTAAGGTTCAAATTTCGGCCCTGTCAATATTCTTCCAAAAAGAATTGGCCTCTGTCCCTGAGGTCCAGACTTTTGTCAAGGGAGTACTGCATATACAGCCTCCTGTGGTGCCTCCGGTGGCACCGTGGGATCTAAATGTAGTTTTAGATTTCCTCAAATCCCATTGGTTTGAACCATTGAAAAAGGTGGATTTGAAATATCTCACATTGAAAGTGACTATGTTACTAGCCCTGGCCTCTGCCAGGAGAGTATCTGAATTGGCGGCTTTATCTTATAAAAGTCCTTATCTAATCTTCCATTCGGATAGGGCAGAACTGCGGACTCGTCCGCATTTTCTCCCTAAAGTGGTATCAGCATTTCATCTGAACCAACCTATTGTGGTGCCTGCGGCCACTAGCGACTTGGAGGACTCCAAGTTGTTGGACGTTGTCAGAGCCTTAAAAATATACATTTCAAGGACGGCTGGAGTCAGAAAATCTGACTCGCTGTTTATATTGTATGCACCCAACAAGTTGGGCGCACCTGCTTCTAAGCAGTCGATTGCTCGTTGGATTTGTAACACAATTCAACTTGCACATTCTGTGGCAGGCCTGCCACAGCCTAAAACTGTAAAAGCCCACTCCACAAGGAAGGTGGGCTCATCTTGGGCGGCTGCCCGAGGGGTCTCGGCATTACAACTCTGCCGAGCAGCTACGTGGTCGGGGGAGAACACGTTTGTAAAATTTTACAAATTTGATACCCTGGCAAAGGAGGACCTGGAGTTCTCTCATTCGGTGCTGCAGAGTCATCCGCACTCTCCCGCCCGTTTGGGAGCTTTGGTATAATCCCCATGGTCCTTTCAGGAACCCCAGCATCCACTTAGGACGATAGAGAAAATAAGAATTTACTTACCGATAATTCTATTTCTCGGAGTCCGTAGTGGATGCTGGGCGCCCATCCCAAGTGCGGATTATCTGCAATACTTGTACATAGTTATTGTTAACTAATTCGGGTTATTGTTAAGGAGCCATCTTTAAGAGGCCCTTTCTGTTATCATACTGTTAACTGGGTTTAGATCACAAGTTGTACGGTGTGATTGGTGTGGCTGGTATGAGTCTTACCCGGGATTCAAAATGCCTCCCTTATTGTGTATGCTCGTCCGGGCACAGTACCTAACTGGAGTCTGGAGGAGGGTCATAGGGGGAGGAGCCAGTGCACACCACCTGACCTAGTAAAGCTTTACTTTTTTGTGCCCTGTCTCCTGCGGAGCCGCTATTCCCCATGGTCCTTTCAGGAACCCCAGCATCCACTACGGACTCCGAGAAATAGAATTATCGGTAAGTAAATTCTTATTTTCTGTCTTGTACCCATGATGTCTATTTTTGTAACTCTGTATTATGGAGACTGCAAGTTTAATAGCCCTTTTACCAGCTCATGCACAGTTTAGCTCCTTGTTTCATTTTTTTTTTTAATGGAGTGAGGACAAGAAAGGGTTTCAGTCATTAAAGGAATGCACCAAGGGTTATTCCTACCAGTACTGTGTGTGGTTCTCTTTCCTGAATCCCTGCAATTCAGGAGCGATCCCGCACTGCAACTGCCTCAGCAGTGTGCTATCCTTCAGTCCCAACTAACCTATATACCAGGTATTCCTAACGCTCGGTCCTCAAGGCACACTAACAGTGCAGGTTTTAGAGATATCCAGGCTTCAGCACAGATGGTTAATCACAATATCTGAGGTACTAATTAACCTGTGCTCATCCATTGATATCCCTAAAACCTGGACTGTTAGTGTGCCTTGAGGACCGAGGCTGGGAAAGCCTGCTATATACTAGTATCTACATAGCTGCTTCGGCTGAAGAATGGATAATCACTGAGGCACCATGAGTTGATTATCTACTGAACTGCATGGGGGATCAGAACATGGAATCTCCATAGTTTTATATGAGGAGTGAAAGCAGAGTTCACCATAAAGTAAACTCGGGTTGGAGACCTCCTTGAACATGTTTGAAGGCTTTTATGTCTGTAAGTTAGAGTAACCATGGATTACTCTTCTCTGCTTGTGCATGTTCTTAAAGGAGATTTCCAATTAAAAAAATGGCTAAATCTCCTTTAATGCATCTTAAATATGCATTGACCACTGTTTTTGTTTTTTACCTCCACAATTTTGTCAAAGTACGTGCCCATTTTGATTGTATACATTTCATTCAGTATCACCCTGCCCTCTTTATTTACATACATTTTTTGTTGTTGCCTTTGCGCCACCTATATAAAATGTAATTTGGTTAAGTTGTTGTTTTTATTCCTAGGCCAAAGTCAACAATGCCAGTTTGATTGGAGTGGGCTACACACAGTGTCTGCGGCCTGGTATGTGGTTGATTTATACAACAATAAGTGCTACGGTTTCTTATAGCATATGATGAAAGTTACTTGTTGTGGCTAATTGTGTCCTTTAAGGGCCCTACACACTATGCGATCCGCCGCAGAGCTGGCGGACACGGGCGACCCGGCGGCGGTGGGGCAGTCCCCCGTCACCATAGCAGTGCAGGCAAATATGGACGAGATCGTCCATATAGGACTGCATGCACAAGTGACGGGGCACCAATGATGAACGAGCGCGGGGCAGCGCATTGTTCATCGCTGGAGCCTCCACACTGAAAGATATGAACGGTATCTCGTTCATTAATGAATGAGATCGTTCATATCTTTCAGTAATATCGCCCAGTGTGTAGGGCCTTTTATACTTGTTCGTTGGGTGATAAATAAACAGAACCACCTACAGGCAGGTATAAGATTGCAGGCTAACATTTGGTCAGTGGGGATACGGTCATTAGGTCGACCACACTTAGGTTGACAGTCATTAGGTCGTCATGGAAAAAGGTTGACATGCGTTTTTCCACTTTTTTTTTTCTTTTTAATTTTTTGAACTTTTTCATACTTTACGATCCACGTGGACTACGATTGGGAACCTGTGCCGAGCGCAACAAGGCACCTTGCCTGAACCATGCAAGGGGACACAGTGCACTAATTGTGGTTCCCCCGTCACTTTATGAAGAAAACGACACTAAAAAAGTAAAAATACTTATGTCGACCTAATGACTGTTTCGACCTATTTCAGGTGTCGACCTAGTCACTGTCGACCAATAGGGGTCAAACTAATGACTGTCGACCTAATGACCCATACCCGGTCAGTGATAGTATCAAATTGTATTAGTGGCTAAATTATCAAAAGTGATGTTCCACTTTCCTTTTAAACTACATAAGACCGATGGATTAACCACATGAGAACTAGAAGTTTTCCTTCTTCTTTCTCTCACCACCACTTCAGAGAAGCATAAAGCTTTCGGTCAAGGAAGGGGAATTTTCAGCAGTTTGTTTGTACTATAGTATTAAACAGCCTCACCATGACCAGCTTCTTAGGAGTTCTCTTGGTGGCAGGATTTCAAAGTATGCAGGTGCATGGATGCTCTCCGCTATGGTGAATAGATATGCAACATTATCAACCAGTAGTACAAAATAGAATTCCACTCTATACCTAGAGGTTATGGGGTATATGCAATTGCGGTCGAATTCCCGAAAATGACGAAAAACGGGACTTTTTCGCCCCAATTTTCTTTTCGACAATGCAATGCAGTACTTTTCGTCAAAAAAACGGACTTTTCAAATTCGACTTTTTGAAATTCGACATTTGACAAATTCAACATTTCTGCAATGGTACAAATGCGGCTTTTCGACAAAAGTATATTCAATTGAAGAATGTAAATTCGACAACAGTGCTTTTTGACAGTAAATTCCTCATTTTCAATCCGCCTCACTTTGCTGGCGGAATGTAATAAATTTTTTTAAAAACATGGGGTTTTTTTGTGTTTTTTTTTTTATTGCTAATAGCATATCTATTTATATTAGAAGGGATTAGGTACTTGGTTTGTCTATTTAGGAGGCACAAGCATTATTTATATATTTTTTTTTAAATATATATATATATATGTTTTTTTATGGAATGGGTTAAAAACCCGAAAAAAAATTGCGTGGGGTCCCCCCTCCTAAGCATAACCAGACTCGGGCTCTTTGAGCCGGTCCTGGTTGCCAAAATACGGGGGGAAAAATGACAGGGGATCCCCCGTATTTTAACAACCAGCACCGGGCTCTGCGCCTGGTCCTGGTGCAAAAAATACGGGGGACAAAAAGAGTAGGGGTCCCCCGTATTTTTTGTACCAGCACCGGGCTCCGCTAGCTGGACAGATAATGCCACAGCCGGGAGACACTTTTATACCGCTCCCTGCGGCCGTGGCATTAAATACCCAACTAGTCACCCCTGGCCGGGGTACCCTGAAGGAGTGGGGACCCCTTCAATCAAGGGGTCTCCCCCCCCCCAGCCACCCAAGGGCCAGGGGTGAAGCCCGAGGCTGTCTCTCCCCCCCCCCCCCCCCCATCCAAGGGCTGCGGATGGGGGGCTGATAGCCATTTGTAAAAAACGAATATTGTTATTTTTGCAGAAGAACTACAAGTCCCAGCAAGCCTCCCCCCGCAAGCTGGTACTTGGAGAACCACAAGTACCAGCATGCGGGGGGGGAAACGGGCCTGCTGGTACCTGTAGTTCTTCTGCAAAGAAAAATACCCAAATAAAAACAGGACACGCACACCGTGAAAATACAACTTTATTTCACACATGCCGACACTGGCTAGTTATGCTTAGGAGGGGGGACCCCACGCAATTTTTTTTCTGTTTTTTTACAGTTTTTTTTTTTTGTACCATCTGAAAAATCGATTCAAAATCCGTCAATTGGTCCGTTTTTCGAAAGCGGGACTGTCGAATCCGTTTTTTATTGAATATGTCGAAATCCGGCACCCGCCGGCCGGAATTCGACAGTCGAATTGTGTCGAATTTAAAAACGGGTGAAAAATTGCCGCAATTCGCCCGGAATTGCATATACCCCTATATCTTAGTGACATCCTTTAGTTCTGTTTTCTCTAGTGGAACTGGAGTAAATACTAAACAGTTTATAGAAAAATGATTAATGTTCCTTTGGCACATAATAGCACTGGCTGCTGCTATGTGTTCTTCTTCGTAGTGTGCTTCCAAACTGTTTTTCGATCTGAAGCAGCCTAATCAGTTGTTTATGTGAGACTTTTTTTTGCTGGCTCAGTACAGTCCATTCATCAGGTGGTAGAGGAAGGAGATCTCTTTCAGTAGATCTATCAGATGCATATCTTCACATTAATATTGTAGCTCAACAGAATAAGTTTCTTACATTCCTTGTGCCATTTCCAGTTCAGGTGTAACCTTTTTGGGCTGCTCATGTCTCCAAGAACCTTCACCAAAGTGCTGTTAGTTCTTATGGTTGGAAAAGATGGTGTTAAATGTCAGCAGAAGACTTGGCAAAAGTCAGCATCTCCAGTCTCCGCAATGGAGCCAGTAAGGATTTGTCTCTGTCTACTAGGAATGTTTTCTTACACTATAAACATTTTTCACTGGGCAACGTGGGGTATGTGAAATTTTCAACCTGACCTACTCAGTCAGAGGGATGAGTGCAGTATGCGGTCCTCGAAAACCATTTTCAGTTTCAAGACTGCCGTTTGGACTCTTGATAGCACATTGTGTATTCGCAAAGGTGATGTGTGGCATTGCCACGGTGCTGCGTCAGCAGGGAGTCAAAGTTCTTCCCTTACCTGGAAGACGTCCTTCTCATGGCCAGCATGCTGTCCGATCTGGAGGCTCCTCTCCATTTGTCCGAATACGTTTTACAAGCTCACTGTTTCCTAAATACCAGAAAGTCGTCTCTGGTTCCTACCCAACAGATGCTCCATTTGGGTGCTTTTGTGGACACTTAGTCGCAATGAGTCTTCCTGCATGCGGATAAGATCTCGGGTTCCGTCACAAACGTTCAATTGTTTCTCAAATGGGAGACAGTTTTCATCCATCTGTGCATGAAGGTCCTCTGCAAACGGATGTCGACTTTCCACGTGGATGAGTTTGCCCATTTCCACACCTGGACTTTCAGCGGGAACTGTTATCCAAGTGGAACGGGTCTCCCCTCCAGATCTGCTCACAGTTCATCCGTATGTACCCTAAGACGCGACATTCCCTTCTATGGTGGTTGGTCAGCCCGCACTTAGATAAAGGGACGTCTGTTTCATATATCTACCTGGACAGTTCTTACAATGGACGCCAGTTTCTTAGGATGGCATGCAGTTAACCTTCACATGACCTTTCAAGGTCGCTGGTCAGCACAGGAGGCACATCTGCCATTCAGTATTCTGGAGCTTCGTGTGGTTTACCAGGCTCTGGTGCAGACTTGTCATTTTCTTCGGGGTCTCCCAGTTAAGATCCAATCGGAGAACGCGATGGCTGTATCATACATAAATCACCAGGGGGCATGAAAAAGGAGAGTTATGGTAGACTGTTAACTCTCATCCTTTTGTGGTCCATAGGGTCCACGGGTGAACATCAGGGGTTATAGGTGGTGGAATCAGATCCTGGGCACCAAAGAATTAAGCTTTTCAGAGATCCCAGAATTCCTCAGTCCTTCTCTATAGCCCCGCCTCCATGCTCGGGCAGGTCAGTTTTGGTAACAAGCCCAAAGCAGGAAGAGGATCAAGAGAGAAGAAAGATATGGTACACATAAGAATACACTCTCGAATACAGGAGAAGGGAACCAGTGACCAAAGCCGCAAACCAATATAGGCCAGGTGCATCAGGGTAGGCGCCCTATGTACCTCGAAGAAAGAGTTAACAAAGGTAAGTTTACCATAATTCTCCTTTTATTCTTCAGGTTCCATAGGGCTCCACAAGGGAACATCTGGGATGTCCTAAAGCAGTACTTCAGGGGGGACGCTCCGGAGTGGATGTAGAATCCGGCGTCCAAATGAAGTATCCTGGGAGGCGAGTGTTTGAAAGGCATAGAACCTAAGAAAGGTGTGGATAGAAGACCATGGTACTGGAAGATCAGCTTGAGGGTATGCTTATGCGATAGCCATTCTAATCCATCTGGCTAGAGTATGTTTATTGGCTGGCCAAACCATAGATGATGAAGAGGCAATCTGATTTTCGACGTGAACTGGGTTGATCTACAGTACATATATACGGAGAGCACGAACCCCATCCAGAGAACTTTTCCCCTGCGGAGAGGTCCGAGGATACGAGGGCTGAAAACACAATTTCTTTGTTCAAGTGGAACCTGGAGATCACCTTATGTAAGTAACCTGGTCGAATACAAATGACAGCTCTGTCCGGAAGAAAAATCAGGAACGGAGGGAAAGTGCACCCAAATTAGGGGGTAATTCAGACCTGATCGCTGGGCTGCAAACTTTGCTGTCCTGCGTTCAGATAGTCGCCACCTCCAGGGGAGAGTAAATTCGCTGTGCAAGTGTGCGACCCTATGTGTACACTGAGCTGCTAAAATCCACTTTGTGCAGTCTGCACAGCCCAGGACTTACTCCTACAGTGTGATGAGAACAGGCTGACCGTGGCCGGAGCTGATGTCAGATACCCTCCCTGCAAACGCTTGGGAATGCCTGCGTTTTTCTGGACACTCCCAATAAACGGTCAGTTAGCTCCCAGAAACTGCTTCCTCCTGTCAATCACCTTGCGAACGCCCGTGCGATTGGATTTTTCAAAACATCCTGTCGCTGACCGGCGATGCCCTGTGTTGCTGTCCAAAGCACAGTTAGTACCTGCTCGCCTACTGTGTGAAAACACAGCAACGATCAGGTCTGAATAACCCCCTAGACACCCGTCTGGCAGGTGCAATGGCCAGAAGGAATAAAGCCTTCGCAGTCAACCATTTTAGATCAACCGACTCCAGAGGTTCAAACGGAGGCTACTGAAGAGCGTCTTGAACCACAGACAAATCCCATGGAGCCACAGGAGGTACGTAGGGAGGCTGGCACCGGATAACTCCTTGTAGGAAGATGCGAACATCTGGCAGTGGAGCAATCCTGCGTTGAAATCATACCGGCAAAGCAGAAATATGCACTTTGAGGGAAGCCAGGCGAACGCAGAGGCTAAATCCATGTTGTAGTAAGCCAAGTATTTTGGATATAATGAAGTCAGTAGAATTATAGCGCTTGGAAGTGCAACACTGAAAGTAAGCATGCCACACCCTACAGTATATACTGGCTGAGGGACGGTTTTGGTGCCTTAAGCATGGTTTGCACAACTGAGTAAGAAAAACCTTTTACCCTCATCATGGAAGATTCAAGAGCCACGCCGGTCAGGGTGTAGACACGATCCGTGAGACAAGAGGTCCTGTCATAGTGGAAGTTGAAGGGGAACTCCCACTGAGAGACCCTGTAGGTCGGAGAACCAATGACGTCTGGGCCACTACGATGAGGTTGCCACCTACCTGTTTGAATTTCCGGAGAACCCTTGTCAGAAGAGATACTGGAAGCAAGACGTACGTGAGATGGAAGGTCCATTTGACAGAGAGAGTGTCCACGAATGCTGCCTGCGGATCCCGTGACCGGGATCCATACACCAGAACCTTGTGGTTGTGTCGAGAGAACATGAGGTCGACGTCTGACAGACCCCACCTGTCCACTAGAAGTTGAAACTTCCGGCTCTAGGGACCATTCCCCTGCGTGAACATCCTGGCAGACTGAGGAAGTCTGCTTCTCAGTGGAGGGTCCCTGGTATGAAGACTGCTGAGATGGCCGGAAGGTGACGTTCGGTCCACTTGAGAATTTGGGCCACTTCCTGCATTGCCATCAGACTGTGAGTGCTGCCATGGTGATTGAGATAAGCCACTGCTGTGACATTGTCGGACTAAATCCTTGTTGAATCTGGACCGCCAGGTCCACCAGAAGCCTCAAAAGTTTCTTCCCCCAAGTGGTCCACCTGCTGAACTCCTGTACATTGACGGACTAGACGTACATGTAACTGAATTGTGTCCCTTTGGTAGAACTATCTGTATGACTGTACTTGCCCCCCATCCCACTTACCTACTTGGCTGTTGTATAGCAAACCAAAGACAAATTTCTAGTATACGCAAGTATACCTGGCCATTAAAGCGGATTCTCATTCTGAATCTGGACAGGTTTGCCTTGAAGGACACAGTGTGCCAGAGTTAAGGCTTTGTATACGGCTCGTAGTTTCAGGACATTGATTAGCAAGCAAGACTCCGTCTGTGTCCTACACCCCAGAAACGAGTGCTGATTCATCACTGCCCCCAAACTGCGGAGGCTGGCATCCGTGGTGAGGAGTACCCAGTCTGGGATCCAAAAGGGTTGCCCTTTTTCTAGGTGGTTTCGTTTGGAGCCACCAAGTGAAAGGCGAACTTCCGAAGTGAGAGTTATCATTTGTGATCTGATCAGATGTGGCGTCCATTCCACTTGGCCAGGATCAGATGTTGCAGAGGGTGAAAATTAAACTGAACATACTCCACCATGTCGAAGGTCGAGACCATCATTCCGAGGACTTGCATGGTTTAGTGTAAAGATACTCGGCAAGGCTGGAGCAACTTGCAAACTCGGTCCTGCAGCCTTGAGATTTTGTCTGCTGGCAGGAAGAGACGTTGACTCGCAGAGTCCAATAGTGCTCCCAGGTGTAACATCTGCTGGTCTAGTGGAATCCCTGGTTATTGCCGGTCCTGGGGTCACCTCAGCATCTGTCGTTCCGTGCACCTCCCACCCCCCGCAAGTACCTATCTTGGCAGAGGCCGTGCAGGAGTTTCAGCTCCGGCGGAGAGTGATAGACTCCAGTACTGCAGGCTCCATCAGACTTCCCACACTGACAGGCTCAGTGTAAAAAAAAAAAAAAAAAAAAGACCTCTTCTGACCATTTCGGCAGTCTACATCCCTGGGGTGGACAATTGGGAGGTGGATTATCTAGGCCGCCCTGATGTCCACTCAAGGCAGTGTCCCTTTATCCAACAGTTTTCCGGCTTGGGTCATCTGGAAATCGACCAGATGGCTTCCAGGCAGAATTACAAGGTGGCTAAGTGCAGTTTGTGTATCTGTGATCAAGGCACTTACCTTATCAACGCTCTTAGTTTGGGATGGTTTCTCTCTTGCACTGGAGGAGGAGCAGGTTCTGGCAATTCTGTTAGCGCCACCTTCTCCAAATGTTGGTGGTCTCCAGTTTGGGTCTACCTCTTCGCCCAGACCCTCTCACTTAAGGACGCTTTCATTACCACGGTCTACCGACTCTGGCTTTGACTGGAAAGCTATTGAAACAGATATCCTAAAGGTGAGGGTTTTTTCAGATATTGTGGTCAAGACTGTGTTCCAGGCCAGGAAGCTGGAAGATCCTACCACAGGGTATGGAGAGCTTATTTTGCTTAGTGCGAGTAACACTCGTTTGGATTTAACACCTGTGTGCACCTAGCCTCAGATCAGCACAGGGAGTAGGTTATTTGTGATTGTTACAAAGCTTCATCACTGGCACCAGGAACATTTTTATGCTGGATTTAGCTGACCATTAACTTTGGATAGTGACTGCTGTGTTAGATGCAGAGCAGAGGCAGGAAGCTGGGCTTAGCGCAGCACAGCCGTGTGTTCGTGTCTAATCATGGGTTACAGGAACACAAAGTGGAGTGAATTAGAAAGCAGGCTTTTACAAGAGGAGTTGCACACACAGCGCTGCTTACAGGTTGTGATATAGTGATACTGTGCACCCTTTCCTTGGGCCTCCGACCCCTTGTTTATAGGATTTTAGACACAGATCGTGGTAGGGGGTTTACCTACATGTATCCAGCCCCAAATGATTGTCTTACCAATCAGTGATCAGTTTGGGACATGTGCTTTTACTTTACTTTGTTCCCTGTGGTAGGTCAGCTATGGAAGTTGGCCATAGCAGCGAAACAGCTTCTAGCAAGCCATTTTCACATTACGTGACCTTTGGCAACTTCTCCGTTCTTTGTGGAAGTCCAAATACATATCCCCCTTAATCTCAAAATTAGGTTGGGTGGGTCTTGGTGGTTCCGTATCCTGTACTTGGGAATGGAGAAGTCAGCCAGACAACTGCTGGTTCCCATGGACTACCAGGATGGATGCACAGTGATGAAAATTGTATTTCTCTGACGTCCTAAGTGGATGCTGGGACTCCGTAAGGACCATGGGGAATAGCGGCTCCGCAGGAGACTGGGCACAACTAAAAGAAAGCTTTAGACTACTGGTGTGCACTGGCTCCTCCCACTATGACCCTCCTCCAGACTTCAGTTAGAATCTTGTGCCCGGCTGAGCTGGATGCACACTAGGGGCTCTCCTGAGCTCCTAGAAAGAAAGTATATTTTAGGTTTTTTATTTTACAGTGAGATCTGCTGGCAACAGACTCACTGCAGCGAGGGACTAAGGGGAGAAGAAGCGAACCTACCTAACTGGTGGTAGTTTGGGGGGGGGGCGCCCTGAGGGCAATACAATACACCTTGGCTGGCAAATCTATACCATATATAGTCAGGAAGGCTATATAGGTGTAAAAATACCCCTGCCAGAATTCCAGAAAAAGCGGGAGAAGTCCGCCGGAAAAGGGGCGGGGCCATCTCCCTCAGCACACTGGCGCCATTTTTTCCTCACAGCTCCGCTGGAAGGACGCTCCCTGGCTCTCCCCTGCAGTGTCAAGCTACATAAGGGTAAAACAGAGAGGGGGGGCACTAAATTTAGGCGCAGTGTTATATGTGTGTGTGTGTGTGTGTGTATATATATATATATATATATATATATATATATATATATATATATATAAGCAGCTATAAGGGCAAAACACTAATATATAGTGGGATCCCTGTGTTATATAGCGCTCTGGTGTGTGCTGGCATACTCTCTCTCTGTCTCCCCAAAGGGCTTTGTGGGGTCCTGTCCTCTGTCAGAGCATTCTCTGTGTGTATGCGGTGTGTCGGTACGGCTGTGTTGACATGTTTGATGAGGAGGCTTATGTGGAGGCGGAGCAGATGCCGATAAATGTGATGTCACCCCCTGCGGGGTCGACACCTGAGTGGATGGTTCTGTGGAAGGAATTACGCGACAGTGTCGACTCCTTGCATAAAAGGTTTGACGACATACCAAATGTGGGACAGCCGGCTTCTCAGCCTGTGCCTGCCCAGGCGTCTCAAAAGCCATCAGGGGCTCTAAAACGCCCGCTACCTCAGATGGCAGACACAGATGTCGACACGGATACTGACTCCAGTGTCGACGACGATGAGACTAATGTATCTTCCAATAGGGCCACACGTTATATGATTGAGGCAATGAAAAATGTGTTGCATATTTCTGATGTTACCCCAGGTACCACAAAAAAGGGTATTATGTTTGGAGAGAAAAAACTACCAGTTGTTTTTCCTCCATCTGAGGAATTAAATGAAGTGTGTGAAGAAGCGTGGGCTAAGAAACTGGTAATTTCTCTAACGTCCTAGTGGATGCTGGGGACTCCGAAAGGACCATGGGGAATAGCGGCTCCGCAGGAGACTGGGCACAAAGTAAAAGCTTTAGGACTAGCTGGTGTGCACTGGCTCCTCCCCCTATGACCCTCCTCCAAGCCTCAGTTAAGATTTTGTGCCCGAACGAGAAGGGTGCAATCTAGGTGGCTCTCCTGAGCTGCTTAGAGTAAAAGTTTAAATAGGTTTTTTTATTTTCAGTGAGTACTGCTGGCAACAGGCTCACTGCATCGTGGGACTAAGGGGAGAAGAAGCGAACTCACCTGCCTGCAGAGTGGATTGGGCTTCTTGGCTACTGGACATTAGCTCCAGAGGGACGATCACAGGTTCAGCCTGGATGGGTCCCGGAGCCGCGCCGCCGGCCCCCTTACAGAGCCAGAAGAGCGAAGAGGTCCGGAAAAATCGGCGGCAGAAGACGTTCCTGTCTTCAAATAAGGTAGCGCACAGCACCGCAGCTGTGCGCCATTGCTCTCAGCACACTTCACACTCCGGTCACTGAGGGTGCAGGGCACTGGGGGGGAGCGCCCTGAGACGCAATAAAACACTGTTTAAACCTTATATGGCTAAAGAAATGCATCACATATAGCTCCTGGGCTATATGGATGCATTTAACCCCTGCCAGTTTTCCTAAAAAAAGCGGGAGAAAAGGCCGCCGTGAAGGGGCGGAGCCTATCTCCTCAGCACACAAGCGCCATTTTCCCTCACAGCTCCGCTGGAAGGACGGCTCCCTGACTCTCCCCTGCAGTCCTGCACTACAGAAACAGGGTAAAACAAAGAGGGGGGTCACTATTTGGCAGTTAATATAAATACAGCAGCTATAAAAGGGAGAAACACTTATATAAGGTTATCCCTATACAGATATAGCGCTCTGGTGTGTGCTGGCAAACTCTCCCTCTGTCTCCCCAAAGGGCTCGTGGGGTCCTGTTCTCTATCAGAGCATTCCCTGTGTGTGTGCTGGGTGTCGGTACGATTGTGTCGACATGTATGAGGAGGAAAATGATGTGGAAGCGGAGCAATTGCCTGTTTTAGTGATGTCACCCCCTAGGGAGTCGACACCTGACTGGATGGTCGTATTTAAGGAATTACGTGACAATGTCAGCACTTTGCAAAAAAACTGACGACATGAGACAGCCGGCGAATCAGTTAGTGCCTGTCCAGGCGTCTCAAACACCGTCAGGGGCTCTAAAGCGCCCGTTACCTCAGATGGTCGACACAGACCCAGACACGGATACTGACTCCAGTGTCGACGGTGAGGAGACAAACGTAATGTCCAGTAGGGCCACACGTTACATGATCACGGCAATGAAGGAGGCGTTGAACATTTCTGACACTACAAGTACCACAAAAAAGGGTATTATGTGGGGTGTGAAAAAACTACCCGTAGTTTTTCCTGAATCAGATGAATTGAATGAGGTGTGTGATAAAGCGTGGGTTTCCCCCGATAAACTGCTGATTTCTAATAAATTATTGGCACTATACCCTTTCCCGCCAGAGGTTAGGGCGCGTTGGGAAACACCCCCTAGGGTAGATAAGGCGCTCACACGCTTATCAAAACAAGTGGTGTTACCGTCTCCCGATACGGCCGCCCTCAAGGAACCAGCTGATAGAAGGCTGGAAAATATCCTAAAAGGTATATACACACATACTGGTGTTATACTGCGACCAGCAATCGCCTCAGCCTGGATGTGCAGCGCTGGAGTGGCTTGGTCGGATTCCCTGACTGAAAATATTGATACCCTGGATAGGGACAGTATATTATTAACTATAGAGCATTTAAAGGATGCATTACTATATATGCGAGATGCACAGAGGGATATTTGCACCCTGGCATCAAGAGTAAGTGCGATGTCCATTTCTGCCAGAAGAGGGTTATGGACGCGACAGTGGTCAGGTGATGCGGATTCCAAACGACATATGGAAGTATTGCCGTATAAAGGGGAGGAGTTATTTGGGGTCGGTCTATCGGACCTGGTGGCCACGGCAACGGCTGGAAAATCCACCTTTTTACCCCAGGTCACCTCTCAGCAGAAAAAGACACCGTCTTTTCAAACTCAGTCCTTTCGTCCCCATAAGGGCAAGCGGGCAAAAGGCCACTCATTTCTGCCCCGGGGCAGAGGAAGGGGAAAAAGACTGCACCAGGCAGCCTCTTCCCAGGAGCAGAAGCCCTCCCCCGCTTCTGCCAAGTCTTCAGCATGACGCTGGGGCTTTACAAGCGGACTCAGGCACGGTGGGGGCCCGTCTCAAAAATTTCAACGCGCAGTGGGCTCACTCGCAAGTGGACCCCTGGATCCTGCAGGTAGTATCACAGGGGTACAAATTGGAATTCGAGACGTCTCCCCCTCGCCGGTTCCTGAAGTCTGCTCTACCAACGTCTCCCTCCGACAGGGAGGCAGTATTGGAAGCTATTCACAAGCTGTATTCCCAGCAGGTGATAATCAAGGTACCCCTCCTACAACAGGGAAAGGGGTATTATTCCACGCTGTTTGTGGTACCGAAGCCGGACGGCTCGGTGAGACCAATTTTAAATCTAAAATCCTTGAACACTTACATAAAAAGATTCAAATTCAAGATGGAGTCACTCAGAGCAGTGATAGCGAACCTGGAAGAAGGGGACTATATGGTATCTCTGGACATCAAAGATGCTTATCTCCATGTCCCAATCTACCCTTCTCACCAAGGGTACCTCAGGTTTGTGGTACAAAACTGTCATTATCGGTTTCAGACGCTGCCGTTTGGATTGTCCACGGCACCCCGGGTCTTTACCAAGGTAATGGCCGAAATGATGATTCTTCTTCGAAGAAAAGGCGTCTTAATTATCCCTTACTTGGACGATCTCCTGATAAGGGCAAGGTCCAGGGAACAGTTAGAGGTCGGAGTAGCACTATCTCAGGTAGTGCTACGTCAGCACGGGTGGATTCTAAATATTCCAAAATCGCAGCTGATTCCAACAACACGTCTACTGTTCCTAGGGATGATTCTGGACACAGTCCAGAAAAAGGTGTTTCTCCCGGAGGAGAAGGCCAGGGAGTTATCCGAACTAGTCAGGAACCTCCTAAAACCAGGACAAGTGTCAGTGCATCAATGCACAAGGGTCCTGGGAAAGATGGTGGCTTCTTATGAAGCGATTCCATTCGGAAGATTCCACGCAAGAACTTTTCAGTGGGATCTGCTGGACAAGTGGTCCGGATCGCATCTTCAGATGCATCAGCGGATAACCCTATCTCCAAGGACAAGGGTGTCTCTCCTGTGGTGGTTACAGAGTGCTCATCTCCTAGAGGGCCGCAGATTCGGCATTCAGGATTGGGTCCTGGTGACCACGGATGCCAGCCTGAGAGGCTGGGGAGCAGTCACACAGGAAAAAAATTTCCAGGGCTTGTGGTCAAGCATGGAAACGTCACTTCACATAAATATCCTGGAACTAAGGGCCATTTACAATGCCCTAAGTCAGGCAAGGCCTCTGCTTCAGGGTCAGCCGGTGTTGATCCAGTCGGACAACATCACGGCAGTCGCCCACGTAAACAGACAGGGCGGCACAAGAAGCAGGAGGGCAATGACGGAAGTTGCAAGGATTCTTCGCTGGGCGGAAAATCATGTGATAGCACTGTCAGCAGTGTTCATTCCGGGAGTGGACAACTGGGAAGCAGACTTCCTCAGCAGACACGATCTTCACCCGGGGGAGTGGGGACTTCACCCAGAAGTCTTCCACATGATTGTGAACCGTTGGGAAAAACCAAAGGTGGACATGATGGCGTCCCGCCTCAACAAAAAACTGGACAGATATTGCGCCAGGTCAAGGGACCCTCAGGCAATAGCTGTGGACGCTCTGGTAACACCGTGGGTGTACCAGTCAGTATATGTGTTCCCTCCTCTGCCTCTCATACCCAAGGTACTGAGAATCATAAGAAGGAGAGGTGTAAAGACTATACGCATGGCTCCGGATTGGCCAAGGAGGACTTGGTACCCGGAAATTCAAGAGATGCTCACGGAAGACCCGTGGCCTCTACCTCTAAGAAAGGACCTGCTCCAGCAGGGACCATGTCTGTTCCAAGACTTACCGCGGCTGCGTTTGACGGCATGGCGGTTGAACGCCGGATCCTGAAGGAAAAAGGCATTCCGGATGAAGTTATCCCTACCCTGATCAAAGCCAGGAAGGATGTAACTGTGCAACATTATCACCGTATTTGGCGAAAATATGTTGCGTGGTGTGAGGCCAGGAAGGCCCCTACAGAGGAATTTCAACTGGGTCGATTCCTGCATTTCCTGCAAACAGGACTGTCTATGGGCCTCAAATTAGGGTCCATTAAGGTTCAAATTTCGGCCCTGTCAATATTCTTCCAAAAAGAACTAGCTTCAGTTCCTGAAGTTCAGACGTTTGTCAAGGGGGTACTGCATATACAGCCTCCTTTTGTGCCTCCAGTGGCACCTTGGGATCTCAATGTAGTTTTGGGATTCCTAAAATCACATTGGTTTGAACCACTCACCACTGTGGACTTAAAATATCTCACATGGAAAATGGTAATGCTGTTAGCCCTGGCTTCAGCCAGGCGTGTCTCAGAATTGGCGGCTTTATCCTATAAAAGCCCTTACCTGATTTTTCATACGGACAGGGCAGAATTGAGGACTCGTCCTCAATTTCTCCCTAAGGTGGTTTCAGCATTTCACTTAAACCAGCCTATTGTGGTGCCTGCGGCTACTAGGGACTTGGAGGATTCCAAGTTGCTGGACGTAGTCAGGGCCCTGAAAATATGTTTCCAGGACGGCTGGAGTCAGAAAATCTGACTCGCTGTTTATCCTGTATGCACCCAACAAGCTGGGTGCCCCTGCTTCTAAGCAGACGATTGCTCGTTGGATTTGTAGTACAATTCAGCTTGCACATTCTGTGGCAGGCCTGCCACAGCCAAAATCTGTAAAGGCCCATTCCACACGGAAAGTGGGCTCATCTTGGGCGGCTGCCCGAGGGGTCTCGGCTTTACAACTTTGCCGAGCAGCTACTTGGTCAGGGGCAAATACGTTTGCAAAATTCTACAAATTTGATACCCTGGCTGAGGAGGACCTGGAGTTCTCTCATTCGGTGCTGCAGAGTCATCCGCACTCTCCCGCCCGTTTGGGAGCTTTGGTATAATCCCCATGGTCCTTTTGGAGTCCCCAGCATCCACTAGGACGTTAGAGAAAATAAGAATTTACTTACCGATAATTCTATTTCTCATAGTCCGTAGTGGATGCTGGGCGCCCATCCCAAGTGCGGATTGTCTGCAATACTTGTACATAGTTATTGTTACAAAAATCGGGTTATTATTGTTGTGAGCCATCTTTTCAGAGGCTCCTTCTGTTATCATGCTGTTAACTGGGTTCAGATCACAAGTTGTACGGTGTGATTGGTGTGGCTGGTATGAGTCTTACCCGGGATTCAAAATCCTTCCTTATTGTGTACGCTCGTCCGGGCACAGTATCCTAACTGAGGCTTGGAGGAGGGTCATAGGGGGAGGAGCCAGTGCACACCAGCTAGTCCTAAAGCTTTTACTTTGTGCCCAGTCTCCTGCGGAGCCGCTATTCCCCATGGTCCTTTCGGAGTCCCCAGCATCCACTACGGACTATGAGAAATAGAATTATCGGTAAGTAAATTCTTATTTTCTAAGAGGTTACTAATGGCGTACCCTTTCCCGCCAGAGGATAGGTCACGTTGGGAAACATCCCCTAGGGTGGATAAAGCGCTCACACGCTTGTCAAAGAAGGTGGCACTACCGTCTCCGGATACGGCCGCCCTGAAGGAATCTGCTGATAGAAAGCAGGAGGCTATCCTGAAGTCTATATATACACACACAGGTGTTATACTGAGACCAGCTATTGCTTCAGCATGGATGTGCAGTGCTGCAGCTGCGTGGTCAGATTCCCTGTCGGAAAATATTGATACCCTAGACAGGGACACTATATTGCTAACCGTAGAGCATATTAAAGACGCACTCTTATACATGAGGGATGCACAGAGGGATATTTGCCGGCTGGCATCTAAAATAAGTGCAATGTCCATTTCTGCCAGGAGAGGGTTATGGACTCGGCAGTGGACAGGAGATGCAGATTCTAAAAGGCACATGGAAGTTTTGCCTTATAAGGGTGAGGAGTTGTTCGGGGATGGTCTCTCGGACCTCGTTTCCACAGCAGCAGCTGGGAAGTCTACATTTTTACCCCATGTTCCCTCACAGCCAAAGAAAGCACCGTATTATCAGGTACAGTCCTTTCGGCCCAATAAGGGCAAGTGGGTTAAGGGCGCGTCCTTTCTGCCCAGAGGTAGAGGGAAAAAGCTGCAGCATACAGCCAGTTCCCAGGAGCAAAAGTCCTCCCCCGCTTCCTCTAAGTCCACAGCATGACGCTGGGGCTCCACAGGCGGAGCCAGGTACGGTGGGGGCCCGTCTCAAAAATTTCAGCGAATAGTGGGCTCGCTCACGGGTGGATCCCTGGATCTTTCAAGTAGTATCTCAGGGGTACAAGCTGGAATTCGAGACATCTCCCCCCCGCCGTTTCCTCAAATCTGCCTTGCCAACAACTCCCTCAGGCAGGGAGGCTGTGATAGAGGCAATTCACAAGCTGTATTCCCAGCAGGTGATAGTAAAGGTGCCCCTACTTTAACAAGGATGGGGTTACTATTCCACAATGTTTGTGGTACCGAAACCGGACGGTTCGGTGAGACCCATTTTAAATTTGAAATCCTTGAACACATATATAAAAAAATTCAAGTTCAAGATGGAATCGCTCAGGGCGGTTATTGCAAGCCTGGACGAGGGGGATTACATGGTATCACTGGACATCAAGGATGCTTACCTGCATGTCCCCATTTACCATCCTCACCAGGAGTACCTCAGATTTGTGGTACAGGATTGTCATTACCAATTCCAGACGTTGCCGTTCGGTCTATCCACGGCTCCGAGGGTCTTTACCAAGGTAATGGCCGAAATGATGATACTCCTTCGAAAGAAGGGAGTTTTAATTATCCCGTACTTGGACGATCTCCTGATAAAGGCGAGGTCCAGGGAGCAGTTGTTAGTCGGGGTAGCACTAGCTCGGGAGGTGCTACAACAGCACGGCTGGATTCTAAATATTCCAAAGTCACAGCTGGTACCTACGACACGTCTGCTGTTCCTGGGGATGGTTCTGGACACAGAACAGAAAAAAGTGTTTCTCCCGGAGGAGAAGGCCAAGGAGCTGTCATCTCTAGTCAGAGGCCTCCTAAAACCAAAACAGGTGTCGGTGCATCACTGCACGCGGATCCTGGGAAAGATGGTAGCTTCCTACGAAGCAATTCCATTCGGCAGGTTTCATGCAAGATCCTTTCAGTGGGACCTGTTGGACAAGTGGTCCGGATCGCATCTTCAGATGCATCGACTGATAACCCTGTCTCCAAGGACCAGGGTGTCTCTGCTGTGGTGGCTGCAGGGTGCTCATCTTCAAGAGGGCCGCAGATTCGGCATACAGGACTGGGTCCTGGTGACCACGGATGCCAGCCTTCGAGGCTGGGGGGCAGTCACACAGGGAAGAAACTTCCAAGGACTATGGTCAAGTCAGGAGACTTCCCTGCACATAAATATTCTGGAACTGAGGGCCATTTACAATGCCCTAAGTCAGGCAAAAGCCCTGCTTCAAAACCAGCCGGTACTGATCCAGTCAGACAACATCGCGGCGGTCGCCCATGTAAACCGACAGGGCGGCACGAGAAGCAGGACGGCGATGGCAGAAGCCACAAGGATTCTCCGATGGGCGGAAAATCACGTGTTAGCACTGTCAGCAGTGTTCATTCCGGGAGTGGACAACTGGGAAGCAGACTTCCTCAGCAGGCACGACCTCCACCCGGGAGAGTGGGGACTTCATCCAGAAGTCTTCCAACTGATTGTAAACCGTTGGGAAAGGCCACAGGTGGACATGATGGCGTCCCGCCTAAACAAAAAGCTAGAAAAATATTGCGCCAGGTCAAGAGACCCGCAGGCGATAGCTGTGGACGCTCTAGTGACACCGTGGGTGTACCGGTCGGTTTATGTGTTCCCTCCTCTTCCTCTCATACCAAAGGTACTGAGGATAATAAGGAGAAGAGGAGTAAGAACTATACTCATTGTTCCGGATTGGCCAAGAAGAGCTTGGTACCCGGAACTTCAAGAAATGATCTCAGAGGACCCATGGCCTCTGCCGCTCAGACAGGACCTGCTGCAGCAGGGGCCCTGTCTGTTCCAAGACTTAACGCGGCTGCGTTTGACGGCATGGCGGTTGAACACCGGATCCTGAAGGAAAAGGGCATTCCGGAGGAAGTCATTCCTACGCTGATTAAAGCTAGGAAAGAAGTAACCGCGAACCATTATCACCGCATATGGCGAAAATATGTTGCGTGGTGTGAGGCCAGGAAGGCCCCAATGGAAGAATTTCAGCTGTGCCGTTTCCTGCACTTCCTACAGTCAGGGGTGACTATGGGCCTAAAATTGGGTTCCATTAAGGTCCAGATTTCGGCTCTATCGATTTTCTTCCAGAGAGAACTGGCTTCACTGCCTGAAGTTCAAACTTTTGTTAAGGGAGTGCTGCATATTCAGCCCCCTTTTGTGCCTCCAGTGGCACCTTGGGATCTCAACGTGGTGTTGGATTTCCTAAAGTCACATTTGTTTGAGCCATTTAAAACCGTGGAATTGAAATATCTCACGTGGAAAGTGGTCATGTTGTTGGCCTTGGCTTCGGCCAGGCGTGTATCAGAATTGGCGGCTTTGTCATGTAAAAGCCCTTATCTGATTTTCCATATGGATAGGGCAGAATTGAGGACTCGTCCCCAATTTCTCCCTAAGGTGGTATCAGCCTTTCATCTGAACCAACCTATCGTGGTGCCTGCGGCTACTAAAGACTTGGAGGCTTCCAAGTCGTTGGAGGTAGTCAGGGCCCTGAAAATTTATGTTTCCAGGACAGCTGGAGTCAGAAAGACTGACTCGCTATTTATCCTATATGCGCCCAACAAGTTGGGTGCACCTGCTTCAAAGCAGACGATTGCTCGCTGGATCTGTAGTACGATTCAGCTTGTACATTCTGCGGCTGGACTGCCGCATCCTAAATCAGTGAAAGCCCATTCCACGAGGAAGGTGGGCTCTTCTTGGGCGGCTGCCCGAGGGGTCTCGGCTCTTCAACTTTGCCGAGCAGCTACTTGGTCGGGGTCAAACACGTTTGCTAAATTCTATAAGTTTGACACCCTGGCTGAGGAGGACCTAGAGTTTGCCCATTCGGTGCTGCAGAGTCATCCGCACTCTCCCGCCCGTTTGGGAGCTTTGGTATAATCCCCATGGTCCTTACGGAGTCCCAGCATCCACTTAGGACGTCAGAGAAAATAAGAATTTACTCACCGGTAATTCTATTTCTCGTAGTCCGTAGTGGATGCTGGGCGCCCATCCCAAGTGCGGATTGTCTGCAATACTTGTATATAGTTATTGTTTAACTAAAGGGTTATTGTTGAGCCATCTGTTGAGAGGCTCAGTTGTTATCATACTGTTAACTGGGTATTGTATCACGAGTTATACGGTGTGATTGGTGTGGCTGGTATGAGTCTTACCCGGGATTCAAAAGCCTTCCTTATTGTGTCAGCTCTTCCGGGCACAGTATCCTAACTGAAGTCTGGAGGAGGGTCATAGTGGGAGGAGCCAGTGCACACCAGTAGTCTAAAGCTTTCTTTTAGTTGTGCCCAGTCTCCGGCGGAGCCGCTGTTCCCCATGGTCCTTACGGAGTCCCAGCATCCACTACGGACTACGAGAAATAGAATTACCGGTGAGTAAATTCTTATTTTTACATGAATTTATGCACAGTGGACCAATAAGGCAAATACCCCCCTTTAAACCCAACTGTATTTTCGATTTCCCCTCTACATCCTCTATATTTTATTTCATTAGTTCACATGTACAAATAGGGCAATTCTCCTGAATACAACCTTATGTCAGAGGTGTGACTCCTGTACATATGTAGGATACAGTTTATTATACATTCATATATTTCTTTCAGGAGTGAAGCTGACCCTTTCTGCTCTGATCAATGGGAAGAACTTTAGTGCTGGCAGCCACAAGGTGGGGCTGGGGTTTGAGCTGGAAGCATAATGTAGAGACCGGTCTTGTATGAAGATCCACCAGTCCCGACCTTACCTCCCTCCAGAGATGCCCACAGAACAGATGTGACCGCACAAGCATGAGATGTACGAGCAGTGCCAATGGATCACCAGGAGCAGTGCATGGAAGTTCAGGAGTAGTGTCCTGTGAACGTGGCTGCTCCATGGGGGCCACCTCCACATCTTCACACAAGTTCTGCAGAGATGTTGATATGGCCATAAGTCACCAGACTATTAATAAGGAAAGATCCATAGATGATTGCTTGTAAATCTTCTCCGAGTAGTTCTACACAAATTGTTTTCCCATTCCTGGATTTCTAATCCAGAAACGTTACATTACTTTTAAAGACCTCTTTTAGTTGCTGTACACACCAAATACTACTGTGTCTAGGTTAAAAAAAAAAAAACACTAATAAAAAGAAGCCATGTGTTCATAATCCTAAACTGAGCTCTTTTGTGTTTGAGTTGTCTACTTGTAATACAGGCTGCCTAATTTGCAGCCATGGAACCTGTCTTCTCATACCTTGCCCTCCAAGTTAATTTAATATTGGAAAATGTACTGTCATAAGTGGGGGGAGGTTTTCTCGTGAAGTTGGTCTTTGCGATGATGAAATTTAAAGCTTACGTGATTCAAGTGAATAAGAGTAATGCACGCCCATTGTCCAGAGTGTTTTCATTGAGTAAATGAATGTTTGAGATATTGTAATAAAGATGGCCACCTGCACATTAGAAAGTGTAGTTCTCGTGTTATTAGTGACTGACATGTTCTGAACTTGACAACCTAAAATGAAAATGTAATTTGCAGAACTACTGATTTTTATTAGAGATGTGCGGGTTTAGTTTTACTCATGTCTAACGGATTTTTCTTATTGGCTATCCAAAACACTCGACATCTGTGAGCCAATAAGATGCCGTTTTGAGACCAGAGTAAAACCAAACCCACTCATCTCTAATTTTTATATTGTGGCTTTCTTTCTTAGGGGTCTTATCTCGAATTGGCAGCAAATGCAGCTAGAGGCTGTGAATTTACATTCGGACAGATGATGGGGCATACAAAGCTTGCTTTGCCAGGTATTCTAGAAACTCTGCAGCTTTACTTTAACACTTTGATTTAGAGTCAAGCTAGTAGATAAACCCCCCCCTTCCCCCACTTAGAACATGTTTATTTTACAAAGGCTGACTGGGTATTCAAGTTTTGTAGAATGTGGAAGGACTTCTAACCATATAATGCAATTAATTAAAAAGGTAAGATCAATGCTGCCTATAGAATAATGTAAGTATGCCTGAGAATTTAGTACAATATTGCCCTGACAGCTTGCAGTATGTCCATAGGAGTACTGGATGGCTAGTGTACATGGGGGGTCATTCAAAACCAGGAGCTAATGTGGTTCGCAGCACAGTTGCCGGCACACACATTGCTGTTGCATCCCCAATGGATGCGACCACAACATGATTGACAGTGACGGCCGTTGGGGGGAGGGATAATAGGATTTTGGTTACCTACCCGTAAATCCTTTTCTCGTAGTCCGTAGAGGATGCTGTGGTCCATATTAGTACCATGGGGTATAGACGGATCCACCAGAAGCCATTGGCACTTTAAGAGATTAATAGTGTGGGCTGGCTCCTCCCTCTATGCCCCTCCTACCAGACTCAGTCTAGAAACTGTGCCCGAGGAGACGACATACTTCCAGAGAAGGAATTACACAGATAGTGGCGAGATTCATACCAGCTCACACAACAGGCAAATCCGGCTAACATGCCGGAACAACTCGGCAACAGCTGAAACTGCAAATAATGCAGAACTTACTTAGGAACCAGGTAACACTGAACTATTAACCCATGCAGGAAAACGAAGCACTGGGCGGGTGCCCTGCATCCTCTACGGACTACGAGAAAAGGATTTACCGGTAGGTAACCAAAATCCTATTTTCTCTGACGTCCTAAGTGGATGCTGGGGACTCCGTCAGGACCATGGGGAATAGCGGCTCCGCAGGAGACAGGGCACAAAACTAAAGCTTTAGGATCAGGTGGTGTGTACTGGCTCCTCCCCCTATGACCCTCCTCCAAGCCTCAGTTAGGTTTTTGTGCCCGTCCGAGCAGGGTGCAATCTAGGTGGCTCTCTTAAGGAGCTGCTTAGAAAAAGTTTTTAGGTTTTTTATTTTCAGTGAGTCCTGCTGGCAACAGGCTCACTGCATCGAAGGACTTAGGGGAGAGAAGTTCAACTCACCTGCGTGCAGGATGGATTGGCTTCTTAGGCTACTGGACACCATTAGCTCCAGAGGGAGTCGGAACACAGGTCTCACCCTGGGGTTCGTCCCGGAGCCGCGCCGCCGACCCCCCTTGCAGATGCTGAAGATTGAAGGTCCAGAAACCGGCGGCAGAAGGCTCTTCAGTCTTCTTGAAGGTAGCGCACAGCACTGCAGCTGTGCGCCATTGTTTGTCACACACTTCTCACCAACGGTCACGGAGGGTGCAGGGCGCTGCTGGGGGCGCCCTGGGCAGCAATGTAAATACCTTTTATGGCTAAAAAATACATCACATATAGCCCTTGAGGCTATATGGATGTATTTAACCCCTGCCAGATACTGCAAACTACGGGAGAAAAGCCCGCCGGAATAGGGGGCGGGGCTTATTCTCCTCTTCTCCTCAGCACACAGCGCCATTTTCCTGCTCAGCTCCGCTGTGAGGAAGGCTCCCAGGACTCTCTCCCCTGCACTGCACTACAGAAACAGGGTAAAACAGAGAGGGGGGGCACTTTTTTGGCGATATTTTATATATTTAAGCTGCTATAAGGATACAACACTTATATAAGGTTGTTCCCATATATATTATAGCGCTTGGGTGTGTGCTGGCAAACTCTC
The DNA here is from genome assembly GCF_028390025.1 of Pseudophryne corroboree. Classification (NCBI taxonomy): domain Eukaryota; kingdom Metazoa; phylum Chordata; class Amphibia; order Anura; family Myobatrachidae; genus Pseudophryne; species Pseudophryne corroboree. The sequence continues at coordinate 117,662,578 of NC_086449.1, read as the reverse complement.
CCTCTGTCTCCCCAAAGGGCTAGTGGGGTCCTGTCTTCGATAAGAGCATTCCCTGTGTGTCTGCTGTGTGTCGGTACGTGTGTGTCGACATGTATGAGGACGATGTTGGTGTGGAGGCAGAGCAATTGCCGGTAATGGTGATGTCACCCCCCAGGGAGTCGACACCGGAATGGATGGCTTTGTTTATGGAATTACGTGATAATGTCAGCACATTACAAAAATCAGTTGACGACATGAGACGGCCGGAAAACCAGTTGGTACCTGCCCAGGCGTCTCAGACACCGTCAGGGGCTGTAAAACGCCCTTTACCTCAGTCGGTCGACACAGACCCAGACACGGACACTGAATCTAGTGTCGACGGTGAAGAAACAAACGTATTTTCAAGTAGAGCCACACGTTATATGATCACGGCAATGAAGGAGGCTTTGCATATCTCTGATACTGCAAGTACCACAAAAAGGGGTATTATGTGGGGGGTGAAAAAACTACCTGTAGTTTTTCCTGAATCAGAGGAATTGAATGATGTATGTGATGAAGCGTGGGTTAACCCAGATAGAAAAGTGCTAATTTCAAAAAAGTTATTGGCATTATACCCTTTCCCGCCAGAGGTTAGGGCGCGCTGGGAAACACCCCCTAGGGTGGATAAGGCGCTCACACGCTTATCAAAACAAGTGGCGTTACCGTCTCCTGATACGGCCGCCCTCAAGGATCCAGCTGATAGGAGGCTGGAAACTACCCTAAAGAGTATATACACACATTCTGGTGTTATACTGCGACCAGCCATCGCCTCAGCCTGGATGTGCAGTGCTGGGGTGGTCTGGTCGGATTCCCTGACTGAAAATATTGATACCCTGGATAGGGACAGTATTTTATTGACTATAGAGCAATTAAAGGATGCTTTTCTTTATATGCGAGATGCTCAGAGGGATATTTGCACTCTGGCATCGAGAGTAAGTGCGATGTCCATATCTGCCAGAAGAAGTTTATGGACGCGACAGTGGTCAGGTGATGCGGATTCCAAACGACATATGGAAGTATTGCCGTATAAAGGGGAGGAATTATTTGGCGTAGGTCTATCGGATCTGGTGGCCACGGCAACTGCCGGAAAATCCACCTTTTTACCTCAGACCCCCTCCCAACAGAAAAAGACACCGTCTTTTCAGCCGCAGTCCTTTCGGTCCTATAAGAACAAGAGGGCAAAAGGACAGTCATATCTGCCCCGGGGCAGAGGAAGGGGTAAGAGAGGGCAGCAAGCAGCCCCTGCCCAGGAACAGAAGCCCTCCCAGGGTTCTGCAAAGCCCTCAGCATGACGCTGGGGCTGTACAAGCGGACTCAGGAGCGGTGGGGGGTCGACTCAGGAATTTCAGCGCACAGTGGGCTTGCTCACAGGTGGACCCTTGGATCCTGCAGGTAGTATCTCAGGGTTACAGGTTGGAATTCGAGAAGTCTCCCCCTCGCCGGTTCCTAAAGTCTGCTTTGCCAACGTCTCCCTCAGACAGGGCGACGGTATTGGAAGCCATTCACAAGCTGTTTTCTCAGCAGGTGATAGTCAAGGTACCCCTCCTACAACAGGGAAAGGGGTATTACTCCACGCTATTTGTGGTACCGAAGCCGGACGGCTCGGTAAGACCTATTCTAAATCTGAAATCTTTGAACCTGTACATACAAAAATTCAAGTTCAAGATGGAATCACTCAGAGCAGTGATAGCGAATCTGGAAGAAGGGGACTTTATGGTGTCCCTGGACATAAAGGATGCTTACCTGCATGTCCCAATTTGCCCTTCACATCAAGGGTACCTCAGGTTCGTGGTGCAAAACTGTCATTATCAGTTTCTGACGCTGCCGTTTGGATTGTCCACGGCACCTCGGGTCTTTACCAAGGTAATGGCCGAAATGATGATTCTTCTGCGAAGAAGAGGCGTATTAATTATCCCTTACTTGGACGATCTCCTGATAAGGGCAAGGTCCAGAGAACAGCTGGAGGACGGAGTAGCACTAACCCAAGTAGTGCTGCAACAACACGGGTGGATTCTGAATTTTCCAAAATCTCAGTTGACCCCGACAACACGTCTGCTGTTCCTGGGAATGATTCTGGACACGGTTCAGAAAAAGGTGTTTCTTCCGGAGGAGAAAGCCAAGGAGTTATCCGAACTGGTCAGGAACCTCCTAAAACCAGGAAAAGTGTCTGTGCATCAATGCACAAGAGTCCTGGGAAAGATGGTGGCTTCTTACGAAGCAATTCCATTCGGCAGATTCCACGCACGAACTTTTCAGTGGGATCTGCTGGACAAATGGTCCGGATCGCATCTGCAGATGCATCAGCGGATAACCTTATCGCCACGGACAAGGGTGTCTCTTCTGTGGTGGTTGCAGAGTGCTCATCTGTTAGAGGGCCGCAGATTCGGCATACAGGACTGGGTCCTGGTGACCACGGATGCCAGTCTGAGAGGCTGGGGAGCGGTCACACAGGGAAGAAACTTCCAGGGAGTATGGTCAAGCCTGGAGATGTCTCTTCATATAAATATACTGGAGCTAAGAGCAATTTACAATGCTCTAAGCCTGGCAAAACCCCTGCTTCAGGGTCAGCCGGTGTTGATCCAGTCGGACAACATCACGGCAGTCGCCCACGTAAACAGACAGGGCGGCACAAGAAGCAGGAGAGCAATGGCAGAAGCTGCAAGGATTCTTCGCTGGGCGGAAGATCATGTGATAGCACTGTCAGCAGTGTTCATTCCGGGAGTAGACAACTGGGAAGCAGACTTCCTCAGCAGACACGATCTACACCCGGGAGAGTGGGGACTTCATCCAGAAGTCTTCCACATGATTGTGAACCGTTGGGAAAAACCAAAGGTGGATATGATGGCGTCTCGCCTCAACAAAAAACTGGACAGGTATTGCGCCAGGTCAAGAGACCCTCAGGCAATAGCTGTGGACGCTCTGGTAACACCGTGGGTGTACCAGTCAGTGTATGTGTTTCCTCCTCTGCCTCTCATACCCAAAGTACTGAGAATTATACGGCAAAGGGGAGTAAGAACGATACTCGTGGCTCCGGATTGGCCAAGAAGAACTTGGTACCCGGAACTTCAGGAGATGCTCACGGAAAATCCGTGGCCTCTACCTCTAAGACGGGACCTGATTCAGCAGGGACCGTGTCTATTCCAAGACTTACCGCGGCTGCGTTTGACGGCATGGCGGTTGAACGCCGAATTCTAAAGGAAAAAGGCATTCCAGAAGAGGTCATTCCTACACTGGTTAAAGCCAGGAAGGAGGTGACTGCACAACATTATCACCGCATTTGGAGAAAATATGTTGCGTGGTGTGAGGCCAGGAAGGCCCCCACGGAGGAATTTCAACTGGGTCGATTCCTACATTTCCTGCAAACAGGATTGTCTATGGGCCTCAAATTGGGGTCCATTAAGGTTCAAATTTCGGCCCTGTCGATTTTCTTCCAGAAAGAATTGGCTTCAGTTCCTGAAGTCCAGACTTTTGTAAAAGGAGTACTACATATACAGCCCCCGGTTGTGCCCCCAGTGGCTCCGTGGGACCTGAATGTAGTTTTGGATTTTCTCAAATCCCATTGGTTTGAGCCACTCAAATCGGTGGATTTGAAATATCTTACATGGAAAGTAACCATGCTACTGGCCCTGGCTTCAGCCAGGAGAGTATCAGAATTGGCGGCTTTATCGTATAAGAGCCCATATCTGATTTTCCATTCGGACAGGGCAGAACTGCGGACGCGTCCTCAGTTTCTGCCTAAGGTGGTGTCAGCGTTTCACCTGAACCAGCCTATTGTGGTGCCTGCGGCTACTAGCGATTTGGAAGATTCCAAGTTGCTGGACGTTGTCAGGGCATTGAAAATATACATTTCAAGGACGGCTGGAGTCAGACAATCTGACTCGCTGTTTATACTGTATGCACCCAACAAGCTGGGTGCTCCTGCTTCTAAGCAGACGATTGCTCGTTGGATTTGTAGCACAATTCAACTTGCACATTCTGTGGCAGGCCTGCCACAGCCTAAATCTGTCAAGGCCCATTCCACAAGGAAGGTGGGCTCATCCTGGGCGGCTGCCCGAGGGGTCTCGGCATTACAACTCTGCCGAGCAGCTACGTGGTCGGGGGAGAACACGTTTGTAAAATTCTACAAATTTGATACCCTGGCTAAAGAGGACCTGGAGTTCTCTCATTCGGTGCTGCAGAGTCATCCGCACTCTCCCGCCCGTTTGGGAGCTTTGGTATAATCCCCATGGTCCTGACGGAGTCCCCAGCATCCACTTAGGACGTTAGAGAAAATAAGATTTTACTTACCGATAAATCTATTTCTCGTAGTCCGTAGTGGATGCTGGGCGCCCATCCCAAGTGCGGATTGTCTGCAATACTTGTACATAGTTATTGTTACAAAAAAATCGGGTTGTTATTTGTTGTGAGCCGTCTGTTCAGAGGCTCCTACGTTTGTCATACTGTTAACTGGGTTTAGATCACAAGTTATACGGTGTGATTGGTGTGGCTGGTATGAGTCTTACCCGGGATTCAATATCCTTCCTTATTGTGTACGCTCGTCCGGGCACAGTATCCTAACTGAGGCTTGGAGGAGGGTCATAGGGGGAGGAGCCAGTACACACCACCTGATCCTAAAGCTTTAGTTTTGTGCCCTGTCTCCTGCGGAGCCGCTATTCCCCATGGTCCTGACGGAGTCCCCAGCATCCACTACGGACTACGAGAAATAGATTTATCGGTAAGTAAAATCTTATTTTCTCTAACGTCCTAGTGGATGCTGGGGACTCCGTAAGGACCATGGGGAATAGACGGCTCCGCAGGAGACTGGGCACACTAAAAGAAAGATTTGGTACTACTTGGTGTGCACTGGCTCCTCCCTCTATGCCCCTCCTCCAGACCTCAGTTAGATTTCTGTGCCCGGCCGAGCTGGATGCACACTAGGGGCTCTCCTGAGCTCCTAGAAAGAAAGTATATGTTAGGTTTTTTATTTTACAGTGAGACCTGCTGGCAACAGGCTCACTGCAACGAGGGACTAAGGGGAGAAGAAGCGAACCTACCTGCTTGCAGCTAGCTTGGGCTTCTTAGGCTACTGGACACCATTAGCTCCAGAGGGATCGACCGCAGGACCCGTCCCTGGTGTTCGTTCCCGGAGCCGCGCCGCCGTCCCCCTTACAGAGCCAGAAACAAGAAGATGGTCCGGAAAAGCGGCGGCAGAAGACTTCAGTCTTCACCAAGGTAGCGCACAGCACTGCAGCTGTGCGCCATTGCTCCTCATACACACTTCACACTCCGGTCACTGAGGGTGCAGGGCGCTGGGGGGGGGCGCCCTGAGCAGCAATAATATCACCTTGGCTGGCAAAATAACCACAATATATAGCCCCAGAGGCTATATATGTGGTAATTACCCCTGCCAGAATACAGAAAAAAGCGGGAGAAAAGTCAGCCGAAAAAGGGGCGGAGCCATCTCCCTCAGCACACTGGCGCCATTTCTCCCTCACAGTTCCGCTGGAAGGAAGCTCCCTGACTCTCCCCTGCAGTCTACACTACAGAAAAGGGTAAAAAAGAGAGGGGGGGGGGGCACTGATTTGAGGCGCAGTAAATATTATAGCAGCTATAGGGGACATAATTCAGTTAGTCCCTGCATTATATAGCGCTCTGGTGTGTGCTGGCATACTCTATCTCTGTCTCCCCAAAGGGCTTTTGTGGGGTCCTGTCTCCTTTAAGAGCATTCCCTGTGTGTGTGTGTGTGTGTGTGGTGTGTCGGTACGGCTGTGTCGACATGTTTGATGAGGAGACTTATGTGGAGGCGGAGCAGATGCCTATAAATGTGATGTCACCCCCTGCGGGGCAGACACCTGAGTGGATGGACTTATGGAAGGAATTACGTGCAAGTGTCGACTCCTTACATAAAAAATTTGACGACAGGCCAAATACGGGACAGCCGGCTTCTCAGCCCGTGCCTGCCCAGGCAATTCAATGGCCATCAGGGGCTCTAAAACGCCTACTACCTCAGATGGCAGACACAGATGTCGACACGGATACTGATACCAGTGTCGACGACGATGAGTCAAATTTAATGTCCACTAGGGCCATTCGTGGCATGATTGAGGCAATGAAAGAGGTTTTACACCTTTCTGATATAAACCCAGGTACCTCAAAAAAGGGTATTATGTTTGGGGAGAAAAAACTACCAATAGTTTTTCCCCCATCTGAAGAATTAAATGAAGTGTGTGAAGAAGCGTGGGCTTTCCCTGATAAGAAATTGGTGATTTCAAAAAAATTACTAATGGCGTTCCCTTTCTCGCCAGAGGATAGGTCACGTTGGGAAACTCCCCCTAGAGTGGATAAAGCGCTCACACGTTTGTCTAAAAAGGTGGCACTACCGTCTCCGGATACGGCCGCCCTAAAGGAACCTGCTGATAGAAAGCAGGAGGCTATCCTAAAGTCTATATATACACACACTGGTGTTATACTGAGACCAGCTATTGCTTCAGCGTGGATGTGCAGTGCTGCTGCTGCTTGGTCAGATTCCCTGTCAGAAAATATTGACACCCTGGACAGGGACACTATATTGCTTACCATAGAGCATATAAAAGACTCAGTCTTGTACATGAGAGATGCACAGAGGGAGATTTGCCGGCTGGCATCTAGAATAAGTGCATTGTCCATTTCTGCTAGGAGAGGCTTATGGATTCGGCAGTGGACAGGGGATGCAGATTCTAAAAGGCACATGGAAGTTTTGCCTTATAAGGGTGAGGAGTTATTCGGGGACGGTCTCTCAGACCTTGTTTCCACAGCAACAGCTGGGAAGTCAGCATTTTTACCCCATGTCCCCTCACAGCCTAAGAAAGCGCCGTACTATCTGGTGCAGTCCTTTCGAACCCAGAAAAACAGGCGGGGAAAAGGCGGGTCCTTTCTGTCTAGAGGCAGAGGAAGGGGGAAGAAACTGCACCACGCAGCAGGTTCCCAGGAACAAAAGTCCTCCCCCGCTTCTTCCAAATCCGCCGCATGACGGTGGGGCTCCACAGGCGGAGCCAGGTACGGTGGGGGGCCGCCTCAAAAATTTCAGCGATCAGTGGGTTCGCTCACGGGTGGATCCCTGGATCCTTCAAGTAGTATCTCAGGGGTACAAGCTGGAATTCGAGGCGACTCCCCCCCGCCGTTTCCTCAAATCGGCCTTACCGACAATTCCCTCGAGCAGGGAGGCTGTACTAGAGGCAATTCACAAGCTGTATTCCCAGCAGGTGATAGTAAAAGTGCCCCTACTTCAACAAGGACGGGGTTACTATTCCACACTGTTTGTGGTACCGAAACCGGACGGTTCGGTGAGACCCATTTTAAATTTGAAATCCTTGAACACATACATAAAAAAATCAAAGTTCAAGATGGAATCGCTCAGGGCGGTTATTGCAAGCCTGGATGAGGGGGATTACATGGTATCCCTGGACATCAAGGATGCTTACCTGCATGTCCCAATTAACCTTCCTCACCAGGAGTACCTCAGATTTGTGGTACAGGATTGTCATTACCAATTCCAGACACTACCGTTTGGACTGTCCACGGCACCGAGGGTGTTTACCAAGGTAATGGCAGAAATGATGATACTCCTTCGAAAAAAAGGGAGTTTTAATTATCCCGTACTTGGACGATCTCCTAATAAAGGCGAGGTCCAGGGAGCAGTTACTGGTCGGAGTAGCACTATCTCGGGAAGTGCTACAACAGCATGGCTGGGTTCTAAACATCCCAAAGTCACAACTGGTTCCTTCCACACGCTTACTGTTCCTGGGGATGATTCTGGACACAGAACAGAAAAAAGTGTTTCTCCCGCAGGAGAAAGCCAAGGAGCTGTCATCTCTAGTCAGAGACCTCCTAAAACCAAAACGGGTATCGGTGCATCACTGCACACGAGTCCTGGGAAAAATGGTGGCTTCATACGAAGCAATTCCATTCGGCAGGTTCCAGGCAAGGACCTTCCAGTGGGACCTCTTGGACAAGTGGTCGGGATCGCATCTTCAGATGCATCGTCTGATAACCCTGTCTCCAAGGACCAGGGTGTCTCTACTGTGGTGGCTGCAGAGTGCTCATCTTCTAGAGGGCCGCAGATTCGGCATACAGGACTGGGTCCTGGTAACCACGGATGCCAGCCTTCGAGGCTGGGGAGCAGTCACACAGGGAAGAAACTTCCAAGGACTATGGTCAAGTCAGGAGACTTCCCTGCACATAAATATTCTGGAACTAAGGGCCATTTACAATGCCCTAAGTCAGGCAAAACCCCTGCTTCAAAACCAGCCGGTACTGATCCAGTCAGACAACATCACGGCAGTCGCCCATGTAAACCGACAGGGCGGCACAAAAAGCAGGATGGCGATGGCAGAAGCCGCAAGGATTCTCCGATGGGCGGAAAATCACATAATAGCACTGTCGGCAGTGTTCATTCCGGGAGTGGACAACTGGGAAGCAGACTTCCTCAGCAGACACGACCTACACCCGGGAGAGTGGGGACTTCATCCAGAAGTCTTCCTACTGTTGGTAAACCGTTGGGAAAGGCCACAGGTGGACATGATGGCGTCCCGCCTCAACAAAAAGCTAAAGAGATATTGCGCCAGGTCAAGGGACCCTCAGGCGATAGCTGTGGACGCGCTAGTGACACCGTGGGTGTACCAGTCGGTTTATGTGTTCCCTCCTCTGCCCCTCATACCAAAGGTACTGAGAATAATAAGAAGGCGAGGAGTAAGAACGATACTAGTGGTTCCGGATTGGCCAAGAAGAGCTTGGTACCCGGAACTTCAAGAAATGTTATCAGAGGACCCATGGCCTCTACCGCTCAGACAGGATCTGCTACAGCAGGGGCCCTGTCTGTTCCAAGACTTACCGCGGCTGCGTTTGACGGCATGGCGGTTGAATTCCGGATCCTGAAGGAAAAGGGCATTCCGGAGGAAGTCATTCCTACGCTGATAAAAGCCAGGAAAGAAGTAACCGCAAACCATTATCACCGCATTTGGCGAAAATATGTTGCGTGGTGTGAGGCCAGGAAGGCCCCCACAGAGGAATTTCAGCTGGGTCGTTTTCTGCACTTCCTACAGTCAGGAGTGACTATGGGCCTAAAATTGGGTTCTATTAAGGTCCAGATTTCGGCTCTGTCAATTTTCTTCCAGAAAGAACTGGCTTCACTGCCTGAAGTTCAGACTTTTGTTAAGGGAGTGCTTCATATTCAGCCCCCTTTTGTGCCTCCTGTGGCACCTTGGGATCTCAATGTGGTGTTGAGTTTCCTAAAATCACATTGGTTTGAACCACTTAAAACCGTGGATCTCAAATATCTCACGTGGAAAGTGGTCATGTTATTGGCCTTGGCTTCGGCCAGGCGTGTGTCAGAATTGGCGGCTTTGTCGTGTAAAAGCCCTTATCTGATTTTCCATATGGATAGGGCAGAATTGAGGACTCGTCCCCAGTTTCTCCCTAAGGTGGTATCAGCTTTTCACTTGAACCAACCTATTGTAGTGCCTGCGGCTACTAAGGACTTGGAGGATTCCAAGTTACTGGACGTAGTCAGGGGCTTGAAAATGTATGTTTCCAGGACGGCTGGAGTCAGGAAAACTGACTCGCTTTTTATCCTGTATGCACCCAACAAAATAGGTGCTCTTGCTTCTAAGCAGACTGTTGCTCGCTGGATTTGTAGCACAATTCAGCTGGCGCATTCTGCGGCTGGTTTGCCGCATCCTAAATCAGTGAAAGCCCATTCCACGAGGAAGGTGGGCTCATCTTGGGCGGCTGCCCGAGGGGTCTCGGCTTTACAACTTTGACGAGCTGCTACTTGGTCAGGGGCAAACACGTTTGCTAAATTCTACAAATTTGATACCCTGGCTGAGGAGGACCTTGAGTTCTCTCATTCGGTGCTGCAGAGTCATCCGCACTCTCCCGCCCGTTTGGGAGCTCTGGTATAATCCCCATGGTCCTTACGGAGTCCCCAGCATCCACTAGGACGTTAGAGAAAATAAGAATTTACTCACCGATAATTCTATTTCTCGTAGTCCGTAGTGGATGCTGGGCGCCCATCCCAAGTGCGGATTGTCTGCAATACTTGTATATAGTTATTGCCTAACTAAAGGGTTATTGTTGAGCCATCTGTTGAGAGGCTCAGTTGTTATTCATACTGTTAACTGGGTAAAATATCACGAGTTATACGGTGTGATTGGTGTGGCTGGTATGAGTCTTACCCGGGATTCAAAATCCTTCCTTATTGTGTCAGCTCTTCCGGGCACAGTATCCTAACTGAGGTCTGGAGGAGGGGCATAGAGGGAGGAGCCAGTGCACACCAGGTAGTACCAAATCTTTCTTTTAGTGTGCCCAGTCTCCTGCGGAGCCGTCTATTCCCCATGGTCCTTACGGAGTCCCCAGCATCCACTACGGACTACGAGAAATAGAATTATCGGTGAGTAAATTCTTATTTTCTCTTACGTCCTAGAGGATCCTGGGGTCCATATTAGTACCATGGGGATGTACCAAAGCTCCCAGTACAGGAGGGAGAGCGCGGAGGCTCCTGCAACACTGCTTGACCAAACTGGAGGTCATCAGAGGCCAGAGTATCGAACTTGTAAAACTTTGCAAACGTGTTCGACCCAGACCAAGTAGCTGCTCAGCAGAGTTGCATTTCTGAGACACCCGGGCAGCCGCCCAGGAAGAGCCCACTTTACGCGTACAGTGGGCCTTTACGGATTTCGGACACGGCAATCCTGCCATGGAATAAGCATGCTGGATAGCGAACCTGATCCAGTGTGAAATCGACTGCTTATAAGCAGGACATCCAATTTTCTTTGGATCATAACAAGGAGTCACTTTTCCTGTGACGAGCCGTCCTCTTCTCGTAAATCTTCAAAGTCCTCACTACATCCAAGGCCTTTGAAGTAATTGAGGAGTCAGTAGCCACTGGCACCCCAAAAGGTTGGTTGATGTGGAAAGCCGACACAACTTAGGTAGGAACCGTGGACGAGTCCTAAGTTCCGCCGTGTCTTCATGGAAGATCAGATAGGGCCTTTACAAGATAAAGTCCCCAATTCTGACATGCGTCGCGCAGAAGCCAAGGCCAACAAGGTGACCACCTTCCACGTGAGAAACTTGAGACCAGCCTCCTGTAGAGGCTCAAACCAAGCAGCTTGTAGGAACTGCAACACCACATCCAGATCCCATGGAGCCGTAGGCGCCGCAAAGGGAGGCTGAATGTGCAGAACCCCTTTCAAAAAGGTCTGAGCCTCAGGAAGAACAGCCAATTGTTTTTGGAAGAAAATGGACATAGCGGAGATCTGGACCTTGATGGAGCCCAGTCTCCGCCCCATATCCACCCCTGCCTCAGAAAAAGGAGAAAACGACCTAGTTAAAACTCCACCGCCGGAAACTTCTTGGCCTCACACCAAGAAACATATTTCTTCCAAATGCGATGGAAATGCTTAGACGTTACCCCCTTCCTGGCCTGTATCAGGGTAGGAATGACCTCACCCGGGATACCCTTTCGAGCTAAGATCTGGCGTTCAACCGCCATGCCGTCAAACAAGCCGTGGTAAGTCTTGATAAGCGAACGGCCCCTGCAGAAGTAGATCCTACCGAAGAGGTAAAGGCCGTGGATCTTCTAGCAGAAGATCCAGCAGGACCGCGTACCAAGCCCTCCTTGGCCATTCTGGAACAATGAGGATTGCCAGAACCTTCGTTCTTCTCACGAGTTGAAGAACTCTTGGTATCAGAGGAAGTGGAGGGAACACATACACTTACTTGAACACCCAAGGTGTTACCAGTGCGTCCACCGCCACTGCCTGTGGGTCTCTTGATCTGGAACAGTACCTCCGTAGCTTCTTGTTGAGGCGGGAAGCCATCATGTCTATGTGAGGAACCCCCCCATCAACCGGTTACCTCCTCGAACACCTCTAGATGGAGGCCCCACTCCCCTGGATGGAGATCGTGTCTGCTGAGGAAGTATGCTTCCCAGTTGTCTACGCCTGGAATGAAGATTGCCGACCTCGCCACCTCGTGCCTTTCTGCCCAGACGAGGACCTTCGACACCTCTGCCATGGCAGCTCTGCTCTTCGTTCCACCTTGTCGGTTTATGTAGGCCACTTTGGTAACGTTGTCCGACTTGTTTATTGGGAGAAGTAACTCTTGAACCGACCATCGTCCTTGAAAGGTTTCCCCCAGAGCGACCGCTCCCCAACCTCTTAGACTTGTATCTGTGATCAACAGGATCCAGTCTTGAATTCCGAACCTTCTCCCTTCCAGAAGGTGTGGAAGTTGCAGCCACCAGAGGAGTGGAATCCTGGCTTTCGGAGACAGGCGTATCCTCTTGTGCAAGAGTAGGTGAGAGCCCGACCACTGGTCCAAGGGGTCCAGTTGAAAAGGTTGAGCATGAAAACTGCTGTACTGCAGAGCCTCGTAGGTGGCAACCATCTTCCCCAGAAGGCGTATGCATTGATGAACCGATACCTGGGTAGGGCGTAGGACATCCGGACCATTGTTTGTATCGCCAACGCTTTCTCCGCAGGTAGAAAAACCCTCCGCACTTTCGTGTCGAGGATCATTCCCAGGAAAGACAGCCGCCTTGTCGGCTCCAGATGAGACTATGGAAGATTCAGGATCCAACCGTGCTTCCTGAGCAGCTGCTTCGTGAGTGCGATGAACCGTTACAACCTCTCCCTGGCTGACGCCTTGATCAGGAGATCGTCCGGATATGGAATTATGTTCAACCCCTGTTTGCGGAGAAGAACCATCATCTCCGCCATCATCTTGGTGAAGATCCTTGGTGCTGTTGAGAGGCCAAACGGCAGCGCCTGGAACTGATAGTGATCGTCCATCAGCGCAAACCTGAGAAAAGCCTGATGTGGCTCCCAAATGGGAATGTGGAGGTAAGCATCCTTGATGTCCAAGGACACCAGGAACTCCCCCTCCGCCAGCCCTCAGAGAGTCCATCTTGCATTTGAACTCCTTGGGATAAGGGTTCAAAGATTTCAAATTTAGAATAGGCTGTACCGAACTATCTGGCTTCGGTACCGCGAAAAGGTTCGAATAATAACCCTTGTTCCGCTGCTGAATAGGGACCTGAACAATGACCTCTGACACCACCAATTTTCTGATGGCCTCTAGAAGAATTGTCTTGTCCACCAGCAGCGCTGGCAAGCCTGACCTGAAGAAACGGTGAGGCGGGGACCTTGAAACTCCAGTCTGTACCCTCTGGACACTAAATCCAGAACCCAGGGGTCCAGATCCGACGACACCCAGACGTGGCTGAACTGCCGGAGTCTCGCCCTCACCTGACCTTCCTTCAGGCCTAGTTGTCCACCGTCATGCGGAGGGCTTAGGGTTATCAGAAGCGGGCTTCTAGGTCTGGGAACCTACGGGAGCGGGTTTCTTTCCTTTGGCATGACCACCTCTGAAGAAGGTGTTCGAAGGCTTATTCTTTCTAGGCCTCGCGGCCCGAAAGGACTGTGACGTGTTAGATGAAAAGGGCTTCTTTGTAGCCGGTGCAGCTGAGGGGAGAAAAGGAGACTTACCTGCGGTAGCTGTGGCAATCCACGCATCCAGCGCCTCCCCAAATAGAGCCTGACCTTTGTACGGAAGGCATTCAACACACTTCTTGGATTCCGCGTCCACAGACCAGTTGCGCAGCCAGAGACCTCTGCGAGCTGAGACTGACATGGAGGAGATCCCCGCAGCCATGGAACCCAGGTCCTTCATGGAATCCACCAGGAACCCTGCAGAATCCTGAATATTACGTAAAAATAAATCAACGTCACCTTTGTCCATCGTAGACGATTCCTCCTGCAGAGTGATCGACCACCTAACAATAGCTTTAGCAATCCAAGCACAGGCTATAGTAGGCCGCAATATAACCCCTGAGGCCGTGTAAATAGATTTCAGAGTAGCATCCACCTTGCGATCTGCCGGGTCCTTTAATGCAGTAGAACCCGGGACCGGTAATACCACCTGCTTGGACAGCCTGGACACAGAGGCGTTGATTATCGGCGGGGACTCCCATCTCTTCCAATCTTCCTCTGGAAAGGGAAAAGCAACCAAGACTCTCTTGGGAATCTGGAATTTCTTTTCCGGAGTCTCCCATGCCTTTTCAAAGATAGCATTCAATTCCTTGGATGCCGGGAAGGTGAGGGGAGGGGCTGCTTCTTATCCGTAAAGAAGGTCTCCTCCACCTGTTCCGGAGCTGTGACTGAAATGTCTAAAACATCCCTAACAGCCTCAATCATCAACTGCACCCCCCCTAGCAAGTGATGCCGTTCCCCTCAACACATCCCCATCACCGTCTGCAGCGTCAGAGTCGGTGTCCGTGTCATCCTGCATAATTGCAAGCGCACGTTTTATGAGAATGTACCACAGGGGACCCCGAGGAGGCAGAATCAGACCATACGATCACAGAGGACTGGAGGACCTGAGTGGCATGCTCTGTCCTAGCAACCCTATCAGAAATCTGAGAAATAGTCCCCCTCAGAGAGACTCAAGGGCCCTACACACTGGCCGATTTTTTGAAAGATATGAACGATCTTGTTCATAAATGAACGAGAACTCGTTCATATCTTTCAGTGTGGAGACTCCTGCGATGAACGATGCGCGGCCCCGCGCTCGTTCATCGCTGGTCTCCCGTCGGCTGTGCATGCAGGCCAATATGGACGATCTCGTCCATATTTGCCTGCACTTCAATGCAGCCGCGTGACGGGGGGTGTGAAGAAACTTCACTCCCCCCGTCACTGCCCCCCCGCCGCCGGGTCGCTCGTCGGCCGTATCCGCCGTCGGGCAGCTCGGCGGCGGGTCGGCCAGTGAGTAGGGCCCTTAACCATTCTGGCTCTCTAACTGGGATCTGCGCTAAAACGGTGCAATCCTGATTACATGGAATGGAGTCTTCCTGGGAAGACAAATCCTCTGCAGCATATGAAACAGTGTCCCTAGACATGTTGACATACACACTCAAACACCCCACAAACACACAGGGTATTATGCAGACAGAGTTCTTCCCCCAAGAATGGCAGAGAGACAGAGATTGGAGCCAACCCACACACACAGCGCTCTTGAGGCAAAGGGAGTTCCTTCCCAGCGCTGACTGTGTCCCTTAATAGGTGACACAGCCTTTAAGCAGTCCCCCCCTCCCCCCCTTTCTACAGCCCCCTGGTACCGTACAGACTGCTGGAGAAAGCTCTGGAGGGACCTGGATCCAGTGAACCGTGACTGCAGGCAGGAAAAATGGCGCTGGACGCTGCTGGGTCTGCTCTGAGGAGAAGCTCCGCCCCTTTCAATGGCGCTGTCTTCCCGCTCACAAGATGATTATACTGGCCGGAGGAATATGCTGACCTGGGTCCGCAGACCCCGACACGCTGAAGAAAACCAGTGCAGGGTCCGGAGCTGGCTCACGGCGCTCCCTCCCAAGCGCCGCACCAAGGTACCGCTGAGCCTTCCAGGAGCGCGGGCACAACCGCGCTCCTGACCTGTAGCCGCCCACTTCACACTGTCCCCCCGCTTGCAAGGGGGGACAGTGCCTGACTCGCCACACTTCAGCTTCTGAGGGGGTGGCGGCCTGCTACCGGGGCGATCAGACCCCTCTGGAGCCACTATTCAGTCAGCGGGAGCAGTGGCTCAAGACCCCGCGGGGCGGACACTGCTCCCCCCCCCCCCCCCCCCCCAGTCCCACTCTGCAGGGAGGCTGTCGCCAAAAGCCTCTTAGTAAAATAAAAGAAAACCTGAAAGAAAAAAAATTACTCTTTACCAGAAGAACTCTGTAGAGCTCACCTAGCTGTGACCGGCTCCTCCGGGCACGTTTTCTAAACTGAGTCTGGTAGGAGGGGCAAAGAGGGAGGAGCCAGCTCACACTATTAAACTCTTAAAGTGCCAATGGCTCCTGGTTGACCCGTCTATACTCCATGGTACTAATATGGACCCCAGCATCCTCTAGGACGTAAGAGAAATCTCAGATTAAAAAAATGGTGCTGACTGCGTAGCCATGGGTCAACATTAGTTCCAACGTGTCTGCAGTTTCACTGTGGATGCATTGGGAGGTGGCCTCACACATGCTGGGCGGCACGGAGTCCCAGTATCTCTCATAGGGAGGCCAATCCCGGGCTGTTTTTTCAATCCCGGGATTCGGGATTGAAAAACGCTCAATCCCGGGATTGCAGTAGGGATCAGTGAAAAAGGGTGTAGGGAGCAGCGCTGGAGGGTGTAGGTAGCGGCGCGGAAGGGAGGGTGTAGGTAACTGGGCGGGAGGATGTAGGTAGCGGTGCGGGAGGGTGTAGGTAGCTGGGCGGGAGGATGTAGGTAGCGGTGCGGGAGGCTGTATGTAGCGGTGCGGGAGGGTGTCGTTAGCGGTGCGGGAGGGTGTAGGTAGAGGGGAGGGTTGGTAGCGGCGTGGGAGGGAGACTGTTAGCACTGCACGGAGGGAGGGAGGGTGGATATAAGTAATACCACTTACTATTAGGTGGGCGCAGCCATGGACACACTGAACGTGGCGGCATTTCAAATGAAGCGCCGGCTGCCAGCCAACCAGAGCTGGCGGACCGGCAGTCAATCACGGAAGCGGCTGCAGCAGTCGCTCCTGATTGGCTGGCGCTGCTGCGGCAGCTTCCCTGATTGGCTGCCGGTCTGCCAGCTCTGATTGGCTGGCGGCCGGCGCCTCATTTGAAGTGCCGCCACGTTCAGCGTTTGTCTATGGCTGCCGCCCGCCTAATTATAAGTAGTATTACTTACACACCCTCCCTCCCGCACATGTGCAGTGTAATCCCGTGAATCCCGGGATTGGAGATTCAAATCCCGGCATTTTTGGGCCCAAATTCCGGGATCCCGCCGATCCCGGGAATTGGCCTCCCTAATCTCTCACCCATTTTCCAGTAATCCTGGTGAGCATGTGTTACAGTTTGCAAAATAGGAGTTATAGAAAAAATAAAGCCAAAACCTTATTATATGCATTACCCTAGGTATATTATAGAATGTTGTGATACGTTAAGAACTTAAACCTTTGGTATAACCCACTATCTAAATGATCAATTTAGACTAATTGCTTACAAAAGTAGCTTAGTAGCTTTTCCAACATACCCATGAGATGACACCCCAAGAACAAAAATGACATGGGGCAGTCACCAGTAGCCCTGATCCACATTTTTTTTTAACCAGTTTTATAATCACTTTTCCAGTGCAAGATGGTTGTAAAGTTTTCCTTCTGTTATTGCTATCCAAGGCGTAACAGTTTTTTTCTTCCAACCTCCATTTCTTTTTTAGCCACTAGGGGTCAGTGGAGTACTCTTGGGATATGGGCAGTGCGATAGCAGGGATAGGCACATTTAAATATTTAAGTGTAACCCTCCATACTCCCAAGATGCTTGTGTTTTTTGTGTCTTCACCAGGCTGTGTTTGTCCATAGGGGACACTGGAGTTCAGTACCATGGGTACAGATGGGGTGATCAGGTGAGCCGGCACTTTTTAATGTGTGTGACTGGCTCCTCCCTCTCTATACTCCTCCCCAGACCAGTTAATAAACTGTGCCTGAGGAGAGACGGCAACACGACCAACAGAGGAGGGGGTAAACAAGACATCCATAAAGAGAGATCTCTGTAAAACAGGATCAGAAACACACACACACACACACACATATATATATATATATATATATATATATATACACAGAAACAAACAACGGCAAATCACAGTAATGCAAGGAAACCGTGCAACCAGGTCAGAAGTACACCCAGCCACCCGGAACCTAAAGGGGCAACCAGGGATAAAACCACACCACCGGAAGAAAGCAGCACAGGATGGGCGTCCGGCGTCCCCTATGGTCTCAGAGAAAGGTATTTATTGGTAAGTACCAAAATCCTGTTTTCTCTATCATCTATAGGTGACGATGGAGTTCAGTACCATGGGGACGTCTCGGAGGTTTCCAAACGGGCAAGAGAGTGCTGAGAATTCCGTTAACTGCACAGCCAAGCTGAGACGCGAGGCCACACCAAGAGAAGTTTGGAGCGTGACAAAAGGATGTCAGTCAACCGAAGATGCAGTAATACCCAGATGCTATCGATACAGAGACCCACCAACCAGTAGATTGAGGCGACACAGATGCCTGGAACAACCCAGAAGCCACAGAGGCTAGGATCGGCAGAGAAAAACAAAATAACTGGGATATATATATCACACCACTGACTGTAAAAGATATATCGCACCAAGAGCCAGCGAGCCAGATAGCATATCGAGGCTGGCCAGGCAGTTATAGAAACAAGGGCGGAGCCAGTATGGCTACACAAAGACGGAAGCCACAATAGTGCCCCGAAACACAGACTACCGATCTACGAACTGCCAGAAATTTCTGTCCCTTTTCAAGTAAAGTAGTAGACTGCTGCAAGGACAATTGTGATAAGTCGACCTTTGGAGAAAAACCAAAAAGGTGGTATAGCAGAAACTGTGGACTCTTATAAGTATGCAACAGAAGAGTAGTAGAGCACGACCTGTGCATTTCTACTCTGATGAGCATACGTGGAGGTGTAGTCCAACCCACTTCTCAAAAGAGAAACGATGCGAACGAACGCCGTTCAAGTAGACCTAGGTCCAGGACATCGATGAGCAGTGTAGAATCCTAAGAGGCTACCTGCACTGGTCCGGAGAGAGCAATAGGATTGTACAACCAGAACATAGGGAAAATCTGCTACTTAGGAAATTGGACTAGCTGGTAGAGGAAAAAATCCAGTCCATGTGAAAAGGAGATCCCACAGGAAAAGGAAAAAGTCCCTATGGGGAAGTCCTGAGTAAGGCCCAACAACGCTCTCGGAAGTAGAGAACACTTACTGAGCCGAGGAACCAACAAAGTAAGGAGAGCTCAAGGAAAACATCCAATGGAGTCTACACGTTCAGAACTAAAGGCTCTGTATGTTCTGACACTCGCGGAAAGCATCCCCCATAAATAATTGATGTGTAAACAGAAGCATTTATCAAATCTCTCTCCAGAAGATGCCTAGAGGAACAGGTCATCCAAATAACGGTTGAAGCCTGTAACTTGAGTGCACAGATGAACAACTCCTGTGCCCATGAATAACGCCCACTAATCTTACATTTAAAAGCCGGAAGATGAAAGAGGACTGCAAACCCAATTTATGGAAGAAGAATCTTTCAGAAGGGAACAAGGAGGAAAAGTCCAAAGATACCTCAGGTTTAAAAGAGACTGTAACCTTAACACAGTTTTCTATACCGCTTGGTTTTCTTAAGTTTATCCCGAACGTAAAAACAGTTATGTTACCTGAAGACTTGGAGTCTGAATTAGTGCCATAAGACTCAGGACCCTTGGTGGATGGTGGTGCTGAGAGAAGCCATGGGGTAAATTTACTAAGATGGAAGTTCTATTTAAGATGGGAGTTCTATTTAAGATGGGATGTTGCCTATAGCAACCAATCAGATTCAACTTCTCATTTATCTAGTACCTTCTAGGAGATAATACCTGGAATCTGATTGGTTGCTGTGGGCAACATCCCATCTTAAATAGAACTCCCATCTTAGTAAATTTACCCCCAGGTGTCTAAAACTTGACTGTCCCTTGCCTGTAAGTAATTGAGACATATAACACATGAATGTGGCCCAATCGTGAAAGAGTCAGGAGACCCCACCCACACTGCAATCTTGTAGTGAAGATGGTAGGTATGGCTATTTGGCAACGGAATCTACCTAGAAAATACGAAGGTACCCATGCCCTGTACATGTATACCAATATATATATATATATATATATATATATATATATATATTATATACACACACATACACTGCTCAAAAAAATAAAGGGAATGCTTAATACAATGTAACTCCAAGTCAATCACACTTCTGTGAAATCAAACTGTCCACTTAGGAAGCAACACTGATTGACAATCAATTTCACATGCTGTTGTGCAAATGGAATAGACAACAGGTGGAAATTATAGGCAATTAGCAAGGCACCCCCAATAAAGGAGTTGTTCTGCAGGTGGTGATCACAGACCACTTCTCAGCTCCTATGCTTTCTGGCTGATGTTTTGGTCACTTTTGAAAGCTGGCGGTGCTTTCACTATAGTGGTAGCATGAGACGGAGTTTACAACCCACAACAGTGGCTCAGGTAGTGCAGCTCATCCAGGATGGCACATCAATGCGAGCTGTGGCAAGAAGGTTTGCTGTGTCTGTCAATGTAGTGTCCAGAGCATGGAGGCGCTACCAGGAGACAGGCCAGTACACCAGGAGAAGTGGAGGAGGGCAACAATCCAGCAGCAGGACCGCTACCTCCGCCTTTGTGCAAGGAGGAACAGGAGGAGCACTGCCAGAGCCCTGCAAAATGACCTCCAGCAAGCCACAAATGTGCAATATGAGCAATACTTAAAGAAATCAGACTCTTTGTCAAAAAGGCTCCAAAAATTTATTGTAGATTCAATATCGTTTATTTTGTCTCACAATTATTTTATCTTTAATAACACTTATTATTTACAGACACTGGGGACGGCCATGGGGACGAGGTTCGCGCCCAGCTTCGCCAACCTATATATGGGCGCCTTCGAAGACGCCCATGTGTGGGGGAGGGACTTGTGCGCGGACCTCGTCTTCTATGGCCGGTATATAGATGATTTGTTCTTTATTTTCGATGGGGATTGTTCACAATGTTCTAATTTCACTTCTTAATAAAAATGAGTTTAATTTACAGTTCACTGGTACAGTAGATAAGAGGTCCGTTTCCTTTCTCGATATCACTATTTCAATTTTGGAAGATAACATAGTAACTAAGACTTTTAGGAAAGAAGTCGATAATTACAACTTCCTTCATTTTGACAGCATGCACTTTAAACCCTGGATGAGAAACATCCCATTAGGACAACTGCGACGATTGCGGCGCAATTGTAGTAACCAGGGGGATTTTAATATACAAGCTCTCGAACTCACCAGTGCATTTAGAGATAGAGGTTATCCTATAGATTTAATCAATTCTGCTTTGGAAAAAGCTAATAAACTTGATCGGGCCCAGCTTTTCAGATATAAGACTGGGAATACGTCTTTTAAAGAAGATTTACCACATTTCTTTTCCAAGTACAATAGTGCCTCTGGGAAAATAAAAAAGGTTTTAATCAATAATTTTCCTATTTTATTGACGGATAAGATTCTCAAACCAGTTATAGGTCATTCTCCCTCCGTCATTTTTTAAAAATCAGAACACTTGACACAACATCTTGCCCCTAGCCTCTTTGTGGATAAAAGAATGGTGGACAATAAGATGCAAAATTCGTCAGTCTCCTGGCTCAGGAGTAAACCTAATGGCTGTTACAGATGTGGTACAAGAAACTGCACCACATGCTCTCATATTCAGAACAACCTGCACTTCTTTGAATCTCCTCGGAGAGAAGAATATATTATAAAATCATTTATCAATTGTAATAGTGAATACACCATTTATATGTTGGTTTGCCCTTGTGAGCTCCAGTATATAGGGAGAACGACACGCAAGCTAAAAGTTCGTTTTTTAGAACATAGACGTAACATCTTAAAGGGCTTCCTGAATCATGGTGTCTCAAAGCATTTCTCATACTTCCACAATAGAGATCCAAAAGGTTTGAAGCTAATAGGCATTGAGACCATCAGCCCCACGTGCAGGGGGGGAGATAGATTTGGCAGGCTCTGCCGTAGGGAGAACTTCTGGATACACAGATTGAGGTCACTTGTTCCTGGTGGCCTCAATGAGTGTATCGAGATTGATTGGTAATGCTCTTTGCTGAACATTGCCATATTCTTACGCCTTTTTGGTCCATGATAACCAATTGTGAATTGTGTAAACAAACACATTGAAAGGTTTTTTACCCCATCATCATTATTCCATAGTGCCCATATCCTAAACATGGGTATTTGTTTCCCCAGCCCCTTATGATATTCTTTAAACAATTTTGTATACAGTAAGAACAATTAATATGATCACTATTTATATTTTTATGTCTATCCTCTATGTAATTGTATTCCAAACATTATCTCATTAGGTTCCATTTAATAATTGCTAATTATCTATATATGTTTCAGACATATTAGCAATACTATCATATCATAATAATTATTTATTAAAAAAATTTCTTTCACATTTTTTCCTATGTAACTTTCTCTTGATATGCAATATGCAAATAATCATTAATGACACTCTTAGGATACAACCGTTCCTTTACACATCTATATTATATATTTTCTACTGTGGATTTTTTCTTTAATTATAATGAGTTTCCAGTTATTGTATAAGGTTCTGAAAAATTTTTAATATACATATAAGCCCTCAGCACCTATAGCGTGCATTGATAATTACAGCTGGGATAAGCGTCAGAACATATTATATCAGTATCGCTCTTTGTGTCTATGACACTTTATTTTATTTATGTATTTATGTGTTAGCTCCGCCACTGTTTTTTAATATTTTTAATATATTTCATTCTATTAGGTTTTATTTTTCAAGGTACATAATCAGATATATTATTATCCAAACAGCCAAGGAATCTATATATATGTGTATGCGTTATTATTGGTGTATTATTATATTGATCAATTACATCTGTGTAGGCTTCATTAAGAGCCCTTTAAATAGCACACACTTTGCAATAGGAGTCATCTTTGAAAAAGTCACGGGTCACGTGACGAAACGCGTCAGGACTCTTCCCCCATTGGTCTTTCACTGAACACCTTCTTCCAGGACGTTTTCAGACCACAGCCTTTTTACCCGGCTTTCACCCACGGCAGTTACGGACGGCTTCTATTTGGCTTCACATCCAGCCGCAGGAGTTTTGCGGCTACAACGACCGTCTCCAGCATCTTCCACCTCGTTGTCTACCGGCGGACGGTGCACGTCCAGGTAGTCTGGAAGGAAGCTTCCACATACAGCTGGACACTCCAGACGGCGTCTGATTTAACAGCCACACACCTGCCGCCCACTACTATCTGCACAGCACTTACAAGGTGACACCAGCAGGTTAATTGAATATACCCAGCGACCGGCTGTTTTATTCAGATACCCCACGTACCCTCCAGCTTTTCCACCTACTGGGCAAATCTCAGGACTTACCCGGGGACGCTCGGGTTCACCAGCCCTTATGGAGAGGTAATTTCATACACCAATTCCAATACTAATTCATGCTGGCAAATTTCTATTTGAAGCTTAATCCTTAATACGTGCAGTTACTGTGATATATTCAGGAACCACATCTAGCAGCTGTGGCAACAGTGTTTCTAAAGGACTGCAACACTCGGTTACATATTTTTTGAACTTTTAAATTATTCAGTTCAGTGAAATTTCAATGATACTTAGTACAGTAACCAAAGCTGAGATAATCCATGTGTCTTTTAAACCTTTGTATTTGACAAATCAAGTAAAGTTATAAGTAATACCACTTGTGAATTGTCTATTATGAAATAGGATTTTTATTCTTATTAGAGTATTGTCATTAATAAATACATATACTTTATATTAACACGTTTGATTCCTTGGTTGTTACTGAACCTGTGAAAATCTGGTGTGTGGCTTTCATGAGCGCCTCTATTAATTTCTGTATCTCACAAATGTGCATGTGTCTACTCAAACGATCAGAAACAGACTCCATGAGGGTGGTATGAGGGCCCGACGTCCACAGGTGGGGGTTGTGCTTACAGCCCAACACCGTGCAGGATGTTTGGCATTTGCCAGAGAACACCAAGATTGGCAAATTCGCCACTGGCGTCCTGTGCTCTTCACAGATGAAAGCAGGTTCTCACTGAGCACATGTGACAGACATGATAGAGTCTGGAGACGCCAAGGAGAACGTTCTGCTGCCTGCAACATTCTCCAGCATGACCGGTTTGGCAGTGGGTCAGTAATGGTGTGGGGTGGCATTTCTTTGGGGGGCCGCACAGCCCTCCATGTACTCGCCAGAGGTAGCCTGACTGCTATTAGGTACCGAGATGTGATCCTCAGACCCCTTGTGAGACCATATGCTGGTGCGGTTGGCCCTGGGTTCCTCCTAATGCAAGACAATGCTAGACCTCATGTGGCTGGAGTATGTCAGCAGTTCCTGCAGGACGAAGGCATTGATGCTATGGACTAACCCGCCCGTTCCCCAGACCTGAATCCAATTAAGCACATCTGGGACATCATGTCTCGCTCCATCCACCAACAGGAGTTGGCGGATGCTTTAGTCCAGGTCTGGGAGGAGATCCCTCAGGAGACCATCCGCCACCTCATCAGGAGCATGCCCAGGCGTTGTAGGGAGGTCATACATGCACGTGGAGGCCACACACACTACTGAGCCTCATTTTGACTTGTTTTAAGGACATTACATCAAAGTTGGATCAGCCTGTAGTGTGTTTTTCCACTTTAATTTTGAGTGTGACTCCAAATCCAGACCTCCATAGGTTAAGAAATTTGATTTCCATTGATAATTTTTGCGTGATTTTGTTGTCCGCACATTCAACTATGTAAAGAACAAAGTATTTAATAAGAATATTTCATTCAATCAGATCTAGGATGTGTTATTTTAGTGTTCCCTTTATTTTTTTTGTGCATATATATATATATATATATATATATATATATATATATATATATATATACATACTAAAAGAACCAGCCACACACATTAAAAGTTCATAGGGAGGAGTGCAAGGCGCAGATAATGATATTCAAAGAAAATAAAGAAGCCAGCACCTCCTATTTGCTGCAGAAAACGTGTTTAGTATAAAACATCCAGAATTCCATTATGTGCAAAATGTCTATGCAAAAAAGGTACATAGCAGAGGATCATGTAGATAAATGTATTCTCATCATGCCAGGATGGTCATAAGTGCATAAAGACATCCTCCTGCCTACAAGGTGGCAGTGAACCTGACCGCTGTTTCGGCGCCTCCATTGCGCCTTTGTCAAGGATTAATCTGCCAAACATATACTGTCCAGCTATATACCCATCATGATCACCAAATTCAACTCACCTGTAGTGTAACAGCAGTGCATAAGCACCAAAATCAAAGGAAAACGTCACTGCCCATTAACCTGTCACACTGACTCACACAGGAACAGGAAGTGATGTGGTAGAGCCCGTTGCTTAGCAACCGGAATAAATTCAAAACAGTATCTATTATAGCCAAAACAAGACCCATTGTAGTGCCAATGCAAACACACATCCCATACGGGCACTGACAACCGAGCGCTTAAGGTTGTAACCAGTACTGCAGTGGTCGCGCTTCCGAAACCGGAAGTGACGCGACCGAATAGGTCGTCATGGCAACATATGCAGGAAATACTATAGAAAAACTACAATTTGAAGCCTTCTGGGTAAAGATGTTAAAGTTGGTGATCAATATGGGCACACAGCGGCAAATGAAAACAAAATAAACCCAAAATAATAAAAAGGATAAATAATAATAAAACTCAAAGACCACATACACCTAAAGGAAAGATCTTATACAGATCAACCAGATCATCAGTTCAAGATGTTATTACACTAATAGTTATAAGCAAGGGGAACACCTACAAATAACATGACAAACATTGATCCTTATTAAGACCAGCAGGCGAAATAGATTTAAGCCGATCTATCCAATAGCACTCGTGTTGGAGTAGTAACTTGTTCCGATCTCCACCATGTCTCAGTGGAGGAAAACAGTCTATAGGCATACATCGGAAATCTTTTATAGAATGTTTATGCAAAGCAAAATGACGTGCAACTGGTGGTGTATTTGCGTCAGTTTTGACTAACGATTTTTTAATCGATGAACGGTGTAAACCAATTCTCTCCCTGAGAGTCCTTATCGTCTTTCCCATGTAGAACATAGAACAGGGACATTGTATTAGATAGATGACAAAGCGTCTATCGCAAGTTAAATGATGACGTATATTGTAACTCATGTTTGTCATTGGATCAACAAAGGAGTCACCCAGTAATAAAAACTGTCAGTTGACACACCCATGGCATTTAAACACCCCATTCTTGGGTTGTAACCAATTTCTGACTTTAATAGGTATTATGTCGGATTTTGCCACTATGTCCTTGATGTAATTGCTCCTCTTAAAGCAGAAAAGAGGTGTCTGTTTGCAAAGATCACCAATTGTCTCATCTGCCTGCAATATATCCCAATGACGCAACATCATCTTCTTTATATGTGTTGAAGCCACCGAATAGGTGGAAATAAATGTTAGTCGGTTGTCATTCTTAACGTTCGCCTTGGGATATAGTAACTCCTCCCTATTACGTTGCATACAGTCAAGGATTGCTTCATCAAATTCATGTTTATCATATCCTCTGTGGATAAATCTATTACCCATTTCATCGAGTGCTCCTTTCAATTTAGGTGGGTCTGATGTTATCCGGACGACCCTCAACAATTGTGACAGCGGGAGTCCCCTTTTTAATGTTTCCGGATGAAAACTATCCACCATTAGGAGGGTATTTTTGTCCGTCTCTTTCCTATATATCTTAGTGGACAAAATATTCCCCTTGCTCATAACACAAACATCCAAATAATTGATAATACTTTTGCTAAAAGCAAGTGTGAATCTAATGTTGGTATCAAGAGAATTGAGAGCAATAACAAAATCGGTCAGAAGTCCCACCCCCCCAGTCCACACCAGAAACAGGTTGTTAATGTAGCGTACGTAAAAATAAATAAATTCTGAAAAATTAACAGGATAAGATATGCTGTGTTTCATACATATGCATATATAAATTTGCATATGCTGGGGCCATATTTGACCCCATAGCGGTCCCTCTTAATTGCAAAAATAAAGTTTTCAAACAAAAAATAATTTTTACGCAACACTATATCAATTCAAAATAATAAAAATTCTACATTCGGACCCTTGTAGTGCGGACTGTTGGTGTTTAGACTCCTGACCGATTCTATACCCTCTATGTAGTCTATATTAGTGTTAAGACTCGTTATATCAATAGTCACGAGTAAACTGCCTTCTGGCAGTGAACCTAATTCCATAATTTTATTCAAATAATCTGTAGTATCACGTAGGTAGTATTTGGTATTCTGTACTACCGGTTGTAACCAATAATCGATATATTGAGATAATGGCTGACAGAGGGAACCGCACGAAGATATTATGGGTCTACCGGGAGGTCTAATTAATGTCTTATGAATCTTCGGTAGTATATATATGATCAGTATTCTAGGGTGTAATTGTGTAAGGAACTCAGCTGTAGGTTCATCAATCCAATTATTTTTCAATTCTAGATCAATCACTGTGTCAATCTCTTTATTATACTTTTGAGTCGGATCATATGTAAGAGTTTTGTAGCACTCAACATCGGCTAATTGTCTAAGAATCTCCGACCTGTAACCGGATCTATTGAGAACAATACCCCCTCCCTTATCAGAGGGAGGGATTCCAATTTTCCCATTGTTTTTCAATGTGTTGAGTGCAGCATTCTCTTCTTTAGTTAGATTGTGAAAAGAGATTCTCTGACTACCAATGTAAGACATAGTATCGCGTTTCACAAGTTTAATGAAGGTTTCTATAGACGCATTTATTCCTGGAGGTTCAAAAGTACTCTTAAGGGGGGTACTCACGGGAGAGATGTGTGCTGAACGATCTTAACACAGACCGCTCAGCACACATCTCTCACCCCGCTCAGCACAGCGCGATGTGCTGAGCGAGGGGGAAAGCCGACGGGGGGCCGCTCACTTCACACAACGGTGAAGTGAGCGACCCGCTAGATTGAGCCTGCATGCAGCTCAATCTAGCATCGGCGATAGCGATGCGCGGGGCCGCGCATCGCTATCGCTGGAGGGCATACACACGGCAGATCCGTGCTTAAAATCTAAGCAATCTAGCAAGATTGCTTAGATTTTAAGCACGGATCTCTCCGTGTGTACCCCCCTTTAGGTCTAAGGTCTAAATTGTTTAGTATTGGGCTCCCCAATTACCTCACCACTTCTTTTCTTTTTAGAAAGAAAGTCTTTGAGTTTTAAGGTACGATGAAAACAATATAACTCAACTTCAAAATTGAAGGGTTGTTGTTTAAATGTTTTAACAAATGGGAGGCCCTTAGATAAAACAGATATTTCAGGTAAGGTGGGCGTATAATCAGATAAATTAAATATTACTACTTCTGTTTGTTCTTTGGCCCTTTCTTTGGTTCTACACCTGTGCTTAACCCCTCCCCTTCTACCTGGCCTCTTTCTTTCAAATCTTTGTACCTGCTTCTGGTTATAGAACCTTTCAGAAAATGTGATTGCGGCTGTGATTGATCTGAATCACTTGCTGACGTATGTGTGTCAATATCAGAAAAGGCGTTGTTGAAGTGATTTCTTCTAAATCTATTACCACCTCTCCAACTAGCCCTGGATTCATTCCCCTGTAGCCAATTAATTTATAATTCATATGTATGAAACACAGCATATCTTATCCTGTTAATTTTTCAGAATGTATTTATTTTTACATACGCTGACGACCTGTTTCTGGTGTGAACCTGGGGGGGGGGGACTTCTGACGAGTTTGTTGATGCTCTCAATTCTCTTGATACCAACATTAGATTCACACTTGCTTTTAGCGAAAGTATTATCAATTATTTGGATGTTTGTGTTATGAGCAAGGGGAATATTTTGTCCACTAATATATATAGGAAAGAGATGGACAAAAATACCCTCCTAATGGCGGATGTTTTTCATCCGGAACCATTAAAAAGTGGACTCCCGCTGTCACAATTCTTGAGGGTCGTCCGGATAACATCAGACCATACTGAATTGAAAGGAGCACTCGATGAAATGGGTAATAGATTTATCCACAGAGGATATGATAAACATGAAATTGATGAAGCAATCCTTGACTGTATGCAACGTAATAGGGAGGAGTTACTATATCCCAAGGCGAACGTTAAGAATGACAACCGACTAACATTTATTTCCACCTATTCGGTGGCTTCGAGACATATAAAGAAGATGATGTTGCGTCATTGGAATATATTGCAGGCAGATGAGACAATTGGTGATCTTTGCAAACAGACACCTCTTCTGCTTTAAGAGGAGCAATAACATCAAGGACATAGTGGCAAAATCCGACATAGGACTTATTAAAGCCAGAAATTGGTTACAACCCAAGAATGGGGTGTTTAAATGCCATGAGTGTGTCAACTGACAGTTTTTATTACTGGGTGACTCCTTTGTTGATCCAATGACAAACATGAGTTACAATATACGTCATCATTTAACTTGCGATAGTCGCTTTGTCATCTATCTAATACAATGTTGGAAAATATATATTGTGGAACCGCACTAGTCTGACAATAGTGTTGAAATATAATGAAAAAATGAAAAAAACCAATATATATGCAGTTAATGAATGATTCTTAAACTGCTAATGATTGGCGGTGCTCCCAGGAATTTTGTAGGTTAGACTACAATAAAGAGGAGAGAAAAGACAAAAAACCCTTGTTTGGGAGCACTCCTTAGTAAAGATCAGATTATGAGTAGTGAAAGGAAATAAAATAAAACTTAACCTTTATTTATTTCTTGAAGATAAAAGTAAAATAATAATGAATATAATTATAACAAAAAAATGGTGTCTATAATAAAGGAGCTTGTTGACTAATAAAAAACACTTGTTGACCTTTTTAACATATGAGGTACAAGATGATTGAAAGAGGTGAAAATATCAAGCGACAGTGATATGTTATATATCTGTATATACGTTGAAAGTATATATAGTATGTTGTGTATGGATGCCGTGTGGTACCAAACGGTATTAAAGGCATCAAGAAAAATCATCACTGAGCATGCCCAAAATGTAGGTGTACCTGGTAGCGTGGTTGTAGTGTAAAACTGGAGATTGAAATACCAGAGAGGTAAGAAAAAATGGGAGAATAAGTCAGAGGTTATATTTAGTGAAAAAGGGCCCACTGCACCTGGTATTCTCAGGAGGTTTCCCTTCCGGATACTGACCAGGCCATGCCTGCTTAGCTTCCGAGATCGGACAAGATCGGGCGTATTCAGGGTAGTATGGCCGTGGGCCGATTGTTAGGATGAAATTAATTGAAATGACAAAAGAAGATCACTGCTACTATCTGTACCATACATAAATCAGAGAAAAATAGATTCAATACGTTTTTCCAGAGGCAAAAGTGTGGTGAAAGGATATTATTCTTGAAAGAGGGGCCCACTGCACCTGGTATTCTCAGGAGGTTCCCCTTCCTGATACTGCCCAGGCCATGCCTGCTTAGCTTCCGAGATTGGACAGGATCGGGCGTATTCAGGGTAGTATGGCCGTGGGCCAAATGTGAAAAAAGGTAATAGAAAAACCACACTCTGCTGGCTGTACTTCACATATGATGAAAAAATTGTTCTGAAATGGTATTTTCCAGATAGAAGTGTATGTTGGTGGTGGAGAAATGTTGATGAGGGGAATTGAAGAGAGATGGAAAAGAAAAAAAGGGGGGAATATGAATGTGTGTTGGAAAAATTGTGAAGCTAAGTGTGTGTGTGAGATGTGTGTCTGCTGATGGAAAAAAGGGTATGAAGTGGTGATTGTGTGTGGTAATAAAATGTGATGAAGAGATGAGATGTTGCAGATGTGGAGTGGTGATTATGTGTGGTAATGGAATGTGATGAAAAGATGAGATGTTGCAGATGAATGCTGTATGAAAATTGGGGCTGGGTCAAATTGGTTGTTGACTTTTGAGCTCTGGGTCAGCTCCCCAGAAAATAGCAGAAATAATGCTATTAGTAAAAGTTCTTTACAAGAAACACAAAATATAAATCAAAATAAATGGATAATCATGTAATTGTTAAGAGCTCACGGCTGGCTCACATAACATTATACAAAAATAAATAGGCGAAAAAATGAACAGAAAATGGCAGAATCAAACGTAATGCATATATGCCATATTGATATGCTGGTTAATCTTGAATAAATGTCAAGTAAAAAAAAGAAATCAAAATATACCATAGGTACACCACAATAATTGGTATCAGAAATCAAGGTAAAGTAACCTAGTCTCATATATGGGCATGAGCGGGAGAAAGGTACAATATAAGTGCTTGTTATTCATGTGAAATGATACTAAGCATAAAGGATATATGGGTAGCCAAATTGTGCTACCGGAGAATGCACAATATCAGTACCAAATATTGCTGTGGGACGATATTAAATATATTGGGTATGTGGGTAAACACTTTTTGCCACACAGAGTAATGGATGTAAGTACGAAATACAAATATAAAAAACTCTGGTGGTCTAGTGTGTTGTTTACCGCCGCCGCAAGGTATGCGGCCCGTGTCGTTGTTTCCTCACACTCTTTCAAGAATAATATCCTTTCACCACACTTTTGCCTCTGGAAAAACGTATTGAATCTATTTTTCTCTGATTTATGTATGGTACAGATAGTAGCAGTGATCTTCTTTTGTCATTTCAATTAATTTCATCCTAACAATCGGCCCACGGCCATACTACCCTGAATACGCCCGATCTTGTCCGATCTCGGAAGCTAAGCAGGCATGGCCTGGTCAGTATCCGGAAGGGAAACCTCCTGAGAATACCAGGTGCAGTGGGCCCTTTTTCACTAAATATAACCTCTGACTTATTCTCCCATTTTTTCTTACCTCTCTGGTATTTCAATCTCCAGTTTTACACTACAACCACGCTACCAGGTACACCTACATTTTGGGCATGCTCAGTGATGATTTTTCTTGATGCCTTTAATACCGTTTGGTACCACACGGCATCCATACACAACATACTATATCTAATACAATGTCCCTGTTCTATGTTCTACGTGGGAAAGACGATAAGGACTCTCAGGGAGAGAATTGGTTTACACCGTTCATCGATTAAAAAATCGTTAGTCAAAACTGACGCAAATACACCACCAGTTGCACGTCATTTTGCTTTGCATAAACATTCTATAAGAGATTTCCGATGTATGCCTATAGAGACTGTGTTCCTCCACTGAGACGTGGTGGAGATCAGAACAAGTTACTACTCCAACGCGAGTGCTATTGGATAGATCAGCTTAAATCTATTTCGCCTGCTGGTCTTAATGAGGATCAGTGTTTGTCATGTTATTTGTAGGTGTTCCCCTTGCTTATAACTATTAGTGTAATAACATCTTGAACTGATGATCTGGTTGATCTGTATAAGATCTTTCCTTTAGGTGTATGTGGTCTTTGAGTTTTATTATTATTTATCCTTTTTATTATTTTGGGTTTATTTTGTTTTCATTTGCCGCTGTGTGCCCATATTGATCACCAACTTTAACATCTTTACCCAGAAGGCTTCAAATTGTAGTTTTTCTATAGTATTTCCTGTATATGTTGCCATGACGACCTATTCGGTTGCGTCACTTCCGGTTTCGGAAGCGCGACCACTGGAGTACTGGTTACAACCTTAAGCACCCGGTTGCCAGTGCCCGTATGGGATGTGTGATTGCATTGGCGCTACAATGGGTCTTGTTTTGGCTATAATAGATACTGTTTTGAATTTATTCCGGTTGCTAAGCAACGGGCTCTGCCACATCACTTCCTGTTCCTGTGTGAGTCAGTGTGACAGGTTAATGGGCAGTGACGTTTTCCTTTGATTTTGGTGCTTATGCACTGCTGTTAGGTAGCGTCTAGATTCTCTTCATGCAGAGGACCTTTCCCATAACCCCCTGGGTCCATGTCACAATCTATTTGGAATAGAAAAGTGTGGCTAGCGGAGCGAGACACCGTGCCCGATGCGTGGCGAGCGAAGCGAGCCCGCGAGGGTCCAATGCTGCATAGAAAAAAAAAATACCCCAAACGGACGGAGAACGAAGAAAACATTTAGGAGCTGTAAGGGCGGAAGTTCTCTCCTGCCCACTAGTTTTGTCACGTCCAGGTCCTTTGCACGAAGGCAACATAGACACAACCACAGCTGTTACACTACAGGTGAGTTGAATTTGGTGATCATGATGGGTATATAGCTGGCCAGTGTATGTTTAGCAGATTAATCCTTGACAAAGGCGCAATGGAGGCGCCGAAACAGCTGTCGGGTTCACTGCCACTTTGTTAGCAGGAGGATGTCTTTATGCACTTCCTGGCATGATGAGTATACATTTATCTACATGATCCTCTGCTATGTACCTTTTTTGCATGGACATTTTGCACATTATGGAATTCTGGATATTTTAATACTAAACACGTTTTCTGCAGCAAATAGGAGGTGCTGGCTCCTTTATTTTCTTTTTATATATATATATATTAATTATTTATTTTTTACACACACACACACACACACACACACACACACACACACACATATATAGATATACAGTGGGGCAAAAAGTATTTGGACAGCCACCGATTGTGCAAGCTGACCCACTTAAAAATATGAGAGGTCTGTAATTTCCATCATAGGTACACTTCAACTGTGAAAGACAGAATCTGGAAAAAAAAAAAACCCACAGGAAATCACATTGTATGATTTTTAAAAAATGCACTTGTATATTCTTGTGGAAAATAAATATTTGGATGCCTACCAAGCAGCAAGATTTCTGGCTCTCACAAACCTGTTACTTCTTCCTTAAGAAGCTTTTCTATCCTCCACTTGTTACCTGTATTAATGGCACCTGTTTGAACTGGTTATCTGTATAAAAGACACCTGTCCTCACCCTCAAATAGTCAGACTGCTACCGCTCCACCATGTCCAAGACAAGAGAGCTGTCTAAGGACACCGAGAACAAAATTGTAGAGCTGCACAAGGCTGGGATGAGACAATAGGCAAGCATCTTGGTGAGAAAAGATCAACTGTTGGCGCAATTATTAAAAAATGGAAGAAATACAAGTTCACTGACAGTCTCCCTCGACCTGGGGCTCCATGCAAGATCTCACCACGTGGGGTATCAATGATCTTGAGAACGGTGAGGAATCAGCCCAGAACTACATGGGGGGACCTTGTCAATGACCTCAAGAGAGCTGGGACCACAGTCACAAAGGTTACCATTAGTAACACACTACGTCGTCATGGATTGAAATCCTGCAGCACCCGAAAGGTCCCCCTGCTTAAGCCATCACATGTCTAGGCCCATCTAAAGTTTGCCAGTAACCATCTGGATGATCCAGAGCACAGGTTCTCAAACTCGGTCCTCAGGACCCCACACAGTGCATGTTTTGCAGGTCTCCTCACAGAATCGCAAGTGAAATAATTAGCTCCACCTGTGGACCTTTTAAATTGTGTCAGTGAGTAATTAATACACCTGTGCACCTGCTGGGTTACCTGCAAAACATGCACTGTGTGGGGTCCTGAGGACCGAGTTTGAGAACCACTGATCCAGAGGATTGGGAGAATGTAATGTAGTCAGAAAAGAGCAAAATCGAACTTTTTGATATAAACTCCACTCGCCGTGTTTGGAGGGAGAATGATGAATGGCATCCCAAGAACACCATACCCACTGTGGAGCATGGGGGTGGAAACATCATGCTTTGGGGCTGCTTTTCTGCAAAGGGGACAGGACGACTGATCCGTATTAAGGAGAGGATGAATGTGCCATGTATCGTGAGATTTTGGGGAAAAACCTCCTTCCCTCAGTAAGAGCACTGAAGATGGAACGTGGCTGGGTCTTCCAGCATGACAATGACCCCAAACACACTGCCCGGGCAACTAAGGAGTGGCTCCGTAAAAAGCATTTCTAGGTCCTGGAGTGGCCTAGCCAGTTTCCAGACCTCAACCCAATAGAAAATCTGTGGAGGGAGTTAAAAGTCCATGTTGCCCGGCGACAGCCCTAAAACATGACATATCTAGAGAAGATCTGCATGGAAGAGTGGGCCAAAATACCTGCTACAGTGTGTGCAAACCTGGTCAAGAACTACAGGAAATGTTTGATCTCTGTAATTGCCAACCGAGGTTATAGTACAAAGTATTAAATTAAACTTTTTGATTGTCCAAATATTTATTTTCCGCAAGAATATACAAATAAATTGTTTAAAAATCATACAATGTGATTTCCTGTTTTTTTTTCTTTTCCCAAATTCTGGGGTATATGCAATTGCGGTCTAATTGCCGCAAATGTCGAAAAACGGGGCATTTTCGACAAAAAAAAACCTGTCAAATTGGATTCGACAATGCAATACAGTACTTTTCGACAAAAAACCTGCCGTTTCAGATTCGACTTTTTGCAATTCGACATTTCTCAAATTCGACATGTCTGTAATGGTAAAATTGCTGCTTTTCGACAAAAGTATATTCAATTGAAGAATGTCGATTCGACAACAGTGCTTTTCGACAGTCATTTCGTCAGTTTCATTCCGCCTCATTTTGCTGTCGTGATCTAATAACATTTTTTAAAAACATGTTTGTTTTTCTGCTTTTTTGATTGCTAATAGCATATCTATTTATATTAGAAGGGATTATCTACTTGGTTTGTCTATTTAAGAGCCACAAGTATTATTTAATATATTTTTTAAAATAATATATATACAGGTTGAGTATCCCATATCCAAATATCCGAAATACGGAATATTCCGAAATACGGACTTTTTTGAGTGAGAGTGGGATAGTGAAACTTTTGTTTTTTGATGGCTCAATGTACACAAACTTTGTTTAATACACAAAGTTATTAAAAATATTGTATTAAATGACCTTCAGGCTGTGTGTATAAGGTGTATAAGAAAGATAAACGAATTGTGTGATGTACACACACTTTGTTTAATGCACAAAGTTATAAAAAGTATTGGCTAAAATGACCTTCAGGCTGTGTGTATAAGGTGTATATGTAACTTAAATGCATTCTGTGCTTAGACTTGGGTCCCATCACCATGATATCTCATTATGGTATGCAATTATTCCAAAATACGGAAAAATCCCATATCCAAAATACCTCTGGTCCCGAGCATTTTGGATAAGGGATACTCAACCTGTATTTTTTTTACTGACTAAAATAATATGGAGAGATCAGTGCATGTTTTTCAGTGGGAAGGGGTAGGAATGGGTTAAAATTCCTGAAAAAAATTGCGTGGGGTCCCCCCTCCTAAGCATAACCAGCCTCGGGCTCTGCGTCCGGTCCTGGTGCCAAAAATACGGGGGACAAAACATGTAGGGGTCCCCCATATTTTTAACACCAGCTCCGGGCTCCACTAGCTAGAGAGATAATGCCACAGCCGGGGGACACTTTTATACTGGTCCCTGCGTCCGTTGCATTAAATCCCCAAATATTCACCCCTGGCCGGGGTACCCTGGAGGAGTGGGGACCCCTTAAATCAAGGGGTCCCCCCTCCAGCCACCCAAGGGCCAGGGGTGAAGCCCGAGGCTGTCACCCCCATCCAAGGGCGGCGGATGGGAAGCTGATAGCGAAGTGTCAAAAAAAAAGAATATTGTTTTTTGTAGCAGAACTACAAGTCCCAGCAAGCCTCCCCCGCAAGCTGGTACTTGGAGAACCACAAGTACCAGCATGCGGGGGGGAAACAGGCCCGCTGGTACCTGTAGTTCTACTACAAAAAAAAATACCCAAATAAAAACAGTACAACTTTATTACATACATGCACACCAACATACACACATACTTACCTATGTTGACACGAGGCTCGGTCCCCTTGTCCACGTAGAATCCACGGGGTACCTGTAAATAAAATTATACTCACAACAATCCTGTGTAGATCGGTCCTCTTCAGAGTTTGTAATCCACGTACTTGGCAAAATAAAAAAACGGAAACCACAGACCACGCACTGAAAGGGGTCCCATGTTTACACATGGGACCCCTTTCCCCGACTGCTGGGACCCCCCGTGACTGCTGTCAAAGAGAGTCCCTTCAGCCAATCAGGGAGCGCCACGTCGTGGCACTCTCCTGATTGGCTGTGCACGTCTGAGCTGTCAGGTGGCGCACTCGAGATACAATGGAGCGCATAGGCGCTCCATTATATTCAATGGTGGGAACTTTGCAGTCAGCGGTTGACCACGAGTAACCTCAACCGCTGACCACAAAGTTCCCACCATTGTATCTCGAGTGCGCCGCCTGACAGCTCAGACGCGCACAGCCAATCAGGAGAGTGCCCGACGTGGCGCTCCCTGATTGGCTGAAGGGACCCTCTTTGACAGCAGTTACGGGGGGTCCCGGCAGTCGGGGAAAGGGGTCCCATGTGTAAACATGGGACCCCTTTCAGTGCGTGGTCCGTGGTTTCCGTTTTTTTATTTTGCCAAGTACGTGGATTACAAACTCTGAAGAGGATCGATCTACACAGGATTGTTGTGAGTATAATTTTATTTACAGGTACCCCGTGGATTCTACGTGGACAAGGGGACCGAACCTCGTGTCAACATAGGTAAGTATGTGTGTATGTCGGTGTGCATGTATGTAATTAAGTTGTACTGTCACGGTCTGTGTGCACTGTTTTTATTTCGGTATTTTTTTTGTAGTAGAACTACAGGTACCAGCGTCCCCCCCCCCCCCGCATGCTGGTACTTGTGGTTCTCCAAGTACCAGCTTGCAGGGGAGGCTTGCTGGGACTTGTAGTTCTGCTACAAACAAACAATATTCTTTTTTTTGACACTTGGCTATCAGCCTCCTATCCGCCGCCCTTGGATGGGGGATTACAGCCTCGGGCTTCACCCCTGGCCCTTGGGTGGCTGAAGGGGGGGGCCTTGATTTAAGGGGTCCCCACTCCTCCAGGGTACCCCGGCCAGGGGTGACTAGTTGTGGATTTAATGCCACGGCCGCAGGGACCGGTATAAAAGTGTCCCCCGGCTGTGGCATTATCTCTCTAGCTAGTGGAGCCTGGTGCTGGTGTTAAAAATTCGGGGGACCTCTACGCGTTTTGTCCCCCGCATTTTTGGCACCAGGACCAGACGCAGAGCCCGGTGCTGGTTGTTAAAATATGGGGGATCCCCTGTCATTTTCCCCCCCGTATTTTTACAACCAGGACCGGCTCAAAGAGCCCGAGGCTGGTTATGCTTAGGAGGGGGGACCCCACGCAATTTTTTTCAGGGTTTTTTGAACACTTTTGTGCCATCCATGACGTCGAATCCAGGACGCACAACTATCGTCAATTGGTCCGTTTTTCGACAGCGGGACTGTCGAATTCGTTTTTTATTGAATATGTCGAATTCGGGTCCCGGCGGCCGGGATTCGACTATCGAATTCAAAAACGGTCGAATTCCAGACGGAATTTGACCGCAATTGCATATACCCCTGTCTCTCACAGTTGAAGTGTACCTATGATGGAAATTACAGACTTCTCATCTTTTTAAGTGGGTTAACTTGCACGATCGCTGGCTGTCCAAATACTTTTTTGCCCCACAGTGTGTGTGTGTGTGTGTGTGTGTGTGTGTGTGTGTGTGTGTATATATATATATATATATATATATAATTGTGGGGCCTCCATCCAGAAGTGTTTCAACTCCTAGTGGAAAGGTGGGGCCTTCCAGACGTAGATCTGATGGCATCTCGACACAATCACAAGGTTCCGGTCTTCGGAGCAAGGACAAGGGATCCTCAAGCAGCATTTGTGGATGCTCTAGCGGTGCCGTGGAGGTTTCCGCTGCCGTACGTGTTCCCTCCGGTGTCACTCCTGCCCAGGGTAATTCGGAAGTTCAAGCAAGAAAGAGGAATTCTGCTTCTCATAGCTCCAGCGTGGCCCAGACGGCACTGGTTTTCAGACCTGCAGGGCCTATCGTCAGAGCGTCCAATTCTACTTCCACAACGCCCAGACCCCCTCGTTCAGGGCCCCTGTGTCTACTAGGACCTAGCCCGGCTGTCTTTGACGGCGTGGCTCTTGAAGCTTCCGTCTTGAGGGTTAAAGGGTTTTCTGAGGCGGTCATTCAAACTATGTTGCGGGCGCGGAACCGGCTTCGGCTCGGATTTACTATAGGGTCTGGCATTCTTACTTTGTTTGGTGCGCATCTAACGATTATGACGCTTCCAAGTTTAGTACAGCCAAGTTGCTGGCCCTTCTTCAGCAGGGCCTGGACTTAGGCCTGCGTCTGGCCTCCCTCAAGGTTCAAATATCTGCCTTGTCTCTGTGGTTTCAGAGAAAGATTGCTGGTTTCAGAGAAAGATTGCGACCTTACCTGATGTGCATACCTTTACTCAGGGTGTGTTGCGTATCCAACCTCCTTATGTCCCTCCTGTGGCTCCTTGGGACTTGTCGGTGGTTTTGGAGGCGCTACAAGAGTCTCCGTTTGAACCTCTTGGTTCTGCTGATCTTAAGTGGCTTTCCCTTAAGGTGGTGTTTCTGCTGGCTATTGCTTCAGCTAGAAGAGTGTCGGATTTGGGTGCCTTGTCTTGTAGTTCCCCATATCTGATATTTTACCGTGACTGGGCGGTTCTTAGGACTCGTCCCGGATATCTACCTAAGGTGGTTTCTTCGTTCCACCTTAATCAGGAGATTGTGGTTCCGGCCCTGGTCTCTCCTGACTTGTCTCCCAAAGAGCGGTCTTTGGATGTGGTACCGGCTCTCCGTTTCTATGTGAAGAGAACTGCTTCTATTAGGAAATCTGATTCTCTCTTTGTGCTGTTTGGATTTCACAAACGGGGCTGGCCTGCTCACAAGCAAACCTTGGCCACATGGAATAGAATGGTGATTGCACATGCTTATGTGAGGGCTGGTCTATCGGCTCCTGCTCACATTACGGCCCATTCTGCTCGGTCTGTTGGACCTTCTTGGGTGGCCCGCCGTGGTGCGACCCTTGATCAATTGTGCAAGGCGGCTACGTGGTCCTCCGTGAACACGTTTATAAGGTTCTATGCCTTTGATACTGCCGCTTCCCAGGATGCTTCCTTTGGACGCCGGGGTCTTGTGCCCGCTACAGTGCATCCCCTCCCATAAGGAACTGCTTTAGGACATCCCCTATGTCTATCTTTGTGGAGCCCAGTGTACCCGCAGCAGAAAACGAGTTTTATGGTAAGAACTTACCTTTGTTAAAACTCTTTCTGCGAGGTACACTGGGCTCCACAAGGCGCCCACCCTGACGCACTTAGCTTCTTTGGGTTGGTATGGCATTAGCCGCTGACACTTCTCCTGTCGTGAGAGTGTGGTGTATGTGGCTACTAACCGTTGTCGTCTCTTTTCCTGCTACTGCATTGGGCTGGTTAACTAAAAACTGAGCTCCTGTGCAGGGAGGCGGGGTTATAGAGGAGGCGGCGCTATGCATTCTGGGAACAGTCAAAGCTTTTCAGCCTGTTGGTGCCTCGGATCAAGATCCTACTCTACACCCCTATGTATATCCTTGTGGAGCCCAGTGTAACCCGCAGCAGACATTATATATATATATATATATATATATATATATTATATAAATGATATGGTTGTGCGATCAATGTCCACTGTTCTTATTTCAATTAGCGTCCGTTCTCCACAAGATGCAGGTGCAGGCACCTCTCGGACAGCTTAACCAACAGCTGTAGCTCCACGGTATTTAAAAGAAAAGAAAATGAGGGCGCACCCAGTGAGGTCAAGTATCAAATAAATGTGAATAAAAGTAACAAGCTCATGTACATTTTAGTTTAAAAACATAAGCATGTGGGCGATTCACCAGTGCCTCCGGACAGCAGCTAGCAGCACACTCCACACCGCTTTACACCCCCTGACGAAGTCCAGCAGTGACGAAACGTGTTGGGCGTGGCTTTGAAGGACGTGACAGAAACACAACTGTCGAACACCGGATCCGTGGAGCGGAGACGCTAAGAAAGATATCGTTGCTTAAAGCAGTGTGGAGTGTGCTGCTAGCTGCTGTCCGGAGGCACTGGTGAATTGTCCACATGCTTATGTTTTTAAACTAAGATGTAAGTGAGCTTGTTACTTTCTCTAACGTCCTAGTGGATGCTGGGGACTCCGTAAGGACCATGGGGAATAGACGGGCTCCGCAGGAGACTGGGCACTCTAAAGAAAGATTCAGTACTATCTGGTGTGCACTGGCTCCTCCCTCTATGCCCCTCCTCCAGACCTCAGTTAGAATCTGTGCCCGGCCAGAGCTGGGTGCTCCTAGTGGGCTCTCCTGAGCTTGCTAGAAAAGAAAGTATTTTGTTAGGTTTTTTATTTTCAGAGAGCTTCTGCTGGCAACAGACTCTCTGCTACGAGGGACTGAGGGGAGAGAAGCAAACCTACTCACGGCAGCTAGGTAGCGCTTCTTAGGCTACTGGACACCATTAGCTCCAGAGGGATCGAACACAGGTACCTAACCTTGATCGTCCGTTCCCGGAGCCGCGCCGCCATCCCCCTCGCAGAGCCAGAAGTACAGAAGCAGCAGAAGCATGAAGACATCGAAATCGGCGGCTGAAGACTCCTGTCTTCACTTAAGGTAGCGCACAGCACTGCAGCTGTGCGCCATTGCTCCCACAGCACACCGCACACTCCGGTCACTGTAGGGCGCAGTGGGGGGGGGCGCCCTGGGCAGCAATTAAGTACCTTTTTTGGCAAAAATAGACATATATACAGTCTGGGACTGTATATATGCCCGAGCCCCCGCCATTTTTTACACATTAAAGAGGGACAGAAGCCCGCCACTGAGGGGGCGGGGCCTTCTTCCTCAGCACACCAGCGCCATTTTCTCTTCACAGCTCCGCTGGAAGGACGCTCCCCAGGCTCTCCCCTGCAGTATACAGGTGCAATAGGGGGTAAAAAAGAGAGGGGGGGCACATAAATTTAGGCGCAGATATATATTTAACAGCAGCTACAGGGTAAACACTAAGGTACAGTGTAATCCCTGGATTATATAGCGCTGGGGTGTGTGCTGGCATACTCTCTCTCTGTCTCCCCAAAAGCCTTTGTGGGGTCCTGTCCTCAGTCAGAGCATTCCCTGTGTGTGTGCTGTGTGTCGGTACGCCTGTGTCGACATGTTTGATGAGGAAGGATACGTGGAGGCAGAACAAGTGCAGCTGATTGTGGTGTCGCCGCCGACGGTGCCGACACCTGATTGGATGGATATGTGGAAGGTGTTAAATGATAATGTAAACTCCTTGCATAACAGATTGGATAAAACTGTAACCTTGGGACAGTCAGGGTCTCAACCCATGCCTGATTCTACAGTGCAGAGGCCGTCAGGGTCTCAAAAGCGCACACTATCCCAGATGGTTGACACAGATGTCGACACGGAATCTGACTCCAGTGTCGATGACGATGAGGCAAAGTTGCAGCCTAAAATGACTAAAGCCATCCGTTACATGATTGTAGCAATGAATGATGTATTACACATTTCTGAGGAAAATCCTGTCCCTGACAAGAGGATTTATATGTATGGGGAGAAAAAGCATGAAGTGACTTTTCCCCCGT
The DNA here is from genome assembly GCF_028390025.1 of Pseudophryne corroboree. NCBI lineage: Eukaryota > Metazoa > Chordata > Amphibia > Anura > Myobatrachidae > Pseudophryne > Pseudophryne corroboree. The sequence continues at coordinate 117,620,402 of NC_086449.1, read as the reverse complement.
CACATGAATTAAATGAATTATGTGAAAAAGCGTGGGATTTCCCCTGACAGGAAGGTGATAATTTCCAAGAGATTACTTATGGCGTATCCTTTCCCGCCAACGGACAGGTTACGCTGGGAATCCTCCCCTAGGGTAGACAAGGCGTTGACATGCTTGTCTAAGAAGGTGGCCCTGCCGTCTCCGGATACGGCCGCCCTAAAGGATCCTGCGGATAGAAAGCAGGAAGCTATCCTGAAGTCTGTTTATACACATTCTGGCACACTGCTGAGGCCAGCAATTGCTTCGGCCTGGATGTGTAGTGCAGTAGCTGCATGGACGGATACTCTGTCTGAGGAGATAGATACCCTGGACAGGGACACTGTTCTACTGACCCTGGCACATATCAAGGACGCGGTCCTATATATGCGGAATGCCCAGAGGGACATTTGCCTGCTGGGCTCTAGAGTAAACGCAATGTCCATTTCTGCCAGAAGGGTCTTATGAACTCGGCAATGGACAGGGGATACCGACTCTAAAAAACACATGGAGGTTTTACCTTATAAAGGTGAGGAATTGTTTGGGGACGGTCTCTCGGACCTAGTTTCCACAGCTACGGCTGGGAAGTCAAATTTCTTGCCTTATGTCCCTCCACAGCCTAAGAAAGCACCGTATTACCAAATGCAGTCCTTTCGTTCTCAGAAGAGCAAGAAGGTCAGAGGTGTGTCCTTTCTTGCCAGAGGCAGGGGTAGAGGAAAAAAGCTGCACCATGCAGCTAGTTCCCAGGAACAAAAGTCTTCCCCGGCTTCCACTAAATCCACCGCATGACGCTGGGGCTCCACAGGCGGAGCCAGGAGCCGTGGGGGTGCGTCTCCGACATTTCAGCCACCAGTGGGTTCGCTTACAGGTGGATCCTTGGGCTATACAAATTGTGTCTCAGGGATACAAGCTGGAATTCGAGGTGACGCCCCCTCACCGTTACCTAAAATCGGCCTTACCAACTTCCCCCATGGAAAGGGAGATAGTGTTGGCGGCAATTCACAAACTTTTCTCCAGCAGGTGGTGGTAGAGGTTCCCCCCCTTCAACGGGGAAGGGGCTACTATTCCACTATGTTTGTGGTACCGAAACCGGACGGTTCGGTCAGACCCATTTTAAATTTAAAATCCCTGAACATTTATCTGAAGAAATTCAAGTTCAAAATGGAATCGCTCAGAGCGGTCATTGCAAGCCTGGAGGAAGGGGATTTTATGGTGTCTCTGGACATCAAGGATGCTTACTTGCATGTCCCCATTTATCCGCCTCATCAGGAGTACCTCAGGTTTGTGTTACGGGACTGTCATTACCAATTCCAGACGTTGCCGTTTGGCCTGTCCACGGCACCGAGAGTTTTTACCAAGGTGATGGCGGAAATGATGGTGCTCCTTCGGAAGCAAGGGGTTACAATTATCCCATACTTGGACGATCTCCTCATAAAGGCGAGGTCCAGGGAGCAGTTGCTGATCAGCGCAGCACACTCTCAGGAAGTGTTGCGTCAGCACGGCTGGATTCTGAACATTCCAAAGTCGCAGCTGATTCCTGCGACGCGTCTGCCCTTCCTGGGCAGGATTCTGGACACAGACCAGAAGAAGGTGTTTCTCCCGGAGGAGAAGGCTCAGAAGCTGGTGACTCTGGTCAGAGACCTCCTAAAGCCAAAACAGGTGTCGGTGCATCACTGCACACGAGTCCTGGGAAAGATGGTGGCGTCATACGAAGCCATTCCCTTCGGCAGGTTCCATGCGAAGGTGCTCACCTCCTCGAGGGCCGCAGATTCGGCATACAGGACTGGGTCCTGTTGACCACGGATGCAAGCCTTCGAGGGTGGGGGGTAGTCACTCAAGGAAGAAACTTCCAAGGGTTGTGGGCAAGTCAGGAGACTTGTCTGCACATAAATATCCTGGAGCTACGGGCCATATACAACGCCCTGAGTCAAACGGAGCCTCTGCTTCGAGACCAACCAGTGCTGATTCAGTCAGACAACATCACGGCAGTCGCTCATGTAAACCGCCAGGGCGGCACAAGAAGCAGGGTGGTAATGGCGGAAGCCACCAGGATTCTTCGTTGGGCGGAGAATCACGTGCAAGCACTGTCAGCAGTGTTCATTCCGGGAGTGGACAACTGGGAAGCAGACTTCCTCAGCAGACACGACCTCCACCCGGGAGAGTGGGGACTTCATCAAGAAGTCTTCACGCAGATTGTATATCGATGGGAACTGCCACAGGTGGACATGATGGCGTCCCGCCTCAACAAAAAATTAAAGAGGTATTGCACCAGGTCAAGGGACCCTCAGGTGATAGCGGTGGACGCGCTGGTGACACCGTGGGTATTCCAGTCGGTCTATGTGTTTCCTCCTCTTCCTCTCATACCCAGGGTACTGAGAATCGTAAGAAAAAGAGGAGTGAGAACAATACTCATTGTTCCGGATTGGCCAAGAAGGACTTGGTACCCGGAACTGCAAGAAATGCTCACAGAGGACCCATGGCCTCTGCCTCTCAGACAGGACATGTTGCAACAGGGGCCCTGTCTGTTCCAAGACTTACCGCGGCTGCGTTTGATGGCATGAACGCCGGATCCTAGCGGAAAAGGGCATTCCGGATGCAATTATTCCTACGCTGATAAAGGCTAGGAAGGACGTGACAGCGAAACATTATCACCGTTTATGGCGAAAATATGTTGCTTGGTGTGAGGCCAGGAAGGCCCCTACAGAGGAATTCCAGCTGGGTCGATTCCTGCACTTCCTACAGTCAGGTGTGACTATGGGCCTAAAATTAGGGTTCATAAAGGTCCAGATTTCGGCCCTATCCATTTTCTTTCAAAAAGAACTGGCTTCACTGCCTGAGGTTCAGACGTTTGTTAAGGGAGTGCTGCATATTCAGCCTCCTTTTGTGCCACCAGTGGCACCTTGGGATCTTAACGTGGTCTTGGGTTTTCTGAAATCCCACTGGTTTGAGCCACTTAAGACAGTGGAGCTAAAGTATCTCACGTGGAAAGTGGTCATGCTGTTGGCCTTAGCCTCAGCTAGGCATGTGTCAGAATTGGCGGCTTTGTCATGTAAAAGCCCCTATCTGGTTTTCCATATGGACAGGGCAGAATTGCGGACTCGTCCGCAGTTTCTGCCAAAGGTGGTGTCATCTTTTCATTTGAACCAACCTATTGTGGTGCCTGCGGCTACTCGTGACTTGGAGGACTCCAAGTTGCTGGACGTAGTCCGGGCTTTGAAGATTTATGTAACCAGAACGGCTGGAGTCAGGAAGACTGACTCGCTGTTTATCCTGTATGCATCCAGCAAGCTGGGTGCTCCTGCTTCAAAGCAAACTATTGCTCGCTGGATCTGTAACACGATTCAGCAGGCTCATTCTGCGGCGGGATTGCCGCAGCCGAAATCAGTGAAAGCCCATTCCACAAGGAAAGTGGGCTCTTCTTGGGCGGCTGCCGGAGGGGTCTCGGCATTACAGCTTTGCCGAGCTGCTACTTGGTCGGGTTCAAACACTTTTGCAAAATTCTACAGGTTTGATACCCTGGCTGAGGAAGACCTTGTGTTTGCCCATTCGGTGCTGCAGAGTCATCCGCACTCTCCCGCCCGTTTGGGAGCTTTGGTATAATCCCCATGGTCCTTACGGAGTCCCCAGCATCCACTAGGACGTTAGAGAAAATAAGAATTTACTCACCGGTAATTCTATTTCTCGTAGTCCGTAGTGGATGCTGGGCGCCCGTCCCAAGTGCGGACTTTCTGCAATACGTGTATATAGTTATTGCTTAACAAAGGGTTATGGTTATGTAGCATTGGTGGAGTGATGCTCAGTTGTTGTTCATACTGTTAACTGGGTAAGTTTATCACAAGTTGTACAGTGTGATTGGTGTGGCTGGTATGAGTCTTACCCTGGATTCCAAAATCCTTTCCTTGTAATGTCAGCTCTTCCGGGCACAGTTTCCTTAACTGAGGTCTGGAGGAGGGGCATAGAGGGAGGAGCCAGTGCACACCAGATACCACTGAATCTTTCTTTAGAGTGCCCAGTCTCCTGCGGAGCCCGTCTATTCCCCATGGTCCTTACGGAGTCCCCAGCATCCACTACGGACTACGAGAAATAGAATTACCGGTGAGTAAATTCTTATTTTTAGCAAAATGTATTTGATACTTGACCTCACTGAGTGTGCCCTCATTTTCTTTTAATATATATATTATATTATATATATATATATATATATATACAGGTTGAGTATCCCATATCCAAATATTCCGAAATACGGAATATTCCGAAATACGGACTTTTTTGAGTGAGAGTGAGATAGTGAAACCTTTGTTTTTTGATGGCTCAATGTACACAAACTTTGTTTAATACACAAAGTTATTACAAATATTGTATTAAATGACCTTCAGGCTGTGTGTATAAGGTGTATATGAAACATAAATGAATTGTGTGAATGTAGGCACACTTTGTTTAATGCACAAAGTTATAAAAAAATATTGGCTAAAATGACCTGTGTGTATAAGGTATATATGATACATAAATGTATTCTGTGCTTAGATTTAGGTCCCATCACCATGATATCTCATTATGGTATGCAATTATTCCAAAATACGGAAAAATCCCATATCCAAAATACCTCTGGTCCCAAGCATTTTGGATAAGGAATACTCAACCTGTATATACATACACACACACACACATACATATACTTATCCAGATGTTTGAAAAAAAACAAACAAAATAAAAACAAAAGGGTGGTCCAGATGAACCTCCTTGCTGGACAGTAGACGGAATACTACCCCAGCGTAGTCTTCCATCCATAAATTGGGGAGAGGACTACAAAACCATCAATGAATGGCAGAGCGCTGGCAGAAGTTTTCATCCACATTCTCCCTAACTTGTAGGAAACAGAAGAAAACCTATACAAATATATAATGACTTATACAGATATGTTTTGTATATATTATAAGTCAATGGCAGGAAATAAAGTGACACAAGGTGTCAACTTTACCCTTTCCGATACACATCAACCTTACCAGCAAACCATCCGCTGGGGGCAAAAACAAACCGCTCTCAATAGCCACCAAGCTTCCGTTAGTGGCAGCTCCGTGTTAAAGGGATTCTCAACACACCGCAGATGTGTAAGTGGAAAACTCCCGCCTTGTAAATGAAAGGTCGAGTTCTCAGATGTCTATTTGTGCTGTATAGAATCGCAATTTTGCGACAACTAGAACAGAAGGGAAAGGATGGAACATACCTTGAATTATCTTCTATACAAATTCCTGCAAATCAGGTTTTGATGAGCCTTAAATATTTCGCTTGTTCATTGTAGCTAAAGTCGGCTGGGCAGAGAAAACAGACTTTACCGTATTCTAATGGATACTCAGACAGATGCCTTATTGGAGTAATCTGTGGGACTTAAAAGGTCATTATAACAGTACAGACTGTAATACACCTTAGTGAACTTTCCCAGGCACAGCTGAAATATAAATTATAGAGTTTTAGAAAGACAAATCTGAGACTATGTCACACGCTTTACAGACGTGTTGGATTCAAATCACGAGTTACATCAGTCCTAGAGGTGTAAAACCTGGTAAATGCGTAGAAGGGACAGAGCAACCTCTTCCATGTCTAAAATCCATTCAATATATGGTCCCCAGTAGAGGCGTATCAGATATTAAACTGATAAGAACATATACTACACTGATCCTAGCCAAAAGGCGACAGAGACTGGTTGTCACAAAACTACCAGGCCAGTAGATGACCCTGAAACACAAGGTCAAAACAGGAATCTTGCATACAACACGGGAAGAACATACAAACTCCCCACATGCAGGCATAGTGTGAGTGCTGCGAGACAGCATTGGCAATCATGACACCATCTGCGCTGCCTATATGTAAACATGTGTTAATCTTAGAGGGGAGCAATAATAGCCGGTAATCTTAAATGAAGCTATTGCTAATAAGGAACTACATCTATATAGATATATTTACACACATGTATATACATCTTCGAATATATTTTAACCATCAAGGTTGGTTTAAAAAGTTCTATACTGTCCAAAAGACAGTTATCACACTGCCATTCACTTTTCCCATAGAATAAACATGTCAAAGCATGGCAACATACAGTGTACAATAACTTCTGTATGTTTAATTCAATGTGAGCTACAGTACCTGGGGAGTGAACCTGATTCTTTTTGTGCAGTGCACTGGTGTCTTTACCCATTAGGCTATGCAGCCTGTCTCCTGCAGCAGCAGCTGCTGACTTTTGAGAAGGTACACCTCTCACCACTACCTTCATTAAGAATATGTTTTCTTGTTGTGGTTACCAATGGAATGCAGTCTGAACGAGTGCCGGGCATTGTAGCCCTGCTAAATGGCCCCCACGGCTTCCTTCGTTTTCTGAAGACCCGCTATCCAGAGCCCTGCTGGGTGAGCTATATTAGCTCTCTCTTACCTGGAGCGCCTCTCCCCGAGTGGATGCCATGCTGTCGCCAGTCTAATCCCGCCCCGGGATCCCTGCTAGTCCGGGCTCCCGGTTTTACAAGATGGCGCTCCCGCGTGTTAGTGGGGGGAGTGCTGCACGGCGCTGTTGCCGGGAGTCCGGGACCACTGGCTCCAGGTGCGCAGCGCTGGGAGATGTTGGCTACTCACTGGGGATCGGGCAGCAACAGGACTGAGCGCCATGTACAGGGTCTGTCTTGGCGCGCTCAAGTGAACTGAGCAGCGCACTTCAGCAGACAGCGGGGCAGATGTATTAACCTGGAGAAGGCATAATGAAAGTGATAAACCAGTGTTATGTGCAAGGTGATAAACGCACCAACCAATCAGCTCCAATATGTAAATTAACAGTTAGGATCTGATTGGCTGGTGCCTTTATCACCTTGCACATATCACTGGTTTATCACTTCCTTATGCCTTCTCCAGGTTAATACATCTGCCCCAGTGTGAGCGGGAGCCACTGCGGAGGAGAGATAGCGCACCTGTCAGTGCCGTTTCGCTCTGCTACAAAGCCGCCATTGACTGTGGAAGAGAAATAGGGCACATGACAGAGCCTTTTCTCTTCTGTTAAATAGTTATACAGGGAATGGGGAAAGGGGATATGTTCTGCACAAGCTGTTAAATTCTGAATATTTCCCATTTGAAAGAGAAAACCCCGACAAATGTCCGTCACTTTAATTGAGTACTAGTTACTGGACGTTCGGGGGTGCTACCAGAGACAAGTTGAATTATACGGGGAAAAGAAAAGAAAAAAGAATGTCTCTTTTCTGGCGCACAAATAATAATTAAAAATTTACTTTTAATAAATTCATTAAAATTATCGAACCACGAAATAAAGAAGGAGAAAAGTGTACAGTAAATTTGTGTAATATAATTACCATATATGGTGAAATGAAAATAAATGTATTAAAACCAAGGTTCACTACCTGTGTCGTATCTTCATTGGTCCAAATTGAATGTATCTTAAACAAACTGTGCTGAATTCATACAGTTCATAAATGATAGGCTTATTGGTTAACAATATTTATCCTAGTATCAAGATACTAAATACGGGCCCTCATTCCGAGTTGATCGCATCGCAATGAAAATCCGCTTAGTACGCATGCGCAATAATCGCACTGCGACTGCGCCAAGTAATTTAACAATGAAGATAGTATTTTTACTCACGGCTTTTTTATCGCTCCGGCGATCGTAATGTGATTGACAGGAAATGGGTGTTACTGGGCGGAAACACGGCGTTTTATGGGCGTGTGGATGAAAACGCTACCGTTTCCGGAAAAAACGCAGGAGTGGCTGGAGAAACGGGGGAGTGTCTGAGCGAACGCTGGGTGTGTTTGTGACGTCAAACCAGGAACGACAAGCACTGAACTGATCGCACAGGCAGAGTAAGGTTGAAGTTACTCAGAAACTGCTAAGTAGTTTGTAATCGCAATATTGCGAATACATCGGTCGCAATTTTAAGAAGCTAAGATACACTCCCAGTAGGCGTAGGCTTAGCGTGTGTAACTCTGCTAAATTCGCCTTGCGACCGATCAACTCGGAATGAGGGCCCCTGTGTAGTATTTATTGAGTATATGTTAATAATTCACCAACATATATCGTAAGTTTGGCAATAGTTCTAAATATCATACATTACAACACTCCTTCAACGGTGATTTCCCTTATTGCAAGCAAATCAGTATAATCTCCCACAGTAGCTATTACTGTTATAATAAAATACAGTATAGCCACTGGGAGAGCTTTCATGAGAAGGAAGCACCAAAAATATATCCCTATAAAAAAGGGGTGCTTATAAACAAAATACTGTGAGTAGTATCAGCATGTAAATAAATGCTGATTATTAAGTAAATCATACAAATATATGAATACTTGGTGGTTCTCCCACTATTCTATAGCAATTGCTCACTTATGTATATCATAGTTAGTGCACACTGTGTATTATTCATGTGTCCCCACTATCACAATTGTGTATGTGCATTAAGCATATGTCCTTCAGAATGGGGCTACTGGTACATATGCCTGTTTTACTGGAGAGACCACTTTAAAATAAGATTTTAAACCTACCGGTAAATCTATTTCTCCTAGTCCGTAGAGGATGATGGGGACTCCGTAAGGACCATGGGGTTTAGACGGGCTCCGCAGGAGACATGGGCACCTAAAAAGAACTTTTCCTATGGGTGTGCACTGGAACCTCCCTCTATACCCCTCCTCCAGACCTTAGTTAGAGAACTGTGCCCAGAGGAGATGGACAATACAAGGCAGGATTTAAAAATCCAAGGGCAAGATTCATACCAGCCCACACCAATCATACCATGTAACCTGGAACATACATAACCAGATAACCGTATGAACAACAACAGTGACGGTCCAAGACCGACGCCAACTGTAACATAACCCTTATGTAAGCAACAACTATATACAAGTCTTGCAGAGTTTCCGCACTGGGACGGGCGCCCAGCATCCTCTACAGACTAGGAGAAATAGATTTACCGGTAGGTTTAAAATCTTATTTTCTCTTACGTCGTAGAGGATGCTGGGGACTCCGTAAGGACCATGGGGTTTATACCAAAGCTCCCAATCAGGCGGGAGAGTGCGAATTACTCTGCAGCACCAACTGAGCAAAAGCTAGGTCCTCATCAGCCAGGGTATCAAACTTGTAGAATTTAGCAAAGGTGTTTGACCCCGACCATGGCAAAGCTGTAATGCCGAGACGCCTCGGGCAGCCGCCCTAGAAGAGCCCACCTTCCTAGTGGAATGGGCCTTAACCAAATTTGGAATCGGCAATCCAGCCGTAGAATGAGCCTGCTGCATCGTATTACAGATCCAGCGAGCAATAGTCTGCTTCGAAGCAGGTGCGCCAATATTATCAGCAGCATACAGGACAAACAGTGCTTCTGTTTTTCTAAGTCTAGCCGTTCTGGCTACATAAATCTTCAAAGCCCTGACTACGTCCAGGGACCTGGAATCCTCCAAGTCACTCAGAGCCACAGGCACCACGATAGGTTGATTCAGATGGAATGAAGAAACCACCTTAGGCAAAAATTGAGGGCGTGTCCTCAATTCCGCTCTATCCACATGAAAAATCAAGTAGGGGCTCTTGTGAGACAAGGCCGCCAATTCTGACACTCGCCTTGCCGATGCCAAGGCCAACAACATGACCACCTTCCAGGTAAGAAATTTCAACTCAACCTTGTTAAGTGGTTCAAACCAGTGTGATTTTAGGAACTGCAACACCAGGTTCAGGTCCCACGGTGCCACTGGAGGCACATAAGGAGGCTGGATGTGCAGCACTCCCTTTACAAACGTCTGGACTTCTGGAAGAGAAGCCAATTCCTTCTGAAAGAAAATCGAAAGGGCCGAAATTTGTACCTTAACAGAACCTAATTTCAGTCCCATATCCACTCCTGTCTGCAGGAAGTGGAGAAAACGCCCCAGATGAAAATCTTCCGTAGGTGCGTTCTTGGTTTCACACCAAGACACATACTTTCGCCAGATACGGTGATAATGTTTCACCATCACCTCCTTCCTAGCCTTTATTAAAGTAGGGATGACCTCCTCCGGAATCCCCTTCTCCGCTAGGATTCGGCGTTCAACCGCTATGCCGTCAAACGTAACCGCGGTAAGTCTTGGAATATAAAGGGCCCCTGTTGCAACAGGTCCTCCCTCAGAGGGAGAGGCCAGGGATCTCCTGTGAGCATCTCTTGAAGATCTGAGTACCAGGCCCTTCGAGGCCAGTCTGGAACAACGAGTATCATCTGTACTCTTCTTCGCCTTATGATCCTCAACACTTTTGTGATGAGAGGAAGAAACACGTAGACCGAGTGGAACACCCACGGCGTTACCAGGGCGTCTACTGCTACTGCCTGAGGGTCCCGAGACCTGGCACAATACCTCCATAACTTTTTGTTGATGCGTGACGCCATCATGTCTATTTGAGGAATTCCCCAAAGACGTGTTATGTCTGCAAAGACTTCTTGATGAAGTCCCCACTCTCCTGGATGGAGATCGTGTCTGCTGAGGAAGTCTGCTTCCCAGTTGTCCACTCCCGGAATGAAGACAGCCGACAGAGTGCTTACGTGATTTTCCGCCCAGCAAAGAATCCTTGTGGCTTCCGCCATCGCGACTCTGCTTCTTGTCCCGCCTTGGCGGTTCACATGAGCCACTGCTGTGACATTGTCTGATTGAATCAGAACTGGTAGGTTTCGAAGAAGACTCTCCGCTTGTCGAAGGCCGTTGTATATGGCCCTGAGTTCCAACACATTGATGTGTAGACAGGACTCCTGGTCTGACCACAGTCCCTGAAAATTTCTTCCTTGGGTGACTGCTCCCCACCCTCGGAGGCTCGCGTCCGTGGTTACCAGGATCCAGTCCTGAATTCAGAACCTGCGACCCTCCAGCAGGTGAGCACTTTGCAGCCACCATAGGAGAGACACCCTGGCCCCTGGGGACAGAATTATTTTCGGATGTAAGTGCAGATGCGACCCGGACCATTTGTCCAGAAGGTCCCATTGAAACGTCCTCGCATGGAACCTGCCGAAGGGGATGGCCTCATAGGCCGCCACCATTTTTCCCAGAACTCGAGTGCATTGATGAACTGACACCCTTTTCGGTTTTAGCAGGTCTCTGACCATGTTCTGGATGTCCTGGGCTTTTTCCAACGGGAGAAAAACCTTCATTTGTTCCGTATCCAGTATCATACCTAGGAATGTTAGTCGAGTTGTCGGAATCAACTGTGACTTCGGTAGATTCAGAATCCAACCGTGTTGCTGGAGCACTCTCAGAGAGAGCGTTACACTGCTCAGCAATTTCTCTCTTGATCTCGCCTTTATCAGGAGATCGTCCAAGTATGGTATAATTGTGACTCCATGCTTGCGCAGGACCACCATCATTTCCGCCATTATCTTGGTGAAAATCCTTTGGGCCGTGGAAAGCCCAAACGGCAACGTCTGAAATTGGTAATGACAATCCTGTACAGCGAATCTCAGGTACTCCTGATGGGAGGGATATATGGGTTCATGAAGGTACGCATCCTTTATGTCCAGTGACACCATAAACTCCCCCTCCTCCATACTGGCTATAATCGCCCTGAGTGATTCCATCTTGAATTTGAATCTTTTCATGTACAGGTTTAGGGATTTTAGATTCAAAATAGGTCTTACCGAACCGTCCGGTTTCGGGACCACAAAGAGGGTTGAGTAGTAGCCTCTTCCCTGCTGGTTCAAGGGAACCCTGATAATTACTTGCTGTAGACACAGCGTTTGAATTGCAGCTAACACTACATTCCGATCTGGAGTAGAAGCTGGTAATGCCGACTTGAAAAATCGGCACGGGGGCACCTCCTCGAATTCCAGTTTGTAACCCTGGGAAACTATTTCCAACACCCAAGGATTCAGGTCTGAGCTGACCCAGGCCTGGCTGAAAAGTCGAAGACGTGCCCCCACCGGTGCGGAGTCCCGCAGTGGAGCCCCAGCGTCATGCCGAGGATTTTGTAGTAGCCGGGGAGGAATTTTGTTCCTGGGCACCGGCCAAAGCGGGTGCTCTTTTCCCTCTAGCCTTACCTCTGGCAAGGAAGGAGGACCCCCGACCTCTTCTGGACTTTTGCGACCGAAAGGACTGCAGCTGATACGGTGGTATTTTCTTTTGCTGTTGGGGAATAAATGGTAAAAAAATTGATTTACCTGCGGTAGCTGTGGAAACCAGGTCCGTCAGCCCATCCCCAAACAATTCGTCTCCCTTATAGGGTAGGACTTCCATATGCTTTTTTGAATCCGCATCACCCGTCCATTGGCGAGTCCATAAGGATCGTCTCGCTGAGATAGACATGGCATTGGCTCTGGAAGCCAGCAATCCAATATCCCTTTGAGCATCTCTCATAAATAAGACTGCATCTTTAATATGGGCTAGAATTAACAATACAGTATCTCTATCCATGGTACCAAATTCAGCTGTTAGATCATCTGTCCATGCTGAAATTGCGCTACATACCCATGCCGATGCAATTGTCGGTCTTAGCACAGCTCCAGTATGCGAATAAATAGACTTTAAAGTAGTCTCCTGCCTGCGATCCGCAGGATCCTTGAGGGTCGCTGTGTCTGGAGACGGTAGCGCCACTTTCTTGGACAGGCGCGTTAAGGCCTTGTCCACAGTGGGAGGTGATTCCCAACCTGTCCTGTTTAGGGAAGGGGTATGCCATATAAATTCTTTTGGGGATCTGCGGTCTCTTTTCCGGAGTCTCCCAAGCCTTTTCAAAGAACTCATTTAGTTCATGAGATGTGGGAAAATTTATAATCTGTTTCTTTCCATTAAACATGTGTACCCTCATGTCTGGAACAGAGGGTTCATCAGCAATATGCAACACATCCCTTATTGCCACAATCATACACTGAATGCTTTTTGTCACCTTAGGGTGCAATTTTACTTCATTATAGTCGACACTGGAATCAGAGTCCGTGTCGGCAGTAGTGTCCACAATTTGTGCCAAGGGACATTTTTGAGACCCCGACGGGCCCTGTGAGTCCGAGGATTGACCCTCTGATGCCTCCCCTGATTCAGCCTTATCAAGCCTCTTATGTAAAGAAGCCACACTTGCATTCAACATATGCCACATGTCCATCCATTCCTGAGTCGGCACAACCGACAGGGACACCACTCATTTGCTCCACCTCCTCCTTGGACACAGGGATAGGGAACTGTGGGCAGGAAGTTCTCATCACGTGACCTACCTGACCAATGACGATAGGGAACTGTGGGCAGGAAGTTCTCATCACGTGACCTACCTGACCAATGACGATCCTCCCATGTTAAACATAGGAGGAACGTCACATGGTACCCCGTGGCCAATAGACTATCTCTCATGTTAGAGATAGGGAAAAACGGGTGTCCCGCTCGTATGAGTATTGTATACTAAATGATAGGTAAATACATTTCTTGCACAGCGCAACGGGAAAGGAAGTTAATGGCAAAAGGTATGAAGTAATCATTGCTAAGTTGAGTATAGATGTGTATTTAAAATACAAGATACTTTTTTAGAATACAGAATGCTTATCAGCTGGTAAGATCCCTCCTGTAATAGAAATAGATCACAGGTTCTCAAACTCGGTCCTCATGACCCCACACGGTGCATGTTTTGCAGGTCTCCTCACTGAATCACAAGTGAAATCATTTGCTCCACCTGTGGACCTTTTAAAATGTGTCAGTGAGTAATGAATACACCTGTGCACTTGCTGGGTTACCTGCAAAACATGCACTGTGTGGGGTCCTGAGGACCGAGTTTGAGAACCACTGAAATAGATAAACGATAAACTGTTGCCCTGTTCCTTATTGTAATGCTCATAAATATATTCATCAATTATTTATATGATAATAGATTCATTTTTGTGTGTGTTATGATACTCATGGACATATTCATCTGCTATTTATATTATAATAAGCTGTTAATACTGAATCAAACCTGACAAGTAAATATGATTTATTTATGCAATCTTTTAGTATATATTAAATAGTATAAATAAAATTTACATTCCTCAATCACATAATTATTGTTCTAATATTCTAGTGTCAAAAATTAGGATATTATTATTGATACAATTGATCCAATAGTATCCAAAATTGGTAAAGTCCATAATAAATTACAATAATAATAAATAAATAGATTTAATCACGTACCCCAGAAGATATCCTATAGGGATATGCTTAATTAACAGTAGTTATGTGCTATTAAATTTAGTGATAAATACATGGCTAGATGATGGGATATATTCAGGGCTGTTTCTAGCCAATTTGGCTCCCAGTGCGAGATTTAAAAATGCGCCCCCCCATGACATTAAAAAATGTGCCCCCCCCCCCCACACCTAGATAAAAAAAAAACTTGCGCACGCACCCAGCAAGGGGCGTGGCCTCATCTAAATGGGTGTGGCCACATTTAAATGGGCATGGCCTTGTCTGAAAAGACTACCTCACAATCCAGTTTATGACCCTGCTCCAACAGATCACGACCACCACAGGAAAAAAAAATTCTACCATATTAAGCCCCACACAGTAATGCCCCCTGCACCATATTATACCACACACTGCAATGCCCTTGATACATTAAATCCCCACACTACGGCAGGCAAGAGTCCCCATTTCACACATTACGGCAGGTGTCCCCATTTTACACATTAAGAGAGAGAGAGAGAATACTTATAGAGGCGATTACCGCTCTTCGACCCGCCTCACCAGTCGCTCCTCGCGCCGGCCTTTCCCTCTTCCTAACTTGGATCCCCCTCTGTACTCCGCTCGGGGAGGGGGGGGGGGGGGAGTTTCGCGGAGTGACGGGGTTGCGTCATGACGTAACGACGCAACAGCATCATTCCGTGAAACTCCGCCCCCCGAGCGGGTTACTCGAGGAGAAATAGGAGGGGGAAGCAGGGAGCCACAGTTAGTGCCGCGGCGGGCGCCCAGTGCGGTTGCACTGCTCGCCAGCCCCAAGAAACGGCCCTGGATATATTAACCCTAAATTGTTATACCTATGTATGTACATAAATATACATAGATATGTGTGCAGTGTGATATAATGGATAAAATATTAATGTGAACTAAACAAATGTGCACAATCCTGAAAATGTGAAACCATACTTACCTTTAAATGATAAGATCTAGTATCTGAAGTAATGTGTGGTCCGTAATACAGTACAGTGCAGTGCCATAACTAGGCATTTTAGCGCTGTGTGCAAGAAACGACATTGGCGCCCCCCCCCCCCCATGTAAGATAGGGGCAGTGCGCGCCGTAGGTGCGCAAAAATATATATAGGGGCGTGGCTTCATGGGGAAGGGGCGTGGCCACAAAATAATAGCAATTCATACTACGGTGCACAGTAGTCTACATTATTCAAATTACGCTGCACAGTAGCGCCACTACACCAGGTAGAGCTCCTTTTATACATTAATATATATATATTCACGCCACTTCAGGATTTAAGAGCAGACTTTACTTTCTCAATATTTTGGAGTCAACTGTGCCCCGTAATCAAGATACATTTACAAAGGTATTTTGGTTTCTATATTTAGCCTAACAATGGGGCATGGTTGACCCTGTAATGTTGAGAAAGTACAGTCTGCATTTAAAAATCCTTACATTCCATGCAGTGATTCACCTGTACTATATATACATCTGTGAATATACTGTACAGAAGCATACACACAGCATACATATATACACATGGCATATACATACCATAGCAGACCCACACATCCACATATCACCCTCCCCTCCCCTCCACTGAGTCTCCTAGATATATGAGGCACCTGGCTGCTGCAGAGTCCGTGGGAGCCCTGGAGACAGACAGTCACTGCTTTTCACCTTCACCGATTCCCTCCCTGTGTCATCTGGCTCCCTCAGTGCGGGAACTGCTTAAGAGGAGCTCAGTTGCGCGCTGCTCCGGCAGCTCCCTTTACAGACAGCCAGCGGTCAGCCGCTTCATGTCACTAACACGAACTCAGCGGCAATGGCAGGCAGAGGACCTGGAAGCTGGCGCCTGTGACAGTGCTCTCGAGTCAGTGGCATAGGCGGCGGCAGCGGGAGACAGGCGGCACTTGCGGTACTCTGAGTGACTGCCTGAGACAGCAGCCGGGCAGGGGGAATGCAGCGCTCCCGAGTACCTTGCAGAGGCGGCGCGGGAATCAGGCTATAGCGCTGGCGGGACACACAGTGAGTATGGCCGTGCGGGGGTGGGGGGGTGGTGCTGCCGATTGTGCGCCTCCGGTGCATTTGCGCTGTGGGCAAGGCACCATCGGCACACACGTAGTTACGGCCCTGGTACAGTGTATAGTACAATTTATATTACATACTATTACAGATTCATTAATCAATTATTACCAAATTAGTTAGACAATAGAATATATGCTATTGACTATCGTAATCACTAAGTTCACATCCTTTTTTAATTCATTATATTTTTTCTCTTCCTTTTTCCTGTACCTATTCAATTTGGGGAAGTTTATTCCCCTCATAAAATATTAATGCTTCACTTTGATATGTTTCACATTTCACAATTTATTTGAGTTATTTTCACATTTTCAGGATTTTGCACATTTGTTTAGTTCACATTAATATTTTATCCATTACACTGCAGTAGAAAACACATAAAGGTTTCTTTATTGTAAGTGCTGTCTTTTTTCTTCAACCAATATAATGAGGATAAATATCACTCATATGGTGCATGAAAAGAATTATAAAAAGGGAGCCAATTAGGGCAAAACAAACCCTTTTATTCAAAATAAAATACAAATAGACGACCAGCCATTCCATGTAAGGAAACTGAGATGGAAATCAGCTGACAAAATGTGACCCGGGTATCAATATGTCATAAGTTCCCCTCTATGTATATGGCCGGTTAGAACATCAATGTGGCACTGTATCAACGCGTTTCGACGCTCAACGGCATCTTTATCAAGATTTAACAGTGTATATAACTATAAGAAATATATAATAATATCAATCCAATATATGTAATAGTCTCAATCCAATAATGAATTAAAAAACATCTGAACATAAGTATCAAATCATATAACATACCACTGATATGCAGACTCTCCTGTATGGTCAGCTGGCTAATAGATCTCTAATCTGACCTTCCTTAAATAGCATGGGCCCTGATGAATTGGGAGTCAATTAACCAATGAATTAAAATCCCCCATGACGGACACTAAAACAGCCCAATCCTATCCGACCTCTATGCCAAATGATTTACATACTTAGCGCCAAAATTCATCCCCAAAACGTATATGTAAAAACGGTCCCATCTCCATGGTTACGCGTCCGGACGACTTCCGGTCACGTGAACATGTGATCACGTGTGCCGCTTCCGAGCGTGTTACCGCCCTCCGTGTCTAATCACCAGGGTTACGCGTCCGTCCTGAGAGCGTGACCACAACGCTCTGTACGTCACATCCGTAACGGATGTGACTCGGCCGCTGTGTAGTGTAATTTAGCTTCATAACATACTGCCGCCGGGACTGGTAGATCATAATAACGTGATCCGTATGCTAATCGCTAATAAAATGATTTATACTAAAAACCGGTGGTCAGTGAAATTACCCACCGCCCGTACATTATATAAGGCTATAGTATCCAGGTGTCCTTTTCCAAAATGGCTACCGCTCATAGGAAACCATAACAATAGTGTGCCGGGTCCCGGCGGCAGTATGTCATGAAGCTAAATTACACTACACAGTGGCCGAGTCACATCCGTTACGGATGTGACGTACGGAGCGTTGTGGTCACGCTCTCAGGAAGGACGCGTAACCCTGGCGAATAGACGCGGGGGGAGGTAACACGCTCGGAAGCGGCATCACATGTTCACGTGACCGGAAGTCGTCCGGACGCGTAACCATGGAGATGGGAACATTTTTACATATACGTTTTGGGGATGAATTTTGGCGCTAAGTATGTAAATCATTTGGCATAGAGGTCGGATAGGATTGGGCTGTTTGAGTGTCCGTCATGGGGGATTTTAATTCATTGGTAAATTGACTCCCAATTCATCAGGGCCCATGCTATTTAAGGAAGGTCAGATTAGAGATCTATTATCCAGCTGACCATACAGGAGAGTCTGCATATCAGTGGTATGTTATATGATTTGATACTTATGTTCAGATGTATTTTAATTCATTATTGGATTGAGACTATTATATATATTGGATTGATATTATTATATATTTATATATTTCTTATAGTTATATACACTGTTAGATCTTGATAAAGACGCCGTTAAGCGTCGAAACGCGTTGATACAGTGCCACATTGATGTTCTAACTGGTCACATCCATAGAGGGGAACTTATGACATATTGATACCCAGGTCACATTTTGTCAGCTGATTTCCATTTCAGTTTCCTTACATGGTATGGCTGGTCGTCTATTTGTATTTTATCATGAATAAAGGGGTTTGTTTTGCCCTAATTTGCTCCCTTTTCATAATTCTTTTCATACACCATACGAGTGATATTTATCCTCATTATATTGGTTGAAGAAAAAATAAGATTTTACTTACCGGTCAATCTATTTCTCGTAGTCCGTAGTGGATGCTGGGGACTCCGTAAGGACCATGGGGAATAGACGGGCTTCGCAGGAGACATGGGCACTTTAAGAAAGAATTTAGATTCTGGTGTGCTCTGGCTCCTCCCTCTATGTCCCTCCTCCAGACCTCAGTTAGAGAAACTGTGCCCGGAAGAGCTGACAGTACAAGGAAAGGATTTTGGGAATCCAGGGTAAGACTCATACCAGCCACACCAATCACACCGTATAACTTGTGATAACTTTACCCAGTTAACAGTATGAACAATCACAGAGCATCAGATAAACTCTGATGCAACTATAACATAACCCTTATTTAAGCAATAACTATATACAAGCATTGCAGAAGAAGTCCGCACTTGGGACGGGCGCCCAGCATCCACTACGGACTACGAGAAATAGATTTACCGGTAAGTAAAATCTTATTTTCTCTAACGTCCTAGTGGATGCTGGGGACTTCGTAAGGACCATGGGGATTATACCAAAGCTCCCAAATGGGTGGGAGAGTGCGGATGACTCTGCAGCACCGAATGAGCAAACACAAGGTCCTCCTCAGCCAGGGTATCAAACTTGTAGAACTTTGCAAAGGTGTTTGAACCTGACCAAGTAGCCGCTCGGCAAAGCTGTAATGCCGAGACCCCTAGGGCAGCCGCCCAAGAAGAGCCCACCTTCCTTGTGGAATGGGCCTTAACTGATTTAGGCAGCGGCAACCCAGCCGCAGAATGAGCCTGCTGAATCGTGTTACAGATCCAGCGAGCAATAGTTTGCTTTGAAGCAGGCGCCCCAAGCTTGTTGGAAGTATACAGGATAAACAAAGATTCTGTTTTCCTGACCTCAGCCGTTCTGGCTACATAAACCTTCAAAGCCCCGACTACATCCAGTGACTCGGAATCCTCCAAGTCAGTAGTAGCCACAGGCACCACAATAGGTTGGTTTATATGAAAGGATGAAACCACTTTCGGCAGAAATTGTGGGCGGGTCCGCAATTCTGCTCTATCCGCATGGAAAACCAGATAAGGGCTTTTATGTGACAAAGCCGCCAATTCTGACACACGCCTAGCCGAAGCCAAGGCTAATAGCATGACCACCTTCCACGTGAGATATTTTACTTCCACCGTTTTGAGTGGTTCAAACCAGTGTGATTTCAGGAAACTCAACACCACGTTAAGATCCCAAGGTGCCACTGGAGGCACAAAAGGGGGCTGAATATGCAGCACTCCCTTTACAAACGTCTGAACTTCAGGCAGAGAAGCCAGTTCTTTTTGAAAGAAAATGGATAAGGCCGAAATCTGAACCTTAATGGAACCCAATTTAAGGCCCAAAGTCACTCCCGACTGTAGGAAGTGAAGGAAAAGGCCCAGCTGGAATTCCTCCATAGGGGCATTCCTGGCCTCACACCAAGCCACATATTTTCGCCATATACGGTGATAATGTTGAGCCGTCACATCCTTCCTAGCCTCTATCAGCGTAGGAATGACCTCATCCGGAATGCCTTTTTCTGCTAGGATCCGGCGGTCAACCGCCATGCCGTCAAACGCAGCCGCGGTAAGTCTTGGAACCAGGGCCGGATTGGCCACTGTCTTTACCGGGGAGAATACAGGTGGGCCAACTGGTGTGCGGGGCCGACTGTCTTATGTGGCCCCGCCCCCCCATGCTTCACCCACTGATACTGTGTAAAATCAGTATGACGCGGCCACCGGCCGCTGGGAAAGAAGGCTCCGCCCCCATCACACCCAGGTGACCCGGCTTACACAGTGTATGGGGGCCGCGGCCGTCAGCCGATGGGAGAATAGGCTCGGCCCCCACCACCCTAGCTGACAAGAAGAGGAGGTCCGCGCGCCGAACGTCATTGGTGCAGACCTCAGGGGAAAGGGAAGAGAGTAGACAGTGCGGCCACCGGGCACAAAAGTAAAGCTTTAGGACTACCTGGTGTGCACTGGCTCCTCCCCCCATGACCCTCCTCCAAGCCTTAGTTAGATTTTTGTGCCCGAACGAGAAGGGTGCACACTAGGGGCTCTCCTGAGCTGCTTAGAAGTAAAAGTTTAAATAGGTTTTTTATTTTCAGTGAGTCCTGCTGGCAACAGGCTCACTGCATCGTGGGACTAAGGGGAGAAGAAGCGAACTCACCTGCGTGCAGAGTGGATTGGGCTTCTTGGCTACTGGACATTAGCTCCAGAGGGACGATCACAGGTTCAGCCTGGATGGGTCCCGGAGCCGCGCCGCCGGCCCCCTTACAGAGCCAGAAGAGCGAAGAGGTCCGGAGAAATCGGCGTCAGAAGACGTTCCTGTCTTCAGATAAGGTAGCGCACAGCACTGCAGCTGTGCGCCATTGCTCTCAGCACACTTCACACTCCGGTCACTGAGGGTGCAGGGCGCTGGGGGGGAGCGCCCTGAGACGCAATAAAACATGTTTAAACCTTATATGGCTAAAGAAATACATCACATATAGCTCCTGGGCTATATGGATGCATTTCACCCCTGCCAGTTTTCCTAAAAAAAGCGGGAGAAAAGGCCGCCGTGAAGGGGGCGGAGCCTATCTCCTCAGCACACAAGCGCCATTTTCCCTCACAGTTCCGCTGGAAGGAAGGCTCCCAGACTCTCCCCTGCAGTCCTGCTACAGAATCAGGGTAAAACAAGAGAGGGGGGGCACTATTGGCAGC
The DNA here is from genome assembly GCF_028390025.1 of Pseudophryne corroboree. Classification (NCBI taxonomy): domain Eukaryota; kingdom Metazoa; phylum Chordata; class Amphibia; order Anura; family Myobatrachidae; genus Pseudophryne; species Pseudophryne corroboree. The sequence goes on along the minus strand of NC_086449.1, from coordinate 117,599,202 downwards.
TAATATAAAACAGCAGCTATAAAGGGAGTAACACTTACATAAGGTTATCCCTGTATATATATATAGCGCTCTGGTGTGTGCTGGCAAACTCTCACTCTGTCTCCCCAAAGGGCTCGTGGGGTCCTGTCCTCTTTCAGAGCATTCCCTGTGTGTGTGCTGGGTGTCGGTACGATTGTGTCGAAATGTATGAGGAGGAAAATGATGTGGAAGCAGAGCAATTGCCTGTGTTAGTGATGTCACCCCCTAGGGAGTCGACACCTGACCGGATGGTCGTATTTAAAGAATTACGTGACAGTGTCAGCACTTTGCAAAAAACTGTTGACGACATGAGACAGCCGGCAAATCAATTAGTGCCTGTTCAGGCGTCTCAGACACCGTCGGGGGCGCTAAAACGCCCGTTACCTCAGATGGTCGACACAGACCCAGACACGGATACTGAATCCAGTGTCGACGGTGAGGAGACAAACGTAATGTCCAGTAGGGCCACACGTTACATGATCACGGCAATGAAGGAGGCATTGAATATTTCTGACACTACAAGTACCACAAAAAAGGGTATTATGTGGGGTGTGAAAAAACTACCAGTAGTTTTTCCTGAATCAGATGAATTAAATGAGGTGTGTGATAAAGCGTGGTTTTCCCCCGATAAAAAACTGCTGATTTCTAATAAATTATTGGCACTATACCCTTTCCCGCCAGAGGTTAGGGCGCGTTGGGAAACACCCCCTAGGGTAGATAAGGCGCTCACACGCTTATCAAAACAAGTGGCGTTACCGTCTCCCGATACGGCCGCCCTCAAGGAACCAGCTGATAGAAGGCTGGAAAATATCCTAAAAGGTATATACACACATACTGGTGTTATACTGCGACCAGCAATCGCCTCAGCCTGGATGTGCAGTGCTGAAGTGGCTTGGTCGGATTCCCTGACTGAAAATATTGATACCCTGGATAGGGACAGTATATTATTAACTATAGAGCATTTAAAGGATGCATTACTATATATGCGAGATGCACAGAGGGATATTTGCACCCTGGCATCTAGAGTGAGTGCGATGTCCATTTCTGCCAGAAGAGCGTTATGGACGCGACAGTGGTCAGGTGATGTAGATTCCAAACGACATATACCCCTCCTACAACAGGGAAAGGGGTATTATTCCACGCTGTTTGTGGTACCGAAGCCGGACGGCTCGGTGAGACCAATTTTAAATCTAAAATCCTTGAACACTTACATAAAAAGGTTCAAATTCAAGATGGAGTCACTCAGAGCAGTGATAGCGAACCTGGAAGAAGGGGACTATATGGTGTTTCTGGACATCAAAGATGCTTATCTCCATGTCCCAATCTACCCTTCTCACCAAGGGTACCTCAGGTTTGTGGTACAAAATTGTCATTATCAGTTTCAGACGCTGCCGTTTGGATTATCCACGGCACCACGGGTCTTTACCAAGGTAATGGCCGAAATGATGATTCTTCTTCGAAGAAAAGGCGTCTTAATTATCCCTTACTTGGACGATCTCCTGATAAGGGCAAGGTCCAGGGAACAGTTAGAGGTCGGAGTAGCACTATCTCAGGTAGTGCTACGTCAGCACGGGTGGATCCTAAATATCCCAAAATCACAGCTGATTCCAACAACACGTCTACTGTTCCTGGGGATGATGCTGGACACAGTCCAGAAAAAGGTTTTTCTCCCGGAGGAGAAGGCCAGGGAGTTATCCGAGCTAGTCAGGAAACTCCTAAAACCAGGCCAAGTGTCAGTGCATCAATGCACGAGAGTCCTGGGAAAAATGGTGGCTTCTTACGAAGCGATTCCATTCGGAAGATTCCATGCAAGAACTTTTCAGTGGGATCTGCTGGACAAATGGTCCGGATCGCATCTTCAGATGCATCAGCGGATAACCCTATCTCCAAGGACAAGGGTGTCTCTCCTGTGGTGGTTATAGAGTGCTCATCTTCTAGAGGGCCGCAGATTCGGCATTCAGGATTGGATGCTGGTGACCACCGATGCCAGCCTGAGAGGCTGGGGAGCAGTCACACAGGGAAGAAATTTCCAGGGCTTGTGGTCAAGCATGGAAACGTCTCTTCACATAAATATCCTGGAACTAAGGGCCATTTACAATGCCCTAAGTCAAGCAAGGCCTCTGCTTCAGGGTCAGTCGGTATTGATCCAATCGGACAACATCACGGCAGTCGCCCACGTCAACAGACAGGGCGGCACAAGAAGCAGGAGGGCAATGGCAGAAGCTGCAAGGATTCTTCGCTGGGCGGAAAATCATGTGGTGGCACTGTCAGCAGTGTTCATTCCGGGAGTGGACAACTGGGAAGCAGACTTCCTCAGCAGACACGACCTCCACCCGGGGGAGTGGGGACTTCACCCAGAAGTCTTTCAAGTGATTGTAAACCGTTGGGAAAAACCAAAGGTGGACATGATGGCGTCCCGTCTCAACAAAAAACTGGACAGATATTGCGCCAGGTCAAGGGACCCTCAGGCAATAGCGGTGGACGCTCTGGTAACACCGTGGGTGTACCAGTCGGTGTATGTGTTCCCTCCTCTGCCTCTCATTCCAAAAGTACTGAGAATCGAGGGATCAGGTTCCAGACTGTGCACTAGTATTGTACATGGTAAATATATTGCATTACAAAACCTCTATAACCCCTTAAACCAACCTTCACCCCACCTATCCCTCCCCTATATCGCCCCACAGTTGCCCCTGTTACTCTGGGCACCCAGGGAGTGAGCTGCGGAGCCGGAGCACGGGCCCGTCCAGTGCTTGCGGGTTGCGGCCTTCCCCGTGGGGTGAAGCCGGGGCCTCAATTAGCGACCACCCCCGCCCGAGATCGCACGTCCTCCGGCCGTTTAAACGCCGCTCCAAGACTTACCTCGCTGCCCTGCTACGTGCCCCTTGCCTGGGGAGGCCTGACCGAGCGGCCGAGAAGAGCCCAAGCGCCCCTGAAGTTACAGGAGCCGAATAGAGACACGGAGCTCCGGTGGCGGCGGCCATATTGGGTGTGGCGTCTGTCGAGAATCAGACGCTACACCACTGTAAAAGATCAGCGGGCCGCGATAATTAACGGGGGGGACTGGCAGTCAGCGCTGAGGAGACTGGGGGCCCTAAATACATATAAACCCCTGGGAGCGGCGCTGGGAAAAAAGAAAGAAAAACTTGTGAGAAGACACACCATTTATCACTGACGGCGGCCATCTTGGAGGTGGCAGAACAGGCCCGTCTTCTCTGCACTACACTGCCCCTGCTGGAGCTGTGCTGCTGTTGTCTCTCTGGCCGCCGGGACTTTTTCACAGGTCTTCTCCCTCCTGCCTTAGGCCATCGGGCACTTCCTGGAACGGGTGGGCTCCCTCTCTGCCCCCTGCAGCCGCATCTGTTCTCTGTGCTGGCCCCTGCCTATGCTCCTACAGACGACCATCTTGGGGCACACAAAACTGTAAGTAGCTGCAGCTATCCCACACTGGGACCCCGCTCTAGGGCCCTCGTCCTACTGCGGTGCCTCCTGCCTACCTCTTACCCCGCTGGGGTGCCAGTGCGTTATCTCCCCTGTGACCCTCTCTGACCGCACACGCTGCCTGTGACCTTCCCCAGCTGCAGCAACACCTGCCTGCGGCACCTACCACCGGGGGATTCAGTGTTGGGGGGGTCTGCAGGCCTCAAGATCTGCGCTCACTAACGCATAAGTCCCTTACTCGGGTCCTGCCGCGTTGCGACTTGTCACTGGCTGGACCGTGACCAAACGAGCGTGCCCCTCCCCTTTTCTCCCACCTGGCTGCCGGGATGGATACTAATGGGATCTACCTACCTCGCTTGGCAATGCTGATGATGCCGCACACTTGATTACTACTTATTTTACCCGCTACAACATGAGGATCATATGATTTCTGCTTTATACTAAATCATTCCGCGACCAGGAGGTGATCAGGTTCTCACGCCTCATAACACTCATAAAATCTCGGGAAGCTGATCCCAACCCGTCCCGTGACTGTGCCAACAGTTTAACTGAGCCGACAATAATACTGGACATTTTTCAGCTTTCATCATTGCGCCATGTCACAAAAGAACCGCAAAACACCTGCTCAAGCTAAGCCTAGTATTCTCCGAGCATGGGAGAAAGCAGGTGCTACGCCACGGGGCTCCCCCTCCGTGGATCCCCAGTCGGATGCCGATGACGATCCTTCATCAAAATCAGGTCTTACGACCCAAGATGTAGTGGCAATCGTCACTAAGACTATCCAAACGGAAATGAGATCGATCCTGACCGAATTCAGAACTGAACTAGCTGATCTCGGCACCCGCACGAATTCCCTGGAACGTAAAGTCGATGAAGTCTGCCAGTACCAGGTGGTGGTCGAACAGGAGCTAGCGGAGATCCGGGCGGAAATAGCCCAGCAAGAGGATCACTTAGAAGATTTGGACAACCGGAATCGCCGGAACAATGTTCGGATCCGTAACATTCCGGAGAGCGTCGCTATGGAGAGCCTCCCGACTTTTCTGGAAGGCCTTCTGCAAACCATAATTCCGGAAATCCCAAAAGACTTCCTCCTACTCGATAGAGCACACCGAGCTTTGCGCCCGCGCCCACCACCAACCCAACCCCCAAGAGATGTCATTCTGCGATTTCATTATTACAAAACGAAAGAGAGATTTATGATGGCGGCCCGGGATCATCAAACGGTTCTCTACTCTGGAGCCCAATTGCAGATCTTCCAGGACTTGGCCCCTTCCACGCTTAGAAAACGCAAGGACCTGACCGTCATCACTAAAGTCCTTCGAGATAACTCCATCAAGTATAAGTGGGGGTTCCCGTTCCAGCTGCATGTCACGAAAGATGGCTCTCACCACTCGATAAAAACGCCCTCCCAGGGATATGATTTCCTCAAAACCTTGGGCTTATTTGAGTCTCTTCCTGATGAGATCCGAAAGCAACTACCTGTCACCTCCCCTAAGAGGCCTGGGGCTCCTGCCCCCGAATGGTCTACTAAATGAGCGAGCGGACTTCCTTCATCGGATCAGCAATAATACTGCTTATTGTTTATAGTCACCTCCCACATTTGCTGCATAGCGACTTACTGATATATTATTTTACATGTAGGGCCTCTGTGGTTTGGCGAATTCAGTACTTTAAGTTGCCTTATCTGTTTATTGCAAGGCGCTGCATAGCGCCTCTGTCCTGGGGATGATTGATCGCGCCCTCTGGGATGGACGGGCTCTCGGCCTGCTCAGACCCGGAGGACGGCGTGCCCCCCCGGACCCGGTTTGCCTATTTCTAGGGTACGGTTATTTTGCTACTAAATATCTTCTTGATCTAATTAATATGTTACGTTAGTTTCTCATATCTCAGTTTATACAATATTATTTACCATATCTGCTTTTGGCGGCTAGATCAATTAGACGCAGCTTGAGCCTCCTGCTTCTCGGTTCATAGTGGTCCCTCTTATCTTTCCTGGTTTCATGCCTTGAAATGGTAAGGCTAATCTGCTACTAGATTCAGAGGGGCCGCTCGGAAACCGACTATAGAGGTGACAATTATAGGTACTATTGTGGTCATTTGCTGCCATCGATCTTTCTGTACAATGTTGTACATTACATCGATAATGTACCTTAGGATGCCTTGGTTGATTTCACATAAATGAGCACTGTTATTGTTAATACGAATGATGATACAGGTTTCCTCTTCTTTCTACCTACCCTTACTTACTCCCTGATCTGAACCCCCCCGCTCCCCCTCTGTTCTGTCCTGGTCTGCGGAATGTTTCTCCTGGTTCTTATACCCTCCCATGTGTTCCTCATCTTCCTTGTTATGTGTTATTACAGACACGACCCCACACCCCGAAGGGGCTGCCCGCTCGGCGCCCGCCCCTTCCTTTCTGGACCCAACCCGTTTTTAGGAAAGGGTCTAGCCCTACAGTTCGTACTTACGATCTCCTTTACCTGTCTCTACTTTCTTTATTTCCCCTCTTCCACACCCCCTGGCCGGCCATGTCCAGAGCTACCTTTTCTATTGAGCTGTGCTGACTTTCAACCCCCATGACTCTGAAAGTTTTATCCATTAACGTCAATGGCCTTAACTCCCCAACCAAGCGATCCATGGCGTTTCAGTTTTTTGCCAGACAAAAGGCGGATATCATATTCTTACAGGAAACCCACTTTAAGACCCCTCACCCCTCCTTAAGCTCCAAACGCTATCCTCATGCCTTCTATTCTACAATGTCTGCTAAACGCAGAGGCACTGCCATATTGGTTCATCGTGATCTCCCCTTAGTTGTTCAGGACACAATTCAAGATGACCATGGCAGATTTGTGATTCTCTCCGGCTTCCTTAATCAAACTCCCATTACTTTGGCATCGGTTTATGCTCCAAACATGCAGCAGGGTTCCTTCTTTAGGACGTTCTCGGACCACCTTTCTAAATTCTCAAATCCCTGGGTTATTGTGGCCGGTGATTGTAACGCTACAATGGATCCCCATGTTGATAGATCCCGCCCGGGTGTTGAGCCCTCTCCCCATACCAAATTGTCTAAACTCCTCCGGACCTGTGTCACTGCACATAATTTATATGATTCCTGGAAAACGCTCTACCCCTCCGCTAAGGGCTATACACACTTCTCCCCACAACACGATATATACACTCGTATTGACTACGTTTTTGTAGATAGGGACTCCACCCAATCCCTGTTGGGAGCCCAGGTGATCCCGACCACCTGGTCTGATCACTATGCGATTCTCCTTGATCTTGTCTGCTCCCATAAACCTCCGACTTTCCGCAAATGGCGCCTTAATGAGTCCCTATTCTTTCAGCCTGATAATGTGACCCGAGTAGAGGAGGCGATTCATCACTTCCTAAATGATAACGTCTCCCCTGACATATCGCCGACAATACTATGGGAAGCACACAAAGCGACCTTGCGGGGGCTCCTGATTAGCCTTATGTCGACACAAAGGAAGATTGAGTGTAAGCGGATCACGGACCTAGAGACTGAATTAACGGCCCTGACACTCCGTCATCAGCGATTCCCTAAACGTAAATTATATTTAAAAATACTCGCCCTGAAAGGGCAATTATCCCAAATACTCACAAAGAAAACGATCAAGTCACTGTTGTGGATCCGCCAAAAATTCTATGAAAAGTCGGATAAGGCAGATACATTATTAGCCTGGCGATTACGTGAGAAACGTACGCTCAATCGTATTCTGGCCTTGCGATGTCCTGACGGATCCGCAACAAGTGACCCTAAAATGATGGCCTCCCTTTTCCAGGAATATTATGCTTCTCTTTATAACCTCCCCTCAGAGGCCGCTACCGACCCACATTATACCGCAACTACCCAACACTACCTTTCCTCTTGTCAATTACCGCAATTATCCACAGAGGACCTTAAGTTACTCAATGATCCCATCACACACGAGGAAATTCTTATCACAATCGGCCAGCTCTGTCGCTCCTCCGCACCGGGTCCGGACGGATATACTGCCATATATTATAAGAAATTCTCCCAAGCCCTTCTCCCTATGTTACATTCACTATTTAACTCACTGATGGAGGGGAGCTCGCTTGATGCAGCGACCACCAGAGCCAATATTATAGTTATTGCCAAACCTGATCGGGATCCTATGGAACTAAAAAACTATAGGCCCATTTCGTTATTAAACACGGATTTAAAATTATTTGCTAAAATCCTGGCAAATCGACTCGCCCCCCATCTCCCTACACTGATACACCCAGATCAAGTAGGCTTCATCCCCAATCGCCAGGCTGCTGATAATACTAGGCGCCTTATAGATCTTATTCACCTCTCCCAGCGGGATGCCACCCCAACGTTGGTGGTGGCACTTGGCGCGGAGAAGGCTTTTGATAGGGTAGCATGGCCCTTCATACAACAAGCCCTTCAGGCAGTGGGTATTCAAGGCCCATTTTATAATGCCGTCACCTCGCTATATGTTAACCCTTCAGCGTCAATCCTGGTTAATGGCCTCACCTCCTCGCCTTTGTCTATCAAAAATGGCACCCGACAGGGATGCCCACTTTCCCCATTACTCTTTGCCCTAGTGATGGAGCCACTGGCGGCGAAAATCCGTCTGAACCCCAATATTTCGGGTATTCGGGTGGACAATCATGAATATAAAATCGCATTGTATGCAGATGATGTCATTCTCACACTGACCGACCCACACATATCCTTACAACAGCTCTTTCAGGAGATCCACGCATATAGCTCCATTTCAAATTATAAACTCAATGCAGACAAAACAGAGATTCTGGACCTACATATCCCCCCACAGGATCTCAGTATTTTACGTTCTTCCTATGCCTTTAAATGGCAAACTACAAAACTTAAATACTTAGGCATTTACCTAACCAAATCTTATTCATCGCTATATGCTGCTAACTTCCCACGGTTGATATCTCAATTTAAAACAGATCTTGCTACTTGGAACAAATTCTTTATCTCCTGGTTTGGTCGCATAGCAGCAGTCAAAATGAACTTACTGCCACGGATATTGTACCTGTGGCAAACCCTGCCTATTCACATCCCAGTCAAAATATTAAAGAACCTACAGCGAGATATATCTAACTTTATTTGGGCTGGGAAGAAACCCAGGGTTAAGATACGGCTGCTGCAACAACACCGCTCGGAAGGCGGTCTTGGCGTACCAGACCTTACTCGTTACTATCGAGCCACACACCTGGCCTCTTGTGTCCTTTGGCACTCACCTCCGGCACAGAGAACGTGGACCGGCATTGAGGCACAATCTCTTCGTATGTTCTCACCCTCAACCCTACTATGGTGCCCAGCCCGTTCTCGACCTGTCTCTAGTCTTCTCCTGCCAACGGTGCGCTTTTCCTTGTCAATATGGGATTTCTGCACTCGCTTCTATCAACTTCGTTCCCACAATCCCTATCTAACTCCTCTATGGAACAACCCGTACTTCCCACCGGGTAATACCCACTCTGCATTTCATCATTGGACATCACACAATATTCTCTTCCTTCAAGACATTGCCCCTCTTTCCTCATTCCCATCTTTTGAAAATTTACAATCCCGCTACTCGCTCCCTCACTCGGTATTTTACCAATTTCTACAAATTAGACACTTCTACGGAACACTCCCTAAACCCACCCACCCCATCATAGCTACCCCTCTGGAAATATGGTGTTGCGGCTCCCGCTCAACGAAGGGACTCCTTTCACGCATTTACCGAGTGTTATTATCACATAATATCCCCCCCAAGGAGAGTCACGAGCTGGCATGGGAGAGGGAGGTGGGAGAGACCTTAACTATAGAGGAATGGGAGGATATTAGACAGGAAATTGCCAAAAGCTCTATTTCAGTTCGTATAGCCGAAAACTCATATAAATTGTATTATCGCTGGTATCTGGTCCCGACTAGATTGCATTCTATTTATCCAACGTGCTCGGACGAGTGCTGGAGATTGTGTGGTTGCAGGGGGACCCTGTTGCATGTTTGGTGGTCTTGTTCAAAAATTAGCCAGTATTGGGGACAAATTCATAAATTGGTTTTAGAAGTTATGCACTTAACCATGCCGGACTCACCCTTTTACTCACTGCTCTCCCGCCCCGTCCCTGACACCTCGCACCACCAACGAGCCCTAATTAAACACATTCTGAACACAGCCAAATGCCTAATAGCATCTAATTGGAAATCTGTGGCCCCTCCCACCATGGCCGCTACTATTAACGCAATTTGGTACACATATAAGTTAGAGCGAATCACGGCTTCTCTCCGAGACTCCCCTACCTCCTTTATTGAGACATGGACACCATGGACCTTGCATTTTAACGCTGAACCACCATTGACAACCATTTAACAGCTAATACTTAGTGTTTCATTCTATATGTTTGACTCTGAATATTTGAGACATCAACCAGACCTTATTTACACCTGAATTTGGCTTCTATAGGTGGCTCGGACTGGCCGACCCTTTTTCTCTTTTTCTCTCTTCCTCCCTCCCCCCCCCCCCTCTCCCTCTTCATGCTCTTTGTCTCTTTCACCCCTTCTACTAACTTTAAAGAATAGTTGTAGCAACTAGGTAATTTGGCTACTTGGAGGCAAGCGTCACAACTACTTATTGATATGTCTATTGTGTGCCCCTCCATCCTGATTATTATTTCTCACTAGTTCCTTATATGCCTTCTATTGTTACAACGATGTATCTATCTGTTTATATGCTTATATAACCAATAAAACGTTATTTCAAAAAAAAAAAAAAAAAAAAAAAGTACTGAGAATCATAAGAAGGAGAGGAGTGAAGACTATACTCGTGGCTCCGGATTGGCCAAGAAGAACTTGGTACCCGGAACTGCAAGAGATGCTTACGGAGGACCCGTGGCCTCTACCTCTAAGAAAGGACCTGCTCCAGCAGGGACCTTGTCTGTTCCAAGACTTACCGCGGCTGCGTTTGACGGCATGGCGGTTGAACGCCGGATCCTGATGGAAAAAGGCATTCCAGATTAAGTCATCCCTACCCTGATCAAAGCCAGGAAGGATGTAACTGCGAAACATTATCACCGCATTTGGCGAAAATATGTTTCCTGGTGTGAGGCTAAGAAGGCCTCCACAGAGGAATTTCAACTGGGTCGTTTCCTGCATTTCCTGCAAGCAGGACTGTCTATGGGCCTAAAATTAGGATCCATTAAGGTTCAAATTTCGGCCCTGTCGATCTTCTTCCAGAAAGAACTGGCTTCATTGCCTGAAGTTCAGACGTTTGTCAAGGGGGTACTGCATATACAACCTCCTTTTGTGCCACCAGTGGCACCTTGGGATCTCAATGTAGTTTTAGGGTTCCTAAAATCACATTGGTTTGAACCACTCACCACTGTGGAATTAAAATATCTCACATGGAAGGTGGTCATGCTGTTAGCTCTGGCGTCAGCCAGGCGTGTCTCAGAAATGGCGGCTTTGTCATATAAAAGCCCTTACCTAATTTATCATTCAGACAGGGCAGAATTGAGGACTCGTCCTCAATTTCTCCCTAAGGTGGTTTCAGCGTTTCACATGAACCAACCTATTGTGGTGCCTGCGGCTACTAGGGACTTGGAGGACTCCAAGTTGTTGGACGTAGTCAGGGCCCTGAAAATATATGTTTCCAGGACGGCTGGAGTCAGAAAATCTGACTCGCTGTTTATCCTGTATGCACCCAACAAGCTGGGTGCTCCTGCTTCTAAGCAGACGATTGCTCGTTGGATTTGTAGTACAATTCAGCTTGCACATTCTGTGGCAGGACTGCCACAGCCAAAATCTGTTAAAGCCCATTCCACAAGAAAAGTGGGCTCATCTTGGGCGGCTGCCCGAGGGGTCTCGGTTTTACAACTTTGCCGAGCAGCTACTTGGTCAGGGGCAAACACGTTTGCAAAATTTTACAAATTCGATACCCTGGCTGAGGAGGACCTGGAGTTCTCTCATTCGGTGCTGCAGAGTCATCCGCACTCTCCCGCCCGTTTGGGAGCTTTGGTATAATCCCCATGGTCCTTACGGAAGTCCCAGCATCCACTAGGACGTCAGAGAAAATAAGAATTTACTTACCGATAATTCTATTTCTCATAGTCCGTAGTGGATGCTGGGCGCCCATCCCAAGTGCGGATTGTCTGCAATACTTGTATATAGTTATTGTTACAAAAAATCGGGTTGTTTATTGTTGTGAGCCATCTTTTCAGAGGCTCCTACGTTTATCATACTGTTAACTGGGTTCAGATCACAGGTTGTACAGTGTGATTGGTGTGGCTGGTATGAGTCTTACCCGGGATTCAAAATCCTTCCTTATTATGTACGCTCGTCCGGGCACAGTATCCTAACTGAGGCTTGGAGGAGGGTCATAGGGGGAGGAGCCAGTGCACACCAGCTAGTCTAAAGCTTTTACTTTTTGTGCCCAGTCTCCTGCGGAGCCGCTATTCCCCCCATGATCCTTACGGAAGTCCCAGCATCCACTACGGACTATGAGAAATAGAATTATCGGTAAGTAAATTCTTATTTTCTGCCATTATCAGCAGTTTGTGCCGCCGCGGGTCCCAGCGGGAGGGAGGGAAGGCAGCAGTCCTGCAGGTGTGACATCTCCACAAGTGTGGGTGAGTGACCTCGGCCGGAGATGTTTGCTGATTTGACGTGCAGAAGCAGCAGCCGCCGTGTCACACCACACAGCACACTGCCCTTTTCTCTCCTCACTTATGGCTCCACCTCCTCACACTGCTGCGAATGTAAGCTGCCGCAGGTTCCGACTCCCGCTCCTCCACGGCATCCCCCATGCATGGCTGCACTGACTGGGAGACTTCAGCAGAGCGGAACCGTAATTCCTTAAGGGCTCTACACACTGGCAGATAAAATGCACGATATGAACGTTCTCGCTCATTAAAAAACGAGAACTCGTTCATATCGTGCAGTGTGGAGGCACCCATGTTCGTTAATCGTTGGTGCCCTGTCACTTATGCATGCAGGCCAATACGGACGAGATTGTCCATATTAGTATGCAGTGCTATGGAGCCGGGTGACGGGGGGAGTGAAGAAACTTCACTCCTCCCGTCAACTCCCCCTGCCGCCGGGTCGCCCGTCGGCCATATCCGCCATCGGGCAGCTCGGCGGCGGATCGGTATGTGTGTAGGGCCCATTACTGCAAGTTGGTAATGTTACATTGCTCTCTGACCTTGCCCTCTCTCTCTGTCCCTACTGTCTCTGACCCTGCTCTCTCTCTCTGATCTCTGACCCTGCTCTCTCTGTCCCTACTGTCTCTGTCTCTGCTCTCTCTCCCTCTCTCTGTCCCTGCGCTCTCTATCCTTACTATCTCTCTCTGACCCTGCTCTCTTTCTCTCTGTCCCTGCTGTCTTTCTCTGACCCTGCTCTCTTTCTCTCTCTCGGTCCCTGCTGTCTCTCTCCGTCCCTGCTGTCTCTCTCGCTCTGTCCCTGCTGTCTCTCTCTCTGACTCTGCTGTCTCTCCCTGACCCTGATGTCTCTCTATGCCGGATGTATCTCTCTCTCTCTCTCTCTCTCTCTATGCCTGATGTCTCTCTCTGCTGTCTGTCTCTGACCCAGCTGTCTCTCTTACTCTGTACCTGCTGTCTCTCTCTATGCCTGATCTCTCTCTGTCCCTGCTCTCTCTGTCCCTACTGTCTCTCTCTGTCCCTGTCTGCCACTCTATATCCCTGCTATCTCTCTCTGTCCCTGCTGTCTCTCTCTGTCCCCACTGCCTCTCTCTCTCTGTCCCCACCAAAGACGTAAGTAGGGTGGGGCGAACAGCTCTTCCTTTCAATGTCTTTTAATGAATTAAATCCGCCCCTTGTGATGACATCACCCTCGTGTTAATTTGTGTCAGGGGAAGAACTTTGGTGGAGCTGCATACCCACAGAATGGAGGTCACCACACAGTCCGGCGACTGCTGACAGCTCCCTGGCGGAGGTGAGCGATCCAGTCACAGAAGCCTTAGATTTCAGGTGAGTATATTTTTTTATCCGGCTTTTTTAATGTCTTATTTTCTCTGCTCTTCCTCTTCCACCCATGTCCTCTGCTTTGTTCCTGGTCATCCCACAGCCAGTCATGACACTCCCACTAACTCCACTCACAGCCTGTCACCCCATATCCACTACCCCTACTTACAGCCTGTCACCCCGAACCCACTACACCCCCTTCTCGCTCACAGCCTGTCGCCCCACTCCCATTGACCCCAATCAGAGCCTGTCACCCCATTCCCAGCACCCCCACTCACAGCCTGTCACCCCACACCCATTGTCACCACTAATAGCTGTCTCTCTCTCTCTCTGTCCCTACTGTATGTTCCTCCTGCATTTGTCCGTATTGTATGTTACTGCTGCCTCTGTGTCCCTACATCCCTGCTGCTTCTGTCTATACTTCCCTGCGGCCACTCCTCTGTCCATACATCCCTGCTGCATCTCTTTCTCTGTCCCTGCTTCCTCTCTCTCTCTGTCCATATTGCCTGCTGCCTCTCTGTCCATACATCCCTGCTGCCTCTCTCTGTCCATACATCCCTGCTGCCTCTCTTTCTGTCCCTACGTCCCTCTCATCACTACATCCCTGTTCCCTCTGTCCCTACATCCCTGCTCCCTCTTTCTCTCTGTCCCTGTTACCGCTCTATCTTTGTCTCTATGTTCCTGCTGCCTCTCTCTCTGTTCCTACATCCCTGCTGCCTCTCTTTCTGTCCCTACGTCCCTGCTGCCTCTCTCTCTGTCCCTACGTACCTAGTGCCTCAGTCCCTGCTGCCTCTCTCTGTCCCTATGTCTCTGCTGTCTCTCTCTGTTCCTACATCAGTGCTGTCTCTCTCTGTCTCAACGTTACTGCTGTCTCTCTGTCCTTACATCTCTACTCTCTCTCTCTCCCTATGCCCTGCTGCCTCTGTCCCTACTGTATGTTCCTGCTACTTCTCGTCCCTACATCTCTGCTGCTTCTATCCCTACTGCCTCTCTCACTCTGTCCCTACGTCCCTGCTTCCTCTCTCTCTCTCTTTACGTCCCTGGTGCCTCTGTCCCTGCTGCCTCTCTCCTTCCCTACGTCCCTGGTGTCTCTGTCCCTGTTGCCTCTCTCTCTGTCCCTACATCCCTGCTGCCTTTGTTCCTAATGTATGTTACTGCTGCCTCTCTGTCCCCGACGCTACTCTGTATCCCTGCTGCTATGTCGCTGCTGTCACTCTTTGTCTGTGTCCCTGCTGTCACTCTGTGTCCCTGCTGCCACTTTTTCTGTCTCTATGCCCCTGCTGTCCACTCTCTCCATCTCTGTGTCCCTGCTGACACTCTGTCTCCCTGCTGCCACTCTTTCTGTCTCTATGCCCCTGCTGTCACTCTCTCTGTCTCTGTGTCCCTGCTGACACTCTGTCTCCCTGCTGCCACTCTTTCTGTCTCTATGCCCCTGCTGTCACTCTCTCCGTCTCTGTGTCCCTGCTGACACTCTGTCTCCCTGCTAGCACTCTTTCTGTCTCTATGCCCCTGCTGGCACTCTCTCCATCTCTGTGTCCCTGCTGACACTCTCTCTCCCTGCTAGCACTTTTTGTGTCTTGGTACCTGCTGCCACTCTCTCTGTGTCTGGATCTCTGGTGCCACACTCTCTCTCTCACTCTGGGTCCTCTCATCTTGCTCCAAAAAGCCTAGTTACGCCTCTGCAGACAACATACAGTGCAAAGAAGAGACATAGCAGCGGGGGGCGGAGGCAGCGCTGGGAGATAAGCTCTTCTCCGCGCCGCCTCTCCCTATATAGTGAACGGGTCCCGGGTCACATCGACCCGGGAAACCGTTCACACTGCTACTGACCCGGTATTCAACCCAGGAATAACACTGGTTTATTCCCAGGTTGAATCACCGGGTCAGGCGACCCGGGAATTCTGCCATGGCCCTTTCACACCATGCGCTGACCTGTGCCGACCCAGGTCGATATCGAGTTATTTGTGCGGTGTGAATGGGGTATAACAAAGCTGATCTATTTCTGCAGGTCCATTGACTAAGTCTGCTTGTCTGGATACACGGATGGAGGGTTAATGTAGATCTGTTTTGAGGGGGCACTGGGGCTATAAGGGTATGTATATGCTCTGTATAGTGTTGGTTATATAACTAGTTATGTATATGTTATGCAGGTTGCTATGTACTGTTAATTATGTATATGCTATGTACATTCTATGTATACTTAGATATTTATACGTTATGTCCATTCTGTGTTTAGTTTTGTATATAGTATGTGTATGCTATGTTTAGTTTTCAATGTATCTGCTATGCACATGCTGTGGGTGGGATGTACTAAACTGAAAATGCGGAAAAAACCCTGAATTTTTACCAAATTTTCATATGTACTTACCTGCATGAGCCGGGTGTCCACCATGCAGGGTAACGCCAGCTTTCGCTAGCGTTATCCTGTAGAAGCCTATGGGGCTTCTTCAGCAATGCCATGTGGGAGGGTTCTCTCACTGAACTCTCCCAGCATCCCCCACGGCCGCCGCCTGTCTGCGCATGTGCAGACGGACTCCCGGGTCATAGATTCGAAAATTCAGGAGCCGCAGTGAATCATAAAGAACAGCTCTTTTTGGGAGAGCTGTCCTTTGCGATACTAATCACATATGTTAGTACATATGCGATTAGTATCAATGCGGTAGGTGACGGGATGTACCATGATCCTTTGGTAAAACCTGCCCTGTGTCAGGTTTTTTAAGGGTATGCCATGTATATGCTATGTATTGTTGGTTATTTATAGGCTATGTGTAGTTGATTATGTATATGCTATGTATGGAGATTTGTCTTGGGGGTATTCTGTACTGAGGGGGGCTATTCTGTAATAGGGGGAGGAAGGTTATTTAATGCTAAGCTGCTTAAACAATGTGGACTGTGTGATGCAAAAGTTCACAAACTTGCTTGAATCACAGTGCATTAGAATATCAGGCTTTTTTTCTTGGCACCCCTTGTCCAAAATTTTCTTATTGATAATTTGACAAATATTAAGTTAGGTAAATTGGGCTTACATGAGATCCTTAGTTCAGTTATGTGGTGGTGTACAGAGTTGTGCTTCTCATTGTCTGCATGTTTTATGATTGGCAGCCACTATCACTGGTTTTGCCTATCACTGTTTTGGTCCTGGACCACATCCCGTGGCACCCCTGCTTGTGCCCCATGAGGACCCAGCTTGAGAACCACTGTGACAGAATATAGCATAAAGTAGCTATAATTTCTTTACAATTTATTTAGTGAGTGTACAGAGGATTAAATGTCACCCCAGTTTTAAATTCTTAATTACTTCTGTCTGCTACAACACAATACTTTCTAAACTTTTTAATGTGTTACATCCAGCTAATATAACATGTTCTGCCTTTTGTTGGTGTAACTCCATGTACATTACATTTTTTAAAGTATTAATACTGCCTACTTTGGTATTGGCTCCACCTACAGTTGATTCGGTGCCGCCCACATGAGGCCACTTTTCGAAATTGTTCCAGGGCCACTTTTGATTCCCAATCCGCCCCTGCTTGGAACAGACAGGGCCCCTGTTGCACAAGTCCTGTCCTAGAGGCAGAGGCCACGGGTTCTCTGTGAGCATTTCTTGCAGATCTGGATACCAAGTCCTTCTTGGCCAATCCGGAACAATGAGTATTGTTCTCACTCCTCTTTTCCTTATGATTCTCAGCACCTTGGGTATGAGAGGAAGAGGAGGAAATACATAGACCGACGGGAACACCCACGGTGTCACCAGTGCGTCCACAGCTATCGCCTGAGGGTCTCTTGACCTGGCGCAATATCTCTGCAGCTTTTTGTTGAGGCGGGATGCCATCATGTCCACCTGTGGCAGTTCCCACCGACTTGCAATCTGCGTGAAGACTTCTTGTTGAAGTCCCCACTCTCCCGGGTGGAGGTCGTGCCTGCTGAGGAAGTCTGCTTCCCAGTTGTCCACTCCCGGAATGAACACTGCTGACAGTGCGCTTACGTGATTCTCCGCCCAGCGAAGAATTCTGGTGGCTTCTACCATCGCCACCCTGCTCCTTGTGCCGCCTTGGCGGTTTACATGAGCCACTGCGGTGATGTTGTCTGACTGAATCAGAACCGATTGGTCGCGAAGCAGGGACTCCGCTTGACGTAGGGCGTTGTATATGGCCCTTAGTTCCAGGATGTTGATGTGAAGGCAAGTATCCTGACTTGACCACAGCCCTTGGAAATTTCTTCCCTGTGTGACTGCCCCCCACCCTCAGAGGCTTGCATCCGTGGTCACCAGGACCCAGTCCTGAATGCCGAATCTGCGACCTTCGAGAAGGTGAGCACTCTGCAGCCACCACAGGAGAGACACCCTGGCCCTGGGGGATAGGGTGATTAACCGATGCATCTGAAGATGTGATCCGGACCACTTGTCCAGTAAGTCCCATTGGAAGGTCCTCGCATGGAACCTGCCGAAGGGAATGGCCTCGTATGATGCCACCATCCTTCCCAGGACTCGAG
Organism: Pseudophryne corroboree; assembly: GCF_028390025.1. Lineage (NCBI taxonomy): Eukaryota > Metazoa > Chordata > Amphibia > Anura > Myobatrachidae > Pseudophryne > Pseudophryne corroboree. The sequence continues at coordinate 117,581,277 of NC_086449.1, read as the reverse complement.
TACAGTGATGCACTGACACTTGTTTTGGTTTTAATAGATTCCTGACCATTGTCACGAGCTCCTGAGCTCTCTCTATCGGGAGATAAACCATTTTCTGGTCTGTGTCTAGGATCATGCCTAGGAGAGGCAGATGAGCTGTAGGAACCAACTGCGACTTTGGAATATTGAGAATCCAGCCGTGTTGCCGTTACACTTCCAGAGAAAGTGATACGCTGTTCAGCAACTGCTCTTTTGATCTCGCTTTTATGAGGAGATCGTCCAAGTACGTGATAATAGTGACACCTTGCTTCCGCAGGAGCACCATCATTTCCGCCATTACCTTGGTGAATATTCTCGGGGCCGTGGAGAGACCAAACGGCAATGTCTGAAATTGGTAATGACAATCCCGTACCGCAATTCTGAGGTACGCCTGATGAGGTGGATAAATGGGGACATGAAGGTATGCATCCTTTTTGTCCAGAGTCACCATAAAATCTCCCCCTTTCAGGCTTGCAATGACCGCTCTTAGCGATTCCATCTTGAACTTGAACCTTTTCAGGTATATGTTCAGGGATTTTAAATTCAATATGGGTCTGACCGAACCGTCTGGTTTCGGGACTACAACATGGTCGAATAATAACCCCCTCCTTGTTGAAGGAGGGGAACCTTGACCACCACCTGTTGAAGATACAATTTGTAAATTGCAGTTAACACTGTTTCCCTCTCGTGGGGGGAAGCCGGCAGGGCCGTCGGTGAGGGGGCATCTCCTCATAGTCCAGCTTGTATCCCTGAGACACAATATCTATTGCCCAGGGATCTAACAGGGAGTGAACATACTTGTGGCTGAACTTACGAAGGCGTGCCCCCACCGGGCCTAGCTCCGCCTGTGGAGCCCTAGCGACATACGGTGGATTTTGTAGAGGCCGGGGAGGACTTCTGTTCCTGGGAACTAGCTGTGTTGTGCAGCTTCTTTCCTCTGCCCCCGCCTCTGGCAAGAAAGGACGCACCTCTGACTTTCTTGTTTCTTTGTTCGAAAGGCTGCATTTGATAATGTCGTGCTTTCCTAGGCTGTGCAGGAATATAAGGCAAAATATCAGAATTACCAGCTATAGCTGTGGAGACCAGGTCCGAGAACCCTTCTCCACACAATCCTCAGCCTTCCATATGCCTCTTAAATCGGCATCATCTGTCCATTGCATATTCTACAGGACACGTCAAGCAGAAATCGACATAGCTTTGACTTTAGGACCCAGTAGACTCATGTCTCTTTGGGCATGTTTTATATATATATATATATATATATATATCTTAAGACAGCATCTTTCTCTATATATACATACTAGGGTCTCAATCTCTGCTGATAAGGTACCTGTCCACGCTGCCACAGCGCTATAAACCCATGCCGAAAACCCATGCCGACACAATCGCCGGTCTGAGTAGTGTACCATAATGTGCACGCTATCTGCAGGATCCCTGAGAATAGCTGTTACGTCAGGGCAACATTTTGGGCAAACGTGACACCCTAGGGGAAGATTCCCATCATATCCTGGCCCTAGTGGGGAAAGGATACTCCCTGAGAATTTTTTGTGGGAAACTGCAGTCTCTTGTCTGGAGATTCCCGCTCTTTTTCATCATGAGAGGAGGGAAATTTACCTCAGCTTTCTTCCCCTTAAACATGTGTACCCTTGTGTCAGGGACAGATGAGTCATCAGCAGAGGCGTATCTAGCATGGGGCGAGCAGGGTGCGTGCCCTGGGCGCCGTGGCAGCCCCAGCAGAGGGGGGCGCCACCGGCACCTGCACGGCCCGCCCCATGCGACAGGGTTTGGAGCCGCAAGCGCTCCCGGCGGCGCTCTCCCTGTCTCCCCGGCTCCGGGTGCCATACGCGCATGCAGGGGAGGGGGGGGGGTTTGAGTATCTAGAACCCCCCCCCCTGGCCGGCGGTGTATCACGCAGCTCACCGATGTGTGCATCCTCTGTCCAATCCACACACAGACTCTGGCGGCCGCTGGCTGCATGCAGGGGAATCAGCTCTGCCCAGGCTGTTCACGCGGTTGGAGCTTGAGAGGCAGCGGCGACAACAGACTTTCATCACTCCCTAGTCCCACACTTAGCACACTCAGCAGCAGCAAGGTTTGTGTGCGGGGAGCAGGGGGGAAGGCAGGCGCCGGTAGTTATGCTGGTCGGGTCACGGCACTCAAAGTCCGGAGTAACTGCAGCTCTTTCACCAGCATGAGGGGACTGGAGGGAGTGGGTAGACTTGAATATAGATGGTGTCTGTGCTGTCCATGGTGGGGGGATGATGGTGCTTGTGTTCCCTGTCTATGAAGGGGGGGGGGGTGCTGGTGTGTGAATAATGATGGTGTCTGGGCTGTCCATGGTGGGGGGATGATGGTGCTTGTGTTCCCTGTCTATGAAGGGGGGGGGGGGGTGTGCTGGTGTGTGAATAATGATGGTGTCTGTGCTGTCCATGGTGAGGGGATGATGGGTCTTGTGTTCCCTGTCTATGAAGGGGGAAGGGGGGTGCTGGTGTGTGAATAATGATGGTGTCTGTGCTGTCCATGGTGGGGGGATGATGGTGCTTGTGTTCCCTGTCTATGAAGGGGGGGGGGGGGGGGGGGTGGTGCTGGTGTGTGAATAATCATGGTGTCTGTGCTGTCCATGGTGGGGGGATGATGGTGCTTGTGTTCCCTGTCTATGAAGGGGGGGGGGGTGCTGGTGTGTGAATAATGATGGTGTCTGTGCTGTCCATGGTGGGGGGATGATGGTGCTTGTGTTCCCTGTCTATGAAGGGGGGGGATGCTGGTGTGTGAATAATATATACTGGTGTCTGTGCTGTGTGTCTATGAGGGTCGATGGCGGCGGTTTGGGTGCTGTGGAGGGATCATGTTATCTGTGCTGTATCTATGGAGGAGTCGTGGTACTAGTGGAGGGATGGTGGTGTCTGACTATGGAATTGATGGTGCTTGTGCTCTGTCTATGGGGGGGAAGATGCTGGAATGTGGTGCTTGTGCTGTATATAGGTTGGTATCGATATCCTGGTTATCAGGATCCCGGCACCCAGCATACCGACGCCAGGATCCCAACCGTCGGAATGCCGGCAGTGGGGTGAGTGCAAAAGAGACCCCACGCTGTTTATTCTCCCTCCAGGGGTGTTGTGGACACCCCAAGAGGGAGAATAGTTGTAGGTATCCCGGCAGTCAGGATCCTGCAGCCAGTATGCAGAGCGCCGGGATCCCGACAGCCAGGGTATCGACTGCATCCCGCTGTATATATTTATTATAAATGAATGTGTGTATAATACAGGTTGAGTCTCCCTTATCCAAAATGCTTGGGACCAGAGGTATTTTGGATATCGGATTTTTCCGTATTTTGGAATAATTGCATACCATAATGAGATATCATGGTGATGGGACCTAAATATAAGCACAGAATGCATTTATGTTACATATACACCTTATACACACAGCCTGAAGGTAATTTTAGCCAATATTTTTTATAATTTTGTGCATTAAACATAGTGTGTCTACATTCACACAATTCATTTATGTTTCATATACACCTTACACACACAGCCTGAAGGTCATTTAATACAATATTTTTAATAACTTTGTGTATTAAACAAAGTTTGTGTACATTGAGCCATCAAAAAACAAAGGTTTCACAATCTCACTCTCGCTCAAAAAAAGTCGGAATATTCCGTATTTCGGAATATTTGGATATGGGATACTCAACCTGTATATAGATATAGGCATATAGATATAGACTTTGTATGTCCGGCACTCCAGTCTGTATATAGTATAGTTGCCCGGTGCCCTCCGATGTGGACTTAAAATAGATTGTAATGGTGGCGACACTCACGGTCATATAAAAAAAAGTAATATTAAATACTTCTATGTTTCAGTTTTATTTAAAAAAAGTTGGTTTTAATGAGTTCCACCACCATTACAATATATAGATGTATGGAAACCCCCCTAAAAATCCACTGGCTGCTGTGCCTGTCACACTGTACAGGAAGCGGCAGCCAGGAGCCTCCCCCTACTCCCCCCCCCCTCCTGTACAGTCTGCGTGCGCGCGTTCACGACCTCGGAGGTGCGCGGCCTGGACGTGCACGTGAGCAGACCGCCACTGCTTTCCTGTCGGGGGGAGAGAGGTGGGGGTGTGCGGGACAGTGTGCGTGTGTGTTAATTGTGTGTGTGTGGACCAATGTGCGTGTGTGTTAATTGTGTGTGTGTGGGACAGTGTGAGTGTGTGTAAACTTTTGCAGTCCAGTGTGTGTGGGGGAGGGGAAAGTATGAGAATGTGTGTGTAGTCTGAGTGGGTTTGGGGGGTGGCCAGTGTGTGTGTGTGTGTGTAATCTACAGTGTGTGTGTGTAAGTAAGGGGGTGGGGCAGTCTGTGTGGGCGGGATGTATTAATGGCCATTTACCGAAGAGGGATCACGGGCACTGAGATGCCCTTCTCATTCACCATCCAGCTGGGTGGCCGAGCCGGGCAGGTGGAAAGCCAGCAGCAGGGCAGCATGCTGGATATCATCAGCCCAGGGTGCGGGCTGTAAGGCACGTGCGGAGCCCAAAGCCGGAGATCGGCAGCATGTTGACCGGCAAAAAGGGGCTTCTGCTTCCGCGTTCAACATGCTGCCGGTCTCTGGCTTTGGGCTACGCAGGGTTCGGGGGATGGGTGTCCTCTGCCGGTGTACTGCAGCTCCGGGGGTGCGGGCTCCGGAGGCTCTCAGCACTGTTGAATATCCAGCTGCCTCAAGTATGTACAGCCCGCACCCTCGGCTGCTGATATCCGGCATGCTGCTGCTGGCTGTCCCCCCGCCTGGCTCGGCCACACAGCTGTACAGTGAGAAGGGCATCTCAGTTCCCGAGGTTTAATGCATATGCCTCAGTAAATGGCCTCTGCGGTAAACGATACTAATGCTTACCGTGGCAGTAACAGCGGGGAGGACGGCACACATCGGGATCCTGCAGCTGGAGAGAAGAACCCCTTCGGAGCGCAGCAGACCACACTGAAAAGGGTGCATCCCCGGTGCGGTGCTCTGCATCCCGGGTGGCGCCGAAGACGTGGAGTGTAGGAGGTGGCAGAAGCGCCGCAGCTTGGGGTGAGAAACCGCTGCAACCCTTCCGCTGCTAAACTCTGCGATTAGTCAATTAAGGGGGTAGGCTCCCCTCACCACAGTGCCCCACAGGCCTTGTTAATTAAGAGGGTAGGATCCCTTCACTATATAATGTGAATTTTGGCTCATACCATGTGCTGTAACGTGAATTTTGGCTCATACTGTGTGCTATAATGTGAATTTCGGCTCATACTGTGTGCTATAATGTGAATTTCGGCTCATACCGTTTGCTGTAATGTGAATTTCGGCTCATACCGTGTGGGGTAATGTGAATTTTGGCTCATACCATGTGGAGTAATGTGAATTTTGGCTCATACCGTGTGCTATAATGTGAATTTCGGCTCATACCGTGTGCTATAATGTGAATTTTGGCTCATACCATGTGGGGTAATGTGAATTTCGGCTCATACTGTGTGCTATAATGTGAATTTTGGCTCATATCGTGTGGGGTAATGTGAATTTCGGCTCATACTGTGTGCTATAATGTGAATTTCGGCTCATACCGTGTGGGGTAATGTGAATTTCGGCTCATACCGTGTGCTATAATGTGAAAGGGGCACCAGTACTAGATAGTATAAGGGGTCCTACTACACTGAAGGACACGCCCCTTTTGAGTCACCGCGCCCCTTTTCCGGAGCGCACGCGCATAATTGCTATCTGCACTCTTTCATTCCGCCTTCAAAAATTCAACTTCAACCACTGCACCTACATCTGTACATACACACCCTGACATCTTTATATACAGTGACACCGGTGGCGTCTGCACATACTTTCCTTTTGTATTTTTTTTTATTATTATCATTTTATTTATTTATTATTTTTATAAATTTTTTTTTTTTTTTTTTGGGGGGGGGAGCGCCATTATTGATCTTGCCCTGGGCTCCAAAAACCCTAGTTACGCCTCTCGTCATCAGTGATATGCAAATCATCTTTTATTACAATAATCATATATTGAATACTTTTCTGCCATTTTGGCTGTAACTTTGCATTATCGTAGTCGACACTGGAGTCAGACTCCGTGTCGATATCAGTGTCTATTATTTTGGATAGTGATCATTGAGAGACTCTGAAGTTCTCTGCGACATAGGGACAGACATGGGTAGAGTCCCTGTCTGTCTAATCTTTTGTGCAATAAATTCACCTTAGCACTTAATTACACATATCCAAACAGGTGTCGGCGTTGTCGACGGAGACACCCTCTCACACACATATTTGCTCCATCTCCTCCTTAGGGGAGCCTTTTACCTCAGACATGTCGACACACACGTACCGACACACCACACACTCAGGGAATGCTCATCTGAAGACAATTCCCCCATAAGGCCCTTTGGAGAGACAGAGAGAGAGTATGCCAGCACACACCCCAACGCTATTAACCCAGGAATAACACAGTAACTTAATGTTAACCCAGTAGCTGCTGTTTATATTGATTTTTGCACCTAATTATGTGCCCCCCCTCTCTTTTTACCCTCTTCTACCGTGTAACTGCAGGGGAGAGGCTGGGGAGCTTCCTCTCAGCGGTGCTGTGGAGAAAAAACATGGCGCTGGTGAGTGCTGAGGAAGAAGCCCTGCCCCCTCGACGGCGGGCTTCTGTCCCGCTTTCATGTACAATTTTTGGCGGGGGCTCATACATATATACAGTGCCCAACTGTATATATGCAAACTTTTGCCAAAGAGGTCTCTAATTGCTGCCCAGGGCGCCCCCCCCTGCGCCCTGCACCCTTACAGTGACCGGAGTATGTGGGTGTAGTGTGGGAGCAATGGCGCACAGCTGCAGTGCTGTGCGCTACCTCAGTGAAGACTGGAGTCTTCTGCTGCCGATTTCGAAGTCTTCTTGCTTCTTTCACCCGGCTTCTGTCTTCCGGCTCTGCGAGGGGGGCGGCGGCGCGGCTCCGGGATCGGACGACGAGGGTGAGATCCTGTGTACGATCCCTCTGGAGCTAATGGTGTCCAGTAGCCTAAGAAGCAGGACCTATCTGCAGAGAGTAGGGCTGCTTCTCTCCCCTCAGTCCCACGATGCAGGGAGTCTGTTGTCAGCAGATCTCCCTGAAAATAAAAAAACCTAACAAAATACTTTCTTATAGCAAGCTCAGGAGAGCTCACTAAACAGCACCCAGCTCGTCCGGGCACAGATTCAAACTGGAGGAGGGACATAGAGGGAGGAGCCAGAGCACACCAGATTCTAAATTCTTTCTTAAAGTGCCCATGTCTCCTGTGGAGCCCGTCTATTCCCCATGGTCCTTACGGAGTCCCCAGCATCCACTAGGACGTTAGAGAAAAGACAGCACTTACAATAAAGAAACCTTTATGTGTTTTCTACTTCGCTTATACAAGTAAGCATGCATGTACGAATTTCTTGTTCCGTTGGCATGACATCACTTTGGATGATCCTATAAGAAGGTGGACGTTTGAATTCTTTCGGGACAATTCTACATCACCTATTCTTCCCCCCTACACAGTGGAAAGAACTATTTCATATAGACAATATTACACTATGTTGTGTTTTATGTTTTTCTGTTCCATGTGATACCATCATTTTGGTGAGAAACCATTCAATCAAGGGGACATTTGGAGTGCAGAAAGTGAGGTTGTACTTTTTCCATTGCATATTGTTGTATAGGTTGGTGACCTATTTTTGTACCACCCATTGCTGCTCCATTTTGCAGCGCCACAAGAGGAATTGCTTTTCTATTTTTCTGACATTTCTCCTATGTTTAACATGGGAGGATCGTCATTGGTCAAGTAGGTCACGTGACTGACGTGACGCAAGTGAAAGGGAACTGTGGGCAGGAAGTTCTCATCGCATCTCCTATGTTTAACATGGGAGACACGTGACTGGCTATCAGGATCACATGACTCTATAGTAAGCAGCCGATTGGACACTGGTTACCAATATAGGGTAACCAGGGTAAACAATCGTGTTAGCCCTGGAAAAGTCTAATTTGTACAAAACACGTGTCGGTGGTGTCATGGCTGCTACCTGGTCTTATTATACTTAATGCAAAAGAATGTATCTAGAATCTAGATAGAAAGAAGCACTAGAAATAATGGTTAATGGCACAGTTCGTGTATTGTAGTAAAAATATTGAACACAGTATGCTGCAGCACTATCACTGCTGTGATGAGAGAACAGATCAGCATTAGCTTAGTTCAGCCTTTAATGTTGCCACACAATAGCTATACAGGTTGAGTATCCCATATCCAAATATTCCGAAATACGGAATATTCCGAAATACGGACTTTTTTGAGTGAGAGTGAGATAGTGAAACCTTTGTTTTTTGATGGCTCAATGTATAGAAACTTTGTTTAATACACAAAATTATTAAAAATATTGTATTAAATGAACTTCAGGCTGTGTGTATAAGGTGTATATGAAACAAATTAAAAGTGTGAATGTAGACACACTTTATTTAATGCACAAAGTTATAAAAAATATTGGCTAAAATGACCTTCAGGCTGTGTGTATAAGGTGTATATGTAACATAAATGCATTCTGTGATTAGACTTGGGTCCCATCACCATGATATCTCACTATGGTATGCACTTATTCCAAAATACGGAAAAATCCGATATCCAAAATACCTCTGGTCCCAAGCATTTTGGATAAGGGATACTCAACCTGTATTATTGAATACAGATTGTTGCAATAATAGGGACCCCTTTGGAGAGATTAAGCTGGAACTGTTTGAATTTAACACATTATGCTGCTAGCTAATAAGTGATATTACTAAATACAGATTTATACAGCAACAGGAAGATCTCTCTAAGAATAGGGAGATACCTGATCAAAATAAGATCTGCTGGGAGCTGCAATAACCGTTATTTAGCAAGCTTACCCAGCAGCTTAATATAATAATATAAAGCTATTAGCAATCACAGTGTGTACTAATTACAGCTTTGATATACTAGTCAAGGAATTATTTATTATTTAGAATGGCATGCTCCTATATATATTAAGCTATCATTAGTGAATTAGTCACATGAGTAATTTGACTGCTGTACAGTTATCCAGCTATAGGGATTGCACACAATAATGTGACTCAATAGCTATAGGGTATTCATTACGACAAATACAGTTACTGTTGAAAGATATATTCTCCTCCATTTAAGGTGACCTCTCCAATAAAATAACTGTGTCTTTCAGCAACCCCATCTAGAATATATAGGTGCACATTTAATGCACATACACAATATAGTGGGGACACACGAATATAACACACAGTTTATATTATACAGTAACTTAAAAGCAAATCAGCTAATAAGAATTTACTTACCGATAATTCTATTTCTCATAGTCCGTAGTGGATGCTGGGCACTCCGTAAGGACCATGGGGGAATAGCGGCTCCGCAGGAGACCGGGCACAAAAGTAAAGCTTTAGGACTACCTGGTGTGCACTGGCTCCTCCCCCCATGACCCTCCTCCAAGCCTCAGTTAGGATACTGTGCCCGGACGAGCGTACACAATAAGGAAGGATTTATGAATCCCGGGTAAGACTCATACCAATCACACCGTACAACCTGTGATCTGAACCCAGTTAACAGCATGATAACAGAGGAGCCTCTGGAAAGATGGCTCACAACCACAATAACCCGATTTTTGTAACAATAACTATGTACAAGTATTGCAGACAATCCGCACTTGGGATGGGCGCCCAGCATCCACTACGGACTATGAGAAATAGAATGATCGGTAAGTAAATTCTTATTTTCTCTGACGTCCTAGTGGATGCTGGGAACTCCGTAAGGACCATGGGGATTATACCAAAGCTCCCAAACGGGCGGGAGAGTGCGGATGACTCTGCAGCACCGAATGAGAGAACTCCAGGTCCTCCTCAGCCAGGGTATCAAATTTGTAGAATTTAGCAAACGTGTTTGCCCCTGACCAAGTAGCTGCTCGGCAAAGTTGTAAAGCCGAGACCCCTCGGGCAGCCGCCCAAGATGAGCCCACTTTCCGTGTGGAATGGGCTTTTACAGATTTTGGCTGTGGCAGGCCTGCCACAGAATGTGCAAGCTGAATTGTGCTACAAATCCAACGAGCAATAGTCTGCTTAGAAGCAGGAGCACCCAGCTTGTTGGGTGCATACAGGATAAACAGCGAGTCAGATTTTCTGACTCCAGCCGTCCTGGAAACATATATTTTCAGGGCCCTGACTACGTCCAGCAACTTGGAGTCCTCCAAGTCCCTAGTAGCCGCAGGTACCACAATAGTCTGGTTCAAGTGAAACGCTGAAACCACCTTAGGGAGAAATTGAGGATGAGTCCTCAATTCCGCCCTGTCTGGAAGATCAGATAAGGGCCTTTACAGGATAAAGCCCGCCAATTCTGACACGCGCCTGGCCGAGGCCAGGGCCAACAACATGACCACTTTCCATGTGAGATATTTTAACTCCACAGATTCAAGTGGTTCAAACCAATGTGACTTTAGGAACCCCAAAACTACATTGAGATCCCAAGGTGCCACTGGAGGCACAAAAGGAGGCTGTATATGCAGTGCCCCTTTTACAAACGTCTGAACTTCAGGAACTGAAGCTAGTTCTTTCTGGAAGAAAATTGACAGGGCCGAAATTTTAACCTTAATGGACCCCAATTTTAGGCACATAGACACTCCTGTTTACAGGAAATGCAGGAATCGACCTAGTTGAAAATTCCTCCATCGGGCCTTACTGGCCTCGCACCCCGCAACATATTTTCGCCAAATGCGGTGATAATGCTTTGCGGTTACATCCTTCCTGGCTTGATCAGGGTAGGGATGACTTCATCCGGAATGCCTTTTTTCTTCAGGATCCGGCGTTCAACCGCCCTGCCGTTAAACGCAGCCGCGGTAAGTCTTGGAATAGACAGGGTCCTTGCTGGAGCAGGTCCCTTCTTAGAGTTAGAGGCCACGGGTCCTCCGTGAGCATCTCTTGAAGTTCCGGGTACCAAGTCCTTCTTGGCCAATCCGGAGCCACGAGTATAGTTCTTACTCCCCTCCGTCTTATAATTCTCAGTACTTTTGGTATGAGAGGAAGAGGAGGGAACACATACACTGACTGGTACACCCACGGTGTTACCAGAGCGTCCACAGCTATTGCCTGAGGGTCCCTTGACCTGGCGCAATACCTGTCCAATTTTTTGTTTAGGCGGGACGCCATCATGTCCACCTTTGGTTTTTCCCAATGGTTTACAATCATGTGGAAGACTTCTGGGTGAAGTCCCCACTCTCCCGGGTGGAGGCCGTGCCTGCTGAGGAAGTCTGCTTCCCAGTTGTCCACTCCCGGAATGAATACTGCTGACAGTGCTATCACCTGATTTTCCGCCCAGCGAAGAATCCTTGCAGCTTCTGCCATTGACTGCTTCTTGTGCCACCCTGTCTGTTTACGTGGGTGACTGCCGTGATGTTGTCCGACTGGATCAACACCGGCTGACCTTGAAGCAGAGGTCTTGCTAAGCTGAGAGCATTGTAAATGGCCCTTAGCTCCAGGATATTTATGTGAAATGATGTCTCCAGGCTTGACCATAAGCCCTGGAAATTTCTTCCCTGTGTGACTGCTCCCCAGCCTCGCAGGCTGGCATCCGTGGTCACCAGGACCCAGTCCTGAATGCCGAATCTGCGGCCCTCTAGAAGATAAGCACTCTGCAACCACCACAGGAGGGACACCCTTGTCCTTGGTGACCGGGTTATCCGCTGATGCATCTTAAGATGCGACCCGGACCATTTGTCCAGCAGGTCCCACTGGAAAGTTCTTGCGTGGAATCTGCCGAATGGCTTTGCTTCGTAGGAAGCCACCATTTTTCCCAGAACCCTTGTGCATTGATGCACTGAGACTTGGCTCGGTTTTAGGAGGTTCCTGACTAGCTCGGATAACTCCCTGGCTCTCTCCTCCGGGAGAAACACCTTTTTCTGAACTGTGTCCAGAATCATCCCTAGGAACAGAAGACGAGTCGTCGGAACCAGCTGCGATTTTTGGAATATTGAGAATCCAACCGTGCTGTCGCAACACTACCTGAGATAGTGCTACACCGACCTCCAACTGTTCCCAGGATCTTACCCTTATCAGGAGATCGTCCAAGTAAGGGATAACTAAAACTCCCTTCCTTCGAAGGAGTATCATCATTTCGGCCATTACCTTGGTAAAGACCCGGGGTGCCGTGGACCATCCAAACGGCAGCGTCTGAAACTGATAGTGACAGTTCTGTACCACAAACCTGAGGTACACTTGGTGAGAAGGGTAAATTTGGACATGAAGGTAAGCATCCTTGATGTCCAGAGACACCATGTAGTCCCCTTCTCTTGAATTTGAACCTCTGTATGTAAGTGTTCAAAGATTTTAGATTTAAAATCGGTCTCACCGAGCCGTCCGGCTTCGGTACCACAACAGTGTGGAGTAATACCCCTTTCCCTGTTGCAGGAGGGGTACCTTGATTATCACCTGCTGGGAATACAGCTTGTGAATGGCTTCCAAAACTGCCTCCCTGTCTGCTTGTAAAGCCCCAGCGTCATGCTGAGGGCTTGGCAGAGGCGGGAGAGGGCTTCTGTTCCTGGGAACTGGCTGATTTCTGCAGCCGTTTTCCTCTCCCTCTGTCACGGGGCAGAAATGAGGAACCTTTTGCCCACGTGCCCTTATGGGAACGAAAGGACTGCGCCTGATAATACGGCGTCTTCTTATGTTGAGAGGCGACCTGGGGTAAAAACGTGGATTTCCCAGCTGTTGCCGTGGCCACCAGGTCTGAAAGACCGACCCCAAATAACTCCTCCCCTTTATAAGGCAATACTTCCATATGCCATTTGGAATCCGCATCACCTGACCACTGTCGTGTCCATAACCCTCTTCTGGCAGAAATGGACAGCGCACTTACTCTTGATGCCAGTCGGCAAATATCCCGCTGTGCATCACACATATATAGAAATGCATCTTTTAAATGCTCTACAGGCAATAATATACTGTCCCTATCTAGGGTATCAATATTTTCAGTCAGGGAATCCGACCACGCCAACCCAGCACTGCACATCCAGGCTGAGGCGATTGCTGGTCGCAGTATAACACCAGTATGTGTGTAAATACATTTTAGGATACCCTCCTGCTTTCTATCAGCAGGATCCTTAAGGGCGGCCATCTCAGGAGAGGGTAGAGCCCTTGTTTTGACAAGCGTGTGAGCGCTTTATCCACCCTAGGGGGTGTTTCCCAACGCACCCTAACCTCTGGCGGGAAAGGATATAATGCCAATAACTTTTTAGAAATTATAATTTTTTTATCGGGGGAAACCCACGCTTCATCACACACCTCATTTAATTTCTCAGATTCAGGAAAACTACAGGTAGTTTTTCCTCACCGAACATAATACCCCTATTGGTGGTACTCGTATTATCAGAAATGTGTAAAACATTTTTCATTGCCTCAATCATGTAACGTGTGGCCCTACTGGAAGTCATATTTGTCTCTTCATCGTCGACACTGGAGTCAGTATCCGTGTCGGCGTCTGTATTTGCCATCTGAGGTAACGGGCGCTTTAGAGCCCCTGACGGCCTATGAGACGTCTGGACAGGCACAAGCTGAGTAGCCGGCTGTCTCATGTCAATCACTGTCTTTTGTAAAGAGCTGACACTGTCATGTAATTCCTTCCAGCAGTTCATCCACTCAGGTGTGGACCCCCTAGGGGGTGACATCCCTATTACAGGCAATTTGCTCCGCCTCCACATAATTTTCCTCCTCATACATGTCGACACAAACGTACCGACACACAGCACACACACACAGGGAATGCTCTGATAGAGGACAGGACCCCACTAGCCCTTTGGGGAGACAGAGGGAGAGTTTGCCAGCACACACCAGAGCGCTATATATATACAGGGATAACCTTATATAAGTGTTTTTCCCCTTATAGCTGCTGTATTGTTTATACTGCGCCTAATTAGTGCCCCCCTCTCTTTTTTTAACCCTTTCTGTAGTGTAGTGACTGCAGGGGAGAGCCAGGGAGCTTCCCTCCAACGGAGCTGTGAGGGAAAATGGCGCCAGTGTGCTGAGGAGATAGGCTCCGCCCCCTTCTCGGCGGCCTTTTCTCCCGTTTTTCAGTGTAATCTGGCAGGGGTTAAAATTCATCCATATAGCCCTGGGGGCTATATGTGATGTATTTTCGCCAGCCAAGGTGTTTTTATTGCTGCTCAGGGCGCCCCCCCCTAGCGCCCTGCACCCTCAGTGACCGAAGTGTGCTGAGGAGCAATGGCGCACAGCTGCAGTGCTGTGCGCTACCTTGGTGAAGACAGGATGTCTTCTGACGCCGATTTTCCGGACCTCTTCTTGCTTCTGGCTCTGTAAGGGGGCCGGCGGCGCGGCTCTGGGACCGGACTCCATGGCTGGGCCTGTGTTCGATCCCTCTGGAGCTAATGGTGTCCAGTAGCCTAAGAAGCCCAATCCACTCTGCACGCAGGTGAGTTCGCTTCTTCTCCCCTTAGTCCCTCGATGCAGTGAGCCTGTTGCCAGCAGGTCTCACTGAAAATAAAAAACCTAAAACTAAACTTTTCACTAAGCAGCTCAGGAGAGCCCCTAGTGTGTACCCTTCTCGTTCGGGCACAAAAATCTAACTAAGGCTTGGAGGAGGGTCATGGGGGGAGGAGCCAGTGCACACCAGGTAGTCCTAAAGCTTTACTTTTGTGCCCAGTCTCCTGCGGAACCGCTATTCCCCCATGGTCCTTACGGAGTGCCCAGCATCCACTAGGACGTCAGAGAAAAACACTTATTCTAACAAGGAGACATATTTGGTGTTCCCTTTTTCTTCATGAGAAACCCTTCCTAGCAGCTACACTGTATCTTATCATAACAACAACAGCTACTGTGGGAGATCACACCGACTGGCTTGCAACAAATGAAGCTAATGTTGCAAGAGTGATCTAATAGTTGCATGGCAATCTTTGTAACAAATACAGTTAATGTGGCAAGATATATTTCCCTATATTTAAAGTGGTCTCTCCAGTAAAACAGGCGTATATACCAGTAGCCCCATTTTGAAGGACATATGCTTAATGCACATACATAATTGTGATAGTGGGGACACATGAATAATACAGTGTGCACTAAATAAGTGTGCAATTGCTATAGAATAGTGGGAGAACCACCAAGTATTCATATATTTGTATGATTTACTTAATAATCAGCATTTATTTACATGATGATACTACTCACAGTATTTAGTTTATAAGCACCCCTTTTTTATAGTAATCTATTTTTGGTGCTTCCTTCTCATGAAAGCTCTCCCAGTGGCTATACTGTATTTTATTATAACAGTAATAGCTACTGTGGGAGATTATACTGATTTGCTTGCAATAAGGGAAGTCACCGTTGAAGGAGTGTTGTAATGTATGATATTTAGAACTATTGCCAAACTTACGATATATGTTGGTGAATTATTAACATATACTCAATAAATACTACACAGTATTTAGTATCTTGATACTAGGCTAAATATTGTTAACCAATAAGCCTATCATTTATGAACTGTATGAATTCAGCACAGTTTGTTTAAGATACATTCAATTTGGACCAATAAAGATACGACACAGGTAGTGAACCTTGGTTTTAATAAATTTATTTTCATTTCACCATATATGGTAATTATATTACACAAATTTATTGTACACTTTTCTCCTTTTTTATTTTGTGGTTCGATAATTTTAATGAATTTATTAAAAGTAAATAATTATTATTTGTGCGCCAGCAAAGAGACATTCTTTTTTCTTTTCTCCTGTTAAATAGCCACCTTGTAGATTCGGGAGCCCTGCTAACAGGGATTTCCGTATACATACCATTCTTCAGCCATGCTGCCAGTGGCGGCGGGCTGCTGGGGCTCCATCGCAGCAGTAAACTGCTGGATGCGAAACACCCAGGGACTGATGTCCCTGCAGCCGAGGACTCAGGCTCCAAACTCCGTAGAGTGGGATCGAGCCCCCTCCCCGGCAGCTCCCTCGAAGCAGCCTGGCAGGGGCAAACTGCCAGACTGTTGAAGTTTTTTAAATTGAGAAAATAATAAAATATCTCTGGAGGTCCAGAGGAAGTGACCAGCTCTCCTGGGCACATTTCTAAATCTGGTCTGGGGAGGTGTATAGAGGGGGAGGAGCCAGTCACACACAAGTGCCGGCTTACCGGATCACCCCATCTATACCCATGGTACTGAACTCCAGTGTCCCCTATGGATGATAGAGAAAAATAAATAAATAAATTATATATATATATATATATATATATATATATACATACATACATACACACATATATATATATAAGTATATATATATATATATATATATATATATATATATATATATATATAGACACACACACATATATATATATATATATATATACACGTACATAAATAATACAGGTTAGTACAGTTTTATAATTATTTAGGAGAACAACTGTTCAAATTGGGAAAGTGAAGTGTTTATATGCCAGTAAACCTTGGCTAAGAGTCAGTTGGGGCACATAAAGTGTACAGATGGACTCATATCTGACTATAAAGAGACTCTGATGGCCACTGACTACCTTAAAGATGCATTAACTCTCCTGCAGTGGCGATTCCATATTATCCCACTCGATTACTGACCATCCTCTTATTACTCACAGGTTAAGTACTGCTCTTTACTGCTGCCCCAACTCACTTCACATTAATTGGCAGGGCTAGTCTCTGCCTCTGTCACCAATCAGAACACAGCTTGTTCCTTCTCTCTGCACTGCCCCTCTCTCTGCCTTCTGCAGCAAAACAAGATCTTCTCTCCTCCGGGGGCTTCAGCCCCACTACTATACGGGTAACCCTGAGGGGAGCCTGCTGCTCATGTCAGGCATCTCACACATACTGCCCTCAACTGTCAGCGTCTCTAGATAATCCCAAAAGACCTGAGCTGGCCTTCTTCCTATCAACGGTGTAACCTCTCTCTCCAAGCAGCATCTAAGTTGCTATGGAGATGCTGTCACAGCTACTAGGCAGCCTCTCTCTCCCCAGTCACTGTTTAACATCATCCCCTGCACGCATGAGTTTCTGGTTTTGTGGTCCTTGCACTGTAGTAACACCAATAATGTAAAACTTATGTAGGGCTTAAACAGAGTTTCCCTTATGCAGGGTGCACACCTGAACATTGATCTAGCAATGGTCTAATATGATGTCACAATTATCGTTACAGGGGTAACGTTATTGCACACATTGTATGTCGCATCATCCCATCTGACATACAGCACATCAGATAGGAGGATGATACCAGCGATTCAACAAACGATGAATTGAATGTACACACTAAGATCCATCGCAGATCTCAGGAATAAGTTGTATAGTGTGCACGCAGCTTTAGAACGGAACGATAAAGTTCCTGCCTTAACAGAAAACATGGGAAAATGACCACCCAGGTAAAATGGAAGCTGTACCATACTCTGCAGGTATGTACTAAAGCGCAAATACAGCTACAGGACATTAATACAAGTCAAATACTGATCCTGAAAACTAGAGGTAAATTTACTAAAGCTTCTAAATTTGAAAAGTGGTGAATAGCAACCAATCAGAATCTGTCATTTCAGCAGCGGGGTACACTGGTATTCCCCAGGGAATAACATTGGGGTGTAGAGTTGTATCTTGATCCAAGGCACCAACAGGCTAAAGCTTTGACTGTTCCCAGGATGCACTGCACCACCTCCTCTATAGCCCCGCCTCCAGGCAATGGAGCTCAGTTTGTAAGTTGGTGCCTGCAGTGCAGGCAGCTAACAGGTGGGGCTGCGCTAAGCAGCCCCGAAAAGAACATTTTTAAAGAAGAACGAAGACTTCAAGGGCTGCAGCACAGGCATGTCAATCTGACATTCTGTGCTGCGGCTTCATCACCTCCATATGGGACGCGGCATACTCCCACGCCCTGGTTGGCGGTACTTGCAGCGGAGGCTCTCCGGTTCCCATAAGGCACACATCACCGCTGCTGCTCTACCGGATCGTGTGGCCGCACTTCAAGGATGAAGTAAGAGGGTCCCCTAGCTGGGACCTGCCAAAATCACTATCCGGTCGCGGTCCCAGGAGACAGACCGCGCCGCTGGTGTGGACATTGTGGCCGTGCAGGGACCCCACTATATCCACCAGGGCAGGGAGCACATGTCGGATTTACTAAAAACCGTTTAACATAGGCTCCATAGTACCCGGCGGTGAAGTCCAGCAGAGGGGACAAGGCGCTGACCTGTAGCCCCTCCCCCAGCTCCAGGCGCCATCTACAGCAGGTGTGAGAAATCAGCAGATGCTCCAACATCATGCAGTACTGACGTCACGGATTTATCTGAGGAAAAGATTTCTGCTGAGGGTTCAGGTACTGGGTGTTCTGCCCCCTCTAGTCAGCCCGCAGCACCTGTGGCAAATCAAGACCCAACTTGGGCTGCATTTTCCAATATGCTGACTATGCTTGTAACACGGCTTACGCCCCTTGTGGGACCTCCTGTGCCATTACAACCACATATTGTCCCTGTAGTTAATCCACCATGGGCGGATACTTTCTCAACCCAGTTACAGCAATTAAATCAGTCCTTGGTTAAAACAAAAACCTAACCCTCACCCTACTGGGACCAAAGGGTCATCTAAGCGGGCCATTTCTTCCTCACAATCTATTAATATTTTGGATGATTCTTCTGCTTCGGATGGGGAATATACTGATCCATCAGATGCCGATACTGCTGCGGATGATGATTCTACAACACAGGTTGATGTCCCTGACCTAGTGGAGGCTATCAAGCGGATTCTTCAGATTGATGACGACGTTGACCCTCCTGACACGTCTAAGAAACATGATAAGTTCAAACGTCAGTAGGTTACTAAATTAGTTTTACCACATTCGGACCATTTAATTGACATATGTCAAGAATCCTGGTCTTCTCCAGGAAATACATTTTCCCGGTCTAAAAAGACGCTAGCTCGTTACCCTATTTCTGTGGAGTTGAGTAACAAGTGGGAAACCCCACCACCAGTGGACTCACATGTAGCCCGTCTTGTGGCGTCATCTACTCTGCCTGTCACCACCATCACCTCTTTGAAGGAACTGACGGATAAACGTGTGAAAGGTTGCTTGAAGTCTATTTACACCCTTACAGGTGCTGTACATAGACCCACTATGGCAGCCTCTTGGGCTGCAAAAGGCACTGAAGCATGGGTTCAAGCTACCTCTGAATTTTTCTGACACTGCCAGACAATATCTGCCATATATTACCACAGCCTCCCACTATTATCAGGAGGCAGCCTCTGATGCAGGCGTTATGGCGGCCAAGCCATCTACTACATCTATCCTGGCTCGCCGGATTCTGTGGTTACGGTCCTGGTCGGTGGACCTGGACTCTAAGACGACCTTGGAGGTTCTCCCTTTTAAGGGAGATATACTACTTGGAGATGATCTGAACAAGATTGTGACCACTTGGCATTGGCCAAGACTGAGTTTCTCCCAAATACTAATCCTTCGGCTCCGAAGGCTAAGGGGCCTTATACACGGGAGAGATGTGTGCCGAGTGGGTCGCTCAGCACACATCTCTCCCGCCGCTCAGCACAGCGCGATGTGTGCTGAGCGTGCGGGGGGAGACGGGGGGGGCAGAGCGACGTGTTAGATTGGCCTGCACGGCAGGCCAATCTAGCACCAGCGATAGCGATGCGCGGGGCTGTGCATCGCTATCGCTGTAGGGGGTACACACGAGTGGTCTATGCTTAAAATCTAAGCAATCTAGTCGGATTGCTTAGATTTTAAGCATAGATCTCTCCGTGAGTACCCCCCTTAAGAGTACCACTTTTCATTCCTTTCGACCTCCAGGTAAAGCAAAGGGTCAGGCGTACCCAAGACAGGCTCGCACTTCCAAATCCTCTAAGCCCAAACCTAAACGTTCTTGGACCGCCCCGTCAGCCTGCTTCCAAACTGGACAAGCATGCTGCACGATAAGGCAGGCCTCCCCCTGGGGGACCCCAGGGTGGGATGCAGACTTCTGCAGTTCGCCCAGGTATGGTTAAAGACCACTTTGGACGCCTGGGTGCAAGAAGTGGTCTTTCACTGGTACGCAATCTCTTTCACGAGACGTCCCCCTCGCCAGTTTTGCTCAACAGTTATCTCTTTGGATCCGTTAAAAGCAAAGACTCTACATTTGGTTGTCCAATCCCTCCTGGATACAGGAGTGATAGTGACGGTGCCTCTGTCTCATAGAGGCAGGGGATACTATTCAACGCTGTTTCTAGTTCCAAAGCCGATTGGATCCTCCCGGCCTATACTCAACCTCAAATCTTTGAACAAATTTGGCAGGGTATCCAAATTCCGTATGGAAACCCTGCACTCTATTGTACTGGCTTTGGAACCCAAGGATTATATAGTATCCCTGAACATACAGGAAGCTTACCTACACATAATTATTGCCATGTCGCATCAGCAATATCTGCGGTTTGCTATTGGCAACTCACATTATCAATTCCAAGCCTTACCTTTCGGACGGACCACGGCTCCTCGGATCTTCACCAAGGTCATGGCGGTCCTTTTCCGCCGTCAGGGTATCAGGATCCTGCTGTATCTGGACGACTTGTTGATCCTAGCGAACTCCCCACAGGTTCTTATACATCATCTGGAACTGACGGTCCAATTGCTACAAGCCCAAGGGTGGCTCATCAACAAGAAGAAATCCTCGCTGGTCCCTGCTCAGAGCATGGTGCACCTGCGGGCGTTACTGGACACACACAACCAATGTTTGTTCTTATCTTTGGGGAAGGTCCTAAAACTTCAGGACAGAATCAGATGCTTCCTCTCTCATCCAAAAGTGTCAATACATTCGGCGATAAAGTACTAGGCCTCATGGTGTCGGCTTTCGACATGGTAGAGTACGCTCAATTTCATTCCCGCCCTCCACAGAGGTTAATACTTTCCAAGTGGGACGGCCTGCCTCACCGGATCAGGTCTCAAATGATCTCCTCGACTCCGGAGGTCCGTCTGTCACTGAGCTGGTGGCTACAGGACCAACAATTGAGCAGGGGTCGTCCCTTCTGGATCTCCAACTGCGTCCTCTTAACGACAGATACCAGTCTGCGGGGTTGGGGCGCGGTGTTGGAGCAACACTCTCTTCGGGGTTGGTGGACCAGGGAGGAATCTCTCCTCCCGATAAATATTCTGGAATTGCGGGCAGTGTTCAATGCGCTGAAACTTGCCCTGCCTCTGGTACAGAACAGGCCTGTTCAAATACAGTCAGATTACACCACCACGGTGGCGTATATAAATCATCAAGGCGGCACTCGAAGTCGCATGGCAATGATGGGAGTGTCAAAAATCCTCCAATGAGCGGAATGCCATCTGCCAGCCATATCGGCAGTGTTCATTTCGGGAGTCCTCAACTGGCAAGCGGACTTCCTCAGTCGTCAGGACGTGCACGCCGGAGAGTGGAGCCTTCATCAAGAAGCCTTCAACCCCTAGTGGACAAGTGGGGCCTACCAGATGTAGACCTGATACTTTCTCAACACAATCACAAGGTTCCGGTCTCCGGATCAAGGACAAGGGATCCCTGAGCATCGTTCGTGGACGCACTGGCAATTCCATGGAACTTTCGGCTGCCATACGTGTTCCTTCCAGTGTCTCTCCTGCCCAGGGTAATACAGAAGTTCAAGCAAGAAGGAGGAGTACTACTTCTAGTCGCTCCAGCATGGCCCAGACAGCATTGGTTCTCAGACCTGCAGGGTCACTCGATAGAGCGTCCTCTTCTACTTCCTCAATGCTCAGACCTCCTCATTCAGGGTCCTTGTGTCTATCTGGACTTGGCCAGACTGGCTTTGACAGCGTGGCTCTTAAAGCTTCACTCCTGAGGGCCAAAGGATTTTCTGAGGCGGTTATTCATAGAAACATAGAAACATAGAATTTGATGGCAGATAAGAACCACTTGGCCCATCTAGTCTGCCCCTTTTTTATTTTATCCTTTAGGCAATCTCAACCCTTTTTTAACCTTGATTCTTTGTAAGGATATTCATATGCCTGTCCCAAGCATGTTTAAATTGCCCTACAGTCTTAGCCTCTACCACCTCTGATGGGAGGCTATTCCACTTATCCACTACCCTTTCTGTGAAGTAATTTTTCCTTAAATTTCCCCTGAACCTCCCCCCCTCCAGTCTCAATGTATGCCCTCGAGTTCTAATACTTCTTTTCCTTTGAAGAATGTTTCCCTCCTGAACTTTAAGACCCTTTATATATTTGAAAGTTTCTATCATGTCTCCCCTTTCCCTTCTCTCCTCCAAACTATACATGTTAAGATCTTTTAGCCTTTCCGGGTAAGTTTTGTGATGTAGGCCATGCACCATTTTAGTTGCCCTTCTTTGTACACTCTCTAATGTATTTATATCCTTCTGGAGATAGGGTCTCCAGAACTGGACACAGTATTCCAGATGGGGCCTTACCAATGACCTATACAGTGGCATTATCACTTCTTTTTTCCTGCTACTGATTCCTCTCCCAATGCAACCAAGCATCTGACTTGCCTTTCTCATTGCTTTGTTGCATTGCTTTCCTGCCTTCAAGTCACTTGAAATAGTGACTCCTAAATCTCTTTCCTCCTCAGTAGTTTCCATTATAGTACCCTTGATACTATACTTAGCCTTTGGGTTTTTGAGACCCAAGTGCATGATTTTGCATTTTTTAGCATTAAACTGTAGTTGCCACGTTCTTGACCATTTCTCAAGCCTACCTAGGTCATCAATCATTTGTTTGACCCCTCCCGGTGTGTCTACCCTGTTGCATATCTTTGTATCATCTGCAAAAAGGCATATCTTCCCTTCAATACCATCTGCAATGTCACCAACAAAGATATTAAAGAGAACTGGACCTAGTACAGATCCCTGGGGTACTCCACTGGTAACATTTCCCTCCATAGATTGCACTCCATTAACTACAACTGTCTGTTTCCTATCCTGCAACCAGGTTCTTATCCATTTCACTAATTTATAATCCACCCCCAGGCTTTCAAGTTTATTTAGCAGTCTGTGATGTGGGACAGTGTCAAATGCCTTACTAAAGTCTAGATATGCTACATCTACAGCTCCCCCTTGATCTATTATTTTCATCACAGAGTCAAAAAAGTCAATAAGATTTGTTTGGCATGATCTCCCACCAGTAAATCCATGCTGTTTTGGATCCTGTAAGTTGTTTGATTTAAGATATTCCACTACTCTTTCTTTTAATAGTTTTTCCATTACTTTCCCTACTACTGATGTAAGGCTTACTGGTCTGTAGTTACTTGCTTCTTCCTTGCTTCCACTTTTGTGCAGTGGAACTACATTTGCTCTTTTCCAGTCCTCTGGAATATCACCTGTATTTAGTGACTGGTTAAATAATTCTGTTAAAGGTGTAACCAGGACATCTTTTAGCTCTTTGAGTATCCTTGGGTGTATTCCATCTGGTCCCATTGATTTATCCACTTTTAGTTTTGAAAGTTCTGTTAGGACCTTCTCCTCTGTAAATGTATTTTCATCTACCTTATTTTTATGAATGTCCTTGCAATTTAACTGTGGCCCCATCCCTTCTTCTGTAGTAAATACTGAGCAAAAATAATTATTTAGGTGATCTGCTATTGCCTTGTCTCCCTCCACCAAATGCCCACTTTCTGTCTTAAGTCTCATTATTCCTCCATTTGATTTTCTCCTTTCACTTATATACTTAAAAAAAGTTTTGCCCCCTTTATCTACTGACTGGGCCATTTTCTCCTCAGCTTCTGCCTTTGCACGTCTGATCACTTTCTTAGCATCCTTCCGTCTGTCCAGATACTCCTCTGTCGTTATTATTTTGAGTCCGTTTGTATTTCCTAAAAGCCATCTTTTTTGCTTTCAAACTATGTCAAAGGCCCGCAAACTGGCTTCTGCACGGATTTATTATAGGGTCTGGAATTCTTACTTCACCTGGTGTGCTGCTAAGAATTACGATTCATAAAAGTTTAGCACTTCAAGACTTTTTTGCAACAAGGCCTGGATTTAGGAATTCGTTTGGCCTCCCTCAAGGTTCATATTTCTGCCTTGTCGGTGTGGTTTCAGCGAAAAATTGTATCTATTCCAGACGTTCATACATTCACTCAGGGCGTATTACGGATCCAGCCTCCCTATGTCCCTCCTGTGGCTCCATGGGATCTGTCTGTTGTTCTGAATGCCCTGCAAGAGTCTCCATTTGAACCTCTTGACTCTGTGGACCTTAAATGCCTTACGCTTAAGGTCGTTTTTCTGTTGGCTATTGCCTCTGCTAGGAGGGTGTCGGACTTAGGTGCTTTGTCCTGTCGCCCACCCTTTCTGATTTTTCACTGTGACCGTGCAGTTCTTAGAACTCACCCTGGTTATCTACCTAAGGTGGTGTCATCTTTCCACCTTATTCAAGAGATTGTGGTTCCGGCCTTTATCTCTCCTCGTTTGTCTTCCAAAGAGCAGTCTTTGGATGTGGTACGGGCTCTCCGTATATATGTGGAGAGGACTGCCTCCATCATGAGGTCAGATTCTCTTTTTGGTTTTCACAAATGTGGCTGGCCTGCGAATAAGCAAACTTTGGCCAAATGGATTAGAATGGTGATTGCACAAGCTTATGCGCAGGCTGGACTCCCAGCTCCTGCTGCTATTAAGGCCCATTCTACTTGGTCTGTTGGACCTTCTTGGGCGGGCCGCCGTGGCGCGTCCCCGGATCAATTGTGCAAGGCAGCTACGTGGTCTTCAGTGAACACGTTCCCTAGGTTCTATTCCTTTGATACTTCCCCCTCCCAGGATGCTTCCTTTGGACGCTGGGTTCTTGTACCCGCTACAGTACGTCCCCTCTGGACATCCCCGATGTTATTCCCTGTGGAATACCAGTGTACCCCGCTACAGAAAAGGAGATTTATGGTAGACTTACCATAGTTAAATCTCTTTCTGCGAGGTACACTGGATTCCACATGGCGCCCACCCTGACGCACTTAGCTTCTTTGGGTTGGTATGGCATTAACCGCTGGTACCTTCTCCTGTCGTGAGAACGTGGTTCTATGTGGCTAACATCTACCATCTCTATTTTACCTGCTACTGCACTGGACTGGTTAACGAAACTGAGCTCCAGTGCCTGGAGGTGGGGATATAGAGGAGGTGGTGCAGTGCATCCTGGGAACAGTAAAAGCTTTAGCCTGTTGGTTCCTCAGATCAAAATCCATATGACCGTTTCATGTTTATACAAGAAATAGTAACACTTTACTTTTAAACTACTGCAGTGGAAGGTAAGAGGAAGAGGATAAAGCATGTTTTACATGCAGGTTACAGAAGTTTGCCATTTATTAAGAAAAGAAACCACTTTACAAGGAGCTAGCACTAGTTAAGAACAAATAAGAAAACAGTGCGGTTTTCTTATTACATGGCTTTCAGCTCGTCTAACACTCACAGTGCAGCACAGCAGGTTTCTTCTGTAGCAGAAATACCAAAAATGAATGTTGTGATAAATACCCAGTAATATTGCAAAGGATTAAGCATTCTATTCTCTTCATTTTCTGCAAGTTTATTTTGTCACTGCAAGAGAACAGAGCCTTACTAATATCATGCATTCACAAATAACACACACTACACTCCTGCTAACTAAAAATACAAACAAAGCAAAACCCCCAATGATCCATGTAAAATTACCATATTGCTTAAAAAAACAAAATCTAATTAAATGCGAAGGGTGCGAGGTGCTGATGCCGCAGCGTTTCAACACTGGCAATGGCACTGCATCTTGCACCCCTTGCGGCCCAATTTCAGCCTGAATTCGCTCAAAAGTGCTTCCAGCATTATATGGGCTGTGAACAGGTTTGTGTTAAAGTATGGCTGTTGCAAGAAACTTGCATCTAATTGGATAGACCCCTGAAATTGCTCCTTTATAGGGATAGGCCTGGTACATCCAAGTAAATTCAGCACTGACGCCGACAGCGTAGGCATATACAATGTCATTACCAACGTCCTAGGCGCACATGTACCATTAACTGGACGGGTGTAAGCACACTATTAACTTCATTTTATACATAAAAGAATAAAATAAAAAAGTAAAACAATTAATGGGAAAAAGCCTACCATCTAAGAAAATAAAAACCCACACATTTCAACACCTGTCCAGTTTAAAAATAAATGAAAATAATTTTGCATACAATTATACATTTTGAATTATAAGGAAACTACTGCAATAGCAGTGTGTGTTTATGTGTTTGTTGGATATAATAGGACAATCCTGTGTTATACTTACTCTTCCCCACAGGGCGGACTGTTGCATCTGTAGATGGGGCAAAAGGGCCGAGGTCGGGATGTACAAAAGGGAAAATGTGGCCAAAAGCCTGTTTTCGGACTTTGGCCGCATTTCCCATACGTACATTTGGATCCCTCCCAGCACCCTCCATGGCCATCTCGTCCCTCTACGCATACCGGGCCGAAACCCGAAAGTGCCTGCATCGCAAAGGACAGTTCTTATCGGAAGAGCGGTGCTTTGCAATACAATACATGTCAGTACATATTAGATTAGTATCAATGCGAAGTGTGGCGGAATGTACCGCCACAGGTTAGTACATCCCGCCCTAAGCATGGAGTTAGGTCTTCTTCTAAAATCTAGGACCTCTATTCTACATGGACATCTGGTAGTGTGATAGTTATTCCCAAACCGTTTATACAATAACACTCTAATCTATCCACAGTACGAAGTTCTAATAAAAAAATAAAAAAATCAATATTACATTTAAAGAACACAATCATTATGTAACAGCTTTGTGACCTCTTCCAACTTTTAAGAGTCCATCTGTTATGGTAGTAATATATTGGATGTGATGGGTATTTTCACATTTCTTCAGGAAAGCACTTTTCATGGTAACAATAGATGAGCAGGGGACCTGAATAACACTGTAGTGACAATGGATAATGGTTAGAGGCTTGTTCTCACTCGCTCCGTTCCTTTGGCTCACGGTATTTCCACTGGATGTAATCGAAGATGTCTTTCTCACTGTCTATTGGAAGAGGTTCTCCTGCTATTCCTGTGAGGAAGAACAGAAGATCATACAGATTTCTATAGGCCACCAAGCTCTAGAAAACTATTACATACTGTAATTCTAGCAAAAGGATACAGATTTCTATATTAAGCATTGCTAAGTGCCTGAGGGACCTGTTTACACCGTCGGAGGAAGCCGCTGATCACTCACTACTGAGAGGCGGGGAAATGAGTCACACGTGAAGAATACTTTAAATACCCACTGCTCCTGGGACTAATTATGGTTACACTGACACAGGTTATGCTGTGGATCAACACATGGAACAGCGTTACTAGTAAACCTGAGTTTACAACTTTTTTTTGTAATGTTTATTGTTGCAGGTTAAGTGGAAGCAGCAGCATAATTTAGGTTAATTGTTGCCAATCCAGATCTGGCGCTAAGTTTTTTGTTTGTATATTTCTAAGGGACCTATCCATCATCACTAATGGACCTGTATTTGTAAAGGGCATTTTCATTATTAGGAGCCCAATGGGGACGTCAAGTACACAGTTTGCCTGTAGGAACCAACACCATCTTGATTCCCAACTATGGTAAAGAAGGTATGGAGTTGCAAAGAGAGATCCATCTGCCGCCTGCACACGGTGTACCCTTAAGTTCTGCGCATGTGTGACCTCAGGTAACATGTGTGCAGTCAGCTGGCACACCTCTGTGGTAGGTAACATGGCTACTTCGATAGTAGTGTTACTGTTCAAGGGGACAGCTGCTATTTGGAGCAGCTGTCCAGGTACCGCAGCAATACGGATTATGAGCATGCCCATATAATTTCCACAAATGCTAGTGTTTATGGTTTTTAATGATACATTTCATATAAAGGTTTGACCTACAAGCACCACATTGTCAATAACCCTACTACTGGGACATTATAGACCTTACACCAGCTGAGTCACTTCAGTCTCCTCACAATAAGTGAGTGATGAAGGATGAAGCATCCAGAGGAACTTTGAACTAGATATGTGCGGTTTCAGCTTTACTCGGATTTACACAGATCTCAAAACGGCATCTTATTGGCTCTCGGATGTCACGTGTTTAGGATAGCCAATAAGAAAAATCTGGATAAAACCGACCTTGCGTTACGTCTGGTGTTAAGAACAGAGTAAATCCGAACCTGCTTATCTCTACTCTGAACCTACAAGAAACACATATGCTGCATACAGTACAACACGTATCTGACATGGAATAGTTTACAGATGAAGGCTAGTTACACTCATTGGAGGAAGCCTCTTTCCCCAGCAGAAATGCTGGATCCTTCACACTAACGGCATTGCAGCTGGCTGCTTTCTCCAGGAGCCACACCCTGAGAATGCTGAATGTCAGCAGCACTTAATGCAGGTGTTCACTGCCACCAGACGGGACAGCACAAGCTCTCTTACTGGGATGGAGAGGGACTTCCTATTAACCTTCCAATCAACCAGGTGGAAAAATAGCCTTAGCTGCACTAAACCGCCGTCACTATGCAAACTGGCAATGTCACAACTCCAGCCACACGAAACAGCAACTTGCGCGTAGAATCTCCAACCCCACCTAGTGCACAGAAGGTTAATAAAAATCTAACGTGTTCTAGAGAAGATCTCGTGTGTGCAGTTTTTACCAATAGAAAGAGTCAGCAACACTTCTTATAAATGGTTTCCAATTTAAGAATAGTAGTTGGTTGACATGCCCCACAAGTTGCAGGAAAAACAATGTTTTGCATAAGGCATATGGAAAAAGAATAGCAGAAACGGATTACAGTTTTCCGTTAATATTGCTTGTGGCTAGAGGCTCATATACATACATAGATGCATTTGCTCAATTGAAGGAAATGTAAATGTATTTCTCTATAGGGCTAGGATGCACTTTATTATAAATACAGTGACTGCTCTGCTTCCTATGTGTAGCTATTTTCATTGGTAGGTTAGATAGCTGTACTTTGTACCGAGACAGAGCACAAGACACAAACACACTGACCTGTGACTCCCAGCGGCCGCAGTGTGTACTCATTCAGGGTGAAGCCTTTCTCCAGAGCATGGGTGCGCATGTTCTTGTTGAAAATATCACTGCCAGTGAAATAGAGAACTCCGCAATAATACTGGTCCTTGGGGATCA
Source organism: Pseudophryne corroboree (assembly GCF_028390025.1). Lineage (NCBI taxonomy): Eukaryota > Metazoa > Chordata > Amphibia > Anura > Myobatrachidae > Pseudophryne > Pseudophryne corroboree. The sequence goes on along the minus strand of NC_086449.1, from coordinate 117,552,108 downwards.
GCCTGATGTGACAAAATGCAGGGTATAAATACTGAGCAACTGAACCCATTATTCTATTTCACAGTCATTTCCTGGTAGGAGTCTGGACTTTTTATTTTATTAATTTTAATTGGATCTGTAAGTGCTAAACATAGAGGAAACTTAAGAGCCTCTAGTGACCTCCCAGGTCAAGAAATACTGTGGTCTCCAACCCTTCACAAAGGGGCTGATTCAAAGTTGCACTCAACAGGTGTGGTGATGTTTAGCACGTCACATGCATCTGAGCAGGACATACGCAAACTTCAGCAACTACAAACGATCAGGAGTCTTATTCATACTTCACTTATCACTGAGTAGATATAACTGGGTGGCAAAGAGTGTCCACACGTAGGCTAGGCATTGTCAGGGCACATTGATGGAGTTGGGGGCTATACTGAGCTGATGCCAGTAGAATCCCTTGCACTAGGTATACAGCCAATAGTGATGACTGCCAATTCCACAAGTGCACTGATAACGGTGGTGCGGTCGCATAGATGTGTGAAACTCTGCATACATATACAAATGTATATCCATGCACGCAATGCCTCTGCCCCATACTCCGTATCCTAACACTCCATAAAACTAGGGGTCATTTCAGCGTGTTCACTAACTGCATAAAAGCAAATACTGGAACAATTTAAACAATAAAATAAAATACACCTCCATCCGTGATTTCCCTACGTATAACTGACAAAGCAAAAATACATTTACAAATAGCCCACAAAAATATTTAGACATGATTGCACACAAGCTGTTGTCTAGAGAGGGTAATACAGTACATTGTATATATAATATTCATGCAAGGTGTAAAAGATTTTGGAGCCATGGGGATATTTGTGTGTTAATGCTCTATAGGCCTGGTGGTCACATAAGGGCAGCGCTGGGAATTTGCGTTTTCTATAATGCAGAGCAGAAAGACCATGGTCATTGGGGGTGGTGGGCCTCAGAAAGGTGACACTTACAGATGGCGACAGGCTGTAGCACGTACTACATGTGACTTTTGGTCAGAAGGATCAATGGGCCCAATTCAGACCTGATTGCAACAGCAAAATTGTTCTCGAACGGGCAAAACCATGTGCAAAGCAGGTGGGGCAGACATAGCATGTGCAGAGAGCTAGATTTGGGTGGGTTATTTTGTTTCTGTGCAGGGTGAACACTGGCTGCTTTATTTTTACACTGCAATTTAGATTTCAGTTTAAACACACCCCACCCAAATCTAACTCTGTGCACATGTTACATCTGCCCCACCTGCAGTGCACATGGTTTTGCCCATTAGAGAACAATTGTGCTGCTGTGATCAGGTCTGAATTAGGCCCAATGTACCTACTTGGGGATGGTTATGTAATTATGCTATATAAATTTGCTTATTATTAATTCAACAGTTTATATTTTTGAGTTATCTTTTGTGATACGTGCTATATATATCTACAGCTCTATTTTAGCAGCGACTTTCTTACAATTTTTCTCAGCAACTGCCCCAGGGCTACTGGTCACATTATTGGACACATTACCTGATATCAAGTCTACGGAAAGGGAACTGTTTGCCTTCTTCAGATGGCAGCTGGCACACGCCCTGTGGAAAGGACATAAAAATGTGATGCCCGGGAGTGAAGAAGATTAGATGTAGACAATAAGCGGTCTCTGGAAAACTTGAGATGAATATCAGAAACCCAGTAGGGACAGTGGATAGACTGAAACAGCTATAAGAAGAGTATCAGCATCTCATATAGGGCGGGATATACTAAGCGGAAAATGCAGTAATCCCCCATTTACCGCACTATCGGGATCCACTAACGGGATCCAAGTCCTCCCCATCCTCCTGTACATCTTCATCTGAATCAGAGACTAGAGCAGGTAAACCACGCTTTTGTGTTCCTGAGTTAGAGAGGGGGGGCTGTGTAACATCTGCCCTGTCAGCTAAGTCTGCAACTGCCTGTTGTAGTAGCTGAGTTTTTTGAGCATTAGCAGTGAGTTGTGATGACATATCAGACATCATATTTGTAAAGGCATTTAGCCAGGAAGGCTCTTGACCCTCTCCCCCAGCCCCCTCACTGAGTTGTGAAGATTGGCTGCATTGTTCACATGATACAGAATCAGATGATAAGGGAGAGAATCTGGTGTGGCATACACTGCATAGTTTGTGTTTACCCATGTTCACAGTAAAGCACAATCACAGACAAGTAATAACTAGCAAGCCTGCCCCTTACTGTATGTGAGAGGGAGATAGAGAGGGGGACCAGCACACTCCAGCTACACAGCCCCAGTGTAGCTGTAAAATATTCTATCACAGTGAAACACCTATGATTACTGTCCTTTATAGGATACAGATTGTGTACAATAGCGTCTCTTCCCCTTTGCTACACACTGTATTTCCAGTGTTTTCTGAGTGTCAGGAGGAGTTGTGTGTGCCTGCTGCTGCTGTAAGCAGAGGAAAGCGCCAAAATACTGGTGGTCCTGCTGAGGTAGCTCCGTTCCCCCCAATGGTGCCGAAGCCAATGTTTTTATACTGGCAATGTCTCCCAATTAGCTTAAAAACATCACACAAGGGCTAGTTTAAGCAACCACTAGCCAGTGTACACAGGGGACTATAGCGCATCCCCCCCAGCAGGGTCCCGTATGCCTCCCCTGTGTGTCAACCACACTTTGAACCGGGGAACCCCCCTAGCGGGGCCCCCGGTTTGTACTCACCACTGTCATCACCTTCAGGCTATTGTTAGGGGTGTGCGGTGTGCTGCGATTGTGACTGCTAAGGCGCAGTGCCCCGCTGTACAAACAACCTCTCAGGACTGTGGTCCTGTGGCAGGGAAGCGGCTCTGACACCTTGCAAGGCCGGTGACCGCCACCCCCCAACTCCCATGGTGCAGGTATGCTGCTTCCCAAAACAGCATACCGAAAGAAATAAAAGTTTGAAAGAAACTGAAAAAAAACTCTCTGGAGCTACAGAGATGTGCATCCTCTCCTGAGGGCACTTTTTTCTAAACTGCCTGTGAGAGGGGGCATAGAGGGGAGGAGCCAGCACACCCAGCTGAAGAAATTTAAAGTGCACCGGCTCCTTTGGACCCCGTCTATACCCCATTGTACTAAGTCTCCCCAATATCCCTTATGGATGCTAGAGAAATCATTATGTGGAAGCAGAAATATACTTACCTGTGCCTGAGTCGGCTTTTAGTTTTTGTTTACTGTACCACCTTTTCCAAGCATATAGAAAAAGAACATTGACCTTGGTAAAGATCAATATTAATTTACTGATTATTTTTTTGTATTAAATACAGGCAGAGCAATCCTGTATTGATCCGAAAGATTAATATGAGACCAACATGGGATCATCCATCCATCATCTCTGCGACCTATACGCAGCGAGTTTCATCTGCAAAACTCAAGCTGCGACTCCCTCACCTTGTAGTAACTGCCTGAGAGGACACTGGGTTGCCCCTGGAAGAGTCGTTTCACACTCAGTACTGAAAATGCCAAAGATCCCAAAATATAATAGAAATATATTAAAGTTAATGGCTGGACTGTGCAGGTAATTGTCATTCATGACCACTCTAGACACAGTCTCAGGCCCTTCTGAAAGCCTAAATAGGCTCAATAAAAAATAAATAAAAAAAAATTCCAAAAAGATGTGCGGTGGGAAAGAAAAAATTTGAAACAGAAAAAAAAAAAAAGTTTCAAATTGTGTTTAAGACTGACTGAGAATAAGGACCCCCTTGCCTTATACGTAATTTAAATAGGAACTGTGGAAGATAGAATCCAAGCAGGGAGAAGATGCACTTTAAGTCACATCTGTAACACTGTTACACTGATGGAGAATTAAATGCAGTAGTACAGGCAGCCTATAAGCCATACACATAACCAGTGACAAGACTGGGACACAAGGCTCCTTGTAAATAGGTACAGTAGGCTATATGCTAAGAACATCCACAAAATTGTTGCCGGACGTATCAGCGATACACCTGTAATCACAAGAAATAAAATAAAGCAGTGGTCTCCAAACATGGTCCTCAAGGGTTCAGTTTGATCTGTTGGTGCATGGGATGCCGGCGGTCAGAATACCGACATCGGCATCCCGATAATTTTAATACCAACATAGGGAAGGTAAGAGTGATACACCCTCGCCCCTACCCCTCCCTTCCCACAACCTAACCCTAACCTCTCCCCGGTGTTGCCTAACCCCCCCCTTCACTCCCAAGCCAACCATTATCTCCCCCTTCCCCCTGTATGTTCGAGATACCGGCTGTCGGGATTCCGGCGTCATCATTCTGACAGCTGTTGGGATTCTGGCGTCGGCAATTTGACTGCTGGGATCCCGACAGATGGTATCTTGACCGCATCCCATCTTCAAAGCATCCCAAGAGTCCAGGTTTTAAAGATATCCATGCTAAAACACAGGTGACTTTGGGATCTATTCAGCATCAGTTTTGCTAATTTAACAAAACTGCAACTGCTTGCGATCTCATGCTTTGGGCCGCCTAGCACAGGGCAAGGCCGCCCAGCAAGCTAATGGCGGCGAGCAATTTGAGTGCAATTCAATCGCAATCGTATTGCTAAATAAGTGAAGACCCCATACCTTGTGTAGCCTGGCTGCGAAGGCAGTCGGACCGTTGCTATTTTCCGCGACGCAGCGGACGCCCAAAAACCGGCACCGACTCGGTTTTCTCCGCACTGCCCCCTCACAATGCCGTGTCACCGTCCCGCGTACTCCCCTGCCTGTCAATCATGCAGAGGCATTCGCATCACTGAGATGCGATCACAGCTCCACCAGCCCGCGCACTGTGGGTCCTGCGCACTAAAACGGGGAAATGCGAACTCACTACTGAATAGGGCCCTTAGTTAGTACCTAATTGTTATTTTTAGGAAAAATCAGTGGGACTTCCAATTAGCTTAGTCAATAATTACCTTTCAAAGCATGGCTGATTGATCCAGTGGCGGGATTCGGTCTTCTACAGCAGAGGTATGTGTGAGCGTGTGTCTGTGTGTGAATCCCAGAGGCAGCAGCTAAGAGAAATAAATTTCCCAGCAGCCACCTCCCCTTCCAGCAGCCAGTTCAAAGAGAGAGGGGAGATGACCAGAAGCTGGAGACCACCACATAGGTATGTATCTTTTTTCTCTCTCATGTCATGGAGGTTTTCAAAGTCCAAAATTAGACACAAGAAACACAGAATTTGACAGCAAATAAGAGCCACTTGGCCCATCTAGTCTGCCTTTTTTTTTTTTTACCATATATTTACCTCAAACCTTATTTGAGCCTTATTTCTTTGTAAGGATATCCTTACTGTATGTCTATCCCATGCATGTTTAAATTACTCTACTGTCTTAGCCTCTACCACCTCTGATGGGAGGCTATTTCACTTGTCCACTACCCTTTCTGTGAAGTAATTTTTCCTCAAATTTCCCCTGAACCTCCCTCCAGTCTCGGAGGATGTCCTCGTGTTCTAATACTTCTCTTCGTTTGGAGAATGTTTCCCTCCTCCACTTTGTTAAAACCCTTGATATATTTGAAAGTGTCCATCATGTTCCCCGTTCCCTTCTCTGCTCCAAACTATACATATTGAGATTTTTTAGTCTTACTGTTTGAGTTTTGTGATGTAGGCCATGCACCATTTTAGTTGCCCTTCTTTGCACAGTCTCTAATGTATTAATATCCTTCTGAAGATATGGCCTCCAGAACTGAACACTAATTCTAGATGAGTCCGTACCAATGACCTATACAGTGGCATTATTACTTCTTTCTGCTGCTGATTCCTCTCCCAATGCAACCAAGCATCTGACTTGCCTTCCTCATTACTTTGTTACATTGCTCACCTGCCTTTAAGTCACCTGAAATAATGACTCCTAGATCCCTATCCTCCTCAGTAGTTTCCGTATAGTGCCATTAATACTATATTTAGCCTTTAGGTTTGAAGGTCCACAAGGTTTTTTTGCAAGTGAAAACCTTGCGCCCAATTGAATTCCATCCAAGGTGTTTCAGTTCAAACTCTGTATAATAGCTGGTCAACAGTAGTAGGACTGTCCCTTCTTACCATGAACTTGGTGTCTCCTTTCACTAGTGTGTCCGTTATAAAGTTGCAATCCTCCAGACACTGGACGACCTGATGCAAAAGGTGTGGCTGGAAAACAAATTACAAACACAAACAATAAAAATTTCAGAAACTGAACTATTTAATAAACTGCACATATTACATCACCTGCCAGATATTGCACATAATTACTAAAGGGTCTACAGGTTTAAATAAAGTATACCATACTATAAACTCACATAGGAGTTCCATGACCATATGAAAGGCACAAGGCTGCAAGCTTATATACAGATCATAGACTGCTGTAATACTTTACATTAATAGTATCGTATATAAAAGTTTTATAATAATAATACACATACAAAAAGCACACAATGACATTATCTATCTATAAAATTGGCTAAGATCTGGCCCGTTTACAACATGTATGTGCAATGGGAGCCGGGGGCACGCACCACCGATCCAACCACTCCCACTGCTAGGGAGATGGAAAAAAGTGACCCCAGCAGGAGATCAGGACATGCTGGGAACTGGGGTAAGTGGGCAGGATGGAGGACGGGAAAGGGGAGATCGGTCGTAGTAAGACAGTAGTAGAGTGGGACGGGAAGATAAAGGTGACCCAGCAGGCTCCATAACTGAACTGGTGTGTGTATGTTTGTTTACACACACACACACACACACACATTATATATATATATATATATATATATATATATATATATATATATATATATATATATATATATATATATACATACATACATACATATATATATATACACAGGTTGAGTATCCCATATCCAAATATTCCGAAATACGGAATATTCCGAAATAATGACTTTGAGTGAGAGTGAGATAGTGAAACCTTTGTTTTTTGATGGCTCAATGTACACAAATTTTGTTTAATACACAAAGTTATTAAAAATATTGTATTAAATGACCTTCAGGCTGTGTATATAAGGTGTATATGAAACATAAATGAATTGTGTGAATGTACACACATTTTGTTTAATGCACAAAGTTATAAAAAATATTGGCTAAAATTACGTTCAGGCTGTGTGTATAAGGTGTATATGAAACATAAATGCCTTCTGTGCTTAGATTTAGGTCCCATCACCATGATATCTCATTATGGTATGCAATTATTCCAAAATACGGAAAAATCCCATATCCAAAATACCTCTGGTCCCAAGCATTTTGGATAAGGGATACTCATCCTGTATATGTATATGTATATATATATATATATATATATATATATATATATATATATATATATATATACATACATACACATACATACATGTATATGGGTTGTTCTCGGATCTACTGTATAATTACCTGCATCATCAAAAGCGGATTTCACCGAATGAGTTCACACCTGTAAGGGTGAGGTGATAGCCAAACAACGCACCCTTTTGATATATGACAGGTTATGAACTTCACTATGTATGTAGAGTGACATGCATTATACGTATTATGTTTTAAAAGGACGTATTTTAATACCTCTGTTTTTATACCAGAAATAAATTTTCAGGTATCTAATGTGATGATCATTTTCTAATCATTTATTTTACCATATTGTAACATTGAGTGACCATTTGCAAAAGGCGTTTTAATAATTAAACTGATAAAGTATTAGCGCATCTTAGGGACCCATTTCTATACATTTGTTACCCTAACCTTCACTAGCAGTGGGTTACCTAAAAGGTGCAGCTTAACTGGACGTTAGCGCAGCCACAAGGAAAATCTGTGTGTGTGTCTGTATATGTATGTATGTATGTATGTATGTATGTATGTATGTATGTATGTATATATGTATATATATGTATATATATGTATATATATATATATATATATATATATATATATATATATATATATATACACACACACACACACACACACACACATACACACAAACACACGTACGTACGTACATACATACATACATACATACATACATACATACATGTATATCTCACAATCTGAATCCTTGAATCCAGGATGATCTTTGCTCATAATATGGTTCTTCTCATTGGGATGTAGTTATGTGACCGGCGTTCAGGAGACCGCTGGTCACAATACCTCCCCCTGCATCCCAAACACTGACAATCCCAACATTCAGCATGCCGACTAAAAGGGACTATTCCCACTCGTGGGTGTCCACGACACCCATAGATGGGAATATAACCTGTGGCGAGGGGCTTCATTGCGCTTGCCCCCCTGCCGGCATTCTGCGGCCGGGATCCCAGTGTCGGGATGCTGACCGCCGGGATCCCGGCCGACGGTAACACATACCTAACCTGTTCTCAACATATGAATAGCACAGTATATGATGTATAGTGTAGTGTGTTACAACAGCATAGAACTTCACAGTATATCATGTTTTATGCTAACCTTGCTCAAAGATGCAAATCTGCACTAAAACCATAGTAACCAATTTGTTTTTTTCTTTCTTTTTCTAGTGCAACTGGCACCCTGAATGGTGACTAGACACCATGGTGTTGGTAGATGGCTTCAATTATGCAGAGTGTAATAAATAACCCTCAGGGGACAAACTATGTTCATTTTACAACCATTATACAATACTCTATTATGAATCCCAATGTAGAGTACATCCGGGACTCTTATTGCTGGACAAAGTAAATACATAAAACCTGCTGTACACTTAACCATGCCTTGGTCTCTGAGGAGAACTGTTCCCAGAAACTTGATGAACAATATTTAATAGCATTTAGCTAGGAAAGTAGCTACTGATAATCTATACTGTTCCCTTACACTACATAGTGGTATTGAGGCAAGAGCTGGGCACTGGACTTTTATAAAGCATATAACATCTTACTGTGAACACTGCCAGTGGCACTATCCCATCTTTCTTACAAAATGGCACCACAATCAAAGTGAATGCCTGTCAAATATGCAGGATGGTACCAGGCTCTGACCACTGCACTGAAGCAACCCTGTAACCCACAGAAGTATTCCTCAGGGTGTTATATATGTGTACAGTTATGTTCTCCCTTTATTATGTTACATGGTTAAGTGACAATGTAATTATTATTAGGAGTTATAGCTCTGCTCTGGTAACTTTCTGTAATAAACATTACATTTTGTTCAGCTGTTTGTCTGGATGGAAAAATTATCCATGTTTACTGGGGAATAGACTGTAGTATGAGCCAGTATTGCCAATTTGGTTCAAGAGCATGTAACCGTTTAACTAAAGATGCACCAGGTATAGGGTTGGTGCAATTGGGCGGATGGATAGAAGCGGCCAACTTGTCTAATTTAATTCCAAGTACACAATGCAGCCAACTTGCAGACCACTGCTACATCTACAGCATTTGACTAAATGAGGAGAGATCTGCAATATTTACCTGAGAAACACAGGCAGGCTTATCCAGACTTACAGATCCATTACAGCTGGATTAAGCTGCACTTAAATTATTTTATCACTACAAATATTCTAATACAGAAATGTTGATTTTAATGCTAGCCTCAATTTCAAGACAGGCTCTCCCATCTCTTCTAGATATAATCCGGCTCGGATCCGGGACACAACACACATATTGAAGCTGGGGTTTCGGTGCTTACCCCCGTTCACACCTGGGTTTTACTGGGTTGTCACCCTTCACACTGGGCGCCCCGGCTTGTGTGTGAAAGGTATAACCTGGGTCACACCTAAAAGGAGTTCATTGGCGGCCACAGTAGCGCTTAGGGATGACATAATTTCCAAGCGTCTAACAATGGACGCTTGGAGATGAAGTCATTTCCAAGTGCTACTGTGGCCAATGAAGTCCTTTTACGCATAATCTGGGTCAAGACCAGTCGTACCTGTTACACATAAGACGGGGCACTCGGCCAGTTTGTAAGTACCAGTAATAACCCTTGTCGATTACAGGGTTCTGGAATGGGACTGTGGACTCGCTATATCCTGACAAATTCCCAGGTATCTGAAGGGGTATAAGTTAAGTTCCATGTAACGGTGAAGATAGCAGAAGTTTTACCTGAGGGAAGTTTTGTATGTTAAGTTACTTAAGGTCTAGAATGCAGAACTGTAGTCTATATGGGTCCCTATCTCCAGCAGAACTATATGTAACCAGGTTACAGCCTTCATAGCATAAAACACGGTGAAGAGTGATGACAAATTACCACTTTTGGCCTGCCAAAGACAGGGGAAGCAGAGACTTCAGAAAATCTGATGTCAATGCCTTTCTTATGTTTAAGTACTTTCATTTGTACCCGTCCATGTAAAAGAATTTCCCCAAGGATAATATAACAATTAAGTATCAATATGGATGCTAAAAGACCCAAACCCACAGACTTGTCTATATCTCCAGCAACGCTGAAAGTAACCAAGTATAAAGCACGGGTCAATGACGCTAGCTAGCGTCTTATGGATCCTGACCTGTTTTGTAGACTCTGAGGTGAAGTCTGGGTGAGTGAGGAGAATATCCATATCCCCACTGGATTCAGCACCTGAAAACAATATGGAGAAATGAGGACGAAGCAGTAAGTTTTTTTTTTTTTTTAGAACACAATCCTATTATGGCCCTTTCCCACAGGTTGGGTACGAAATGTCGAGAGTCATAATGTTAACACGGTCAATATTCATCATGCAGAAATTGTTATAGTCAACCTCTTGGCTACACCCCCTTTCCCACAGGCTCTCGGCAATAGGAAACTGAGCAATCCAGTTTCTCACAGTATTAACAAATCTTTATAAAGCGCACACACATTACGCAGTGCTTTACAAAGAATATTTTAGTCATTCTCATAATTCCCTCCCCCATTGGAACATACAATCTATAGTCCCTATCACATGGATGCACATACACAATAGGGTTAACTATTTCAGTCAGAAGCCAATACCAATTTTTTTTTTCTTTGTGTGGGGGGGGGGGATGGGATGGGACATAATCCTTCCCAAGAACATAATGGATGCTACCGCAGTCTAAGCATAGTGGTGAATTCTGTAATCCTTTCCAAGGAGAGGAAACGCGAACCAGACCAAGCACTGACCTCGCCAGGTATGGAGCTTGTCAGGTGCTACAGGGGAGTGGTCTGCAGGGCCCTGCTCAATAGCCTCAGGGGATGAGGAGTTGCTCAGTGAAGAGTGGAGAAAAGAGGGCGTACTGCACTTTAGAAATACTGATGTCCCAGCATCCTGTGGGAATATGGAGTTTGGGGAGCGTGAACATTTGGAGGGAGATACAAAGTGCCCAAAGGTCCTAAACACCTCTATACCCATTTTTTTCTAGAGTCCCTCAAGGATGAAAGACAAACACTTGTTTAAAGATAATATCAAATTTACATTTTAAATTGATCCCTCCTTAAGGTGTGAATAGATACCAAGAACTAATACTCTTTGGGGGACATGTACTAAGCAGTGATAAAAGTGGAGAAGTGAGCCAGTGGAGAAGTTGCCCATGACAACCAATCAGCTGCTCTGTATACTTTCATAGTATGCAAATTATAAATGTAACGTCAATGCTGATTGGTTGCCATGGGCAACGTCTCCACTGGCTCACTTCTCCACTTTTAACACTGCTTATACATGTCCCCCTTTGTCCCAGCTTCTATAGCCCTAACTGAGTAGGGTAACCCCTAGTAACCCAACCTATCCAAGGATACTCCAGGATGGACCTGGTGTCCTGGGCTTTGTGACAAACTGCAATTAAAAACGGTTTTATTCACCATAGTATGACTTAGTAAAGCGCTCAGTTAGCTTTTATGTTACTGCGGTGTTTAATAAAAGGACTTTTTAAATGCATTTTTCTGTATTTCGGCACCATGAACAGTCCTTTATAAGCAGTGAGACGCTCCCATTACGGCTTGCAAAAGAGCAAAACAGAGAAGGAACAATAATGACATCAAACTTATTCAAATTAGACCCAAATACATATAAATGTAACTGCACTCTATCCAATCTTATCTCCACGTTAGGTACAGAATATTGGGCGAGTATACCTCTTCTGAAGCTACCACATACTGTGGCGATGTAATCTGTATCCAAACATTTCACCTTTTCAAATACAATGTCCTGGGGGTACAAACAATAAATAAAACAAATTACAGTATTTCCTATGCTAGGATGAAACAAGAAATTTTAATAAGTGGATAATTTCTGGCATTTGTGTAGATGCTTATGTGAATGGGAGCTAACAGGCAGCGATTCAGCGCATATGTTTTAACGAGATAAGTGCTGGATTGAGCCACTCACCTAAACGCGCCTAGCGCCATCTGCAGATATAAATGATATCAGCGCACGGCTAAAGCAGGGCATACACTATACAATTATCTTGCAGATAATCTGTGGTTGGAATGAAAACCTGGTAATGGATCAGAGCAACCGACAATCGACCTTTGTTCCCAAACACTAGAAAATGGACAAAACCTGTCATTTATACAAATTGGTTAAATCACTGACAGGTTTGGTCCATTTTCCAGTGTTTGGGAGCAAATGGTCGATTGTCAGTTGCTCTGATCCATTACCAGGTTTTCATTCCAACCACAGATTATCTGTCAGATAATTGTATAGTGTATGCCCATTTTAAGTCTTGTGTACAGTACACTGCTTCTGATAACAGCATGGGGTCCTGATGTGAGGCCAATAAAGTGGTGCGAGTTAAGCTGGGCATACACTATGCAATTATCGGTCAGGTAATCTGTCAGATCTGGCTGGTTGGAATGAAAATCTGGTAATGGATGAGAGCAAATGACAATTGACCATTTTCTCCCAAACAATGGAAATGGACAAAAACTGTTGTTCATACAAATTGGTTAAGTCACGGACAGGTTTTGTACATTTTCCAGTATTTCAGAGCATATGGTCCATTGTCATTTGCTCTCATCCATTACCAGATTTTAATTCCAACAAGCCAGATCTAGCAGATTATCTGACAGATAATTGTATGCCCAGTTTAATGGTACACGGTGCTATCTGTGCTAGGGGTGGTCTTCTGTATACCGGCGGTCGGGCTCCCGGCGCTCAGTATACCGGCGCCGGGAGCCCGACAGCCGGCATACCGACACTTATTTTCCCTCGTGGGGGTCCACGACCCCCATAGAGGGAGAATAAAATAGTGTGGCGCGCGTAGCGCGCCATCGTGCCCGTAGCGTGGCGAGCGCAGCGAGCCCGCAAGGGGCTCATTTGCCCTCGCGACACTGTCGGTAAGCCGGCGCCGGTATGCTGGTCGCCGGGAGCCCGACCGCCGGCCAGCCGTAGTGAACCCCTGTGCTAGGTGCGATCTGAGCTATACTGTGTGTGCTATAAGATTTGTACTTTAGTGGTATGCTATATGAACTACATCTGATTTATACTACACCCGATTTTGGCCACGCTACAATATGTAATGTATGCAATGTAGTTCAGAATTACCTGCCTGCACATACTATTTTGCCTTGCGATATTGACTACATGGGAGCGCGCATCGCATCATAAGGGAAACTAAACACGATGCAATGTGAACTAGACGCGATGCTAAAAAGAGCAAATAGCATGCGATAATTGCACCCTGTGCGGGCACCATAAGAGTGGCAGAGAAAGAGGACAGTGACTTCCACCACTCTATGCCCGGCTCCCTGGCTGGGGAACTACAGCCACTCACTTTATATTTTGTCATCATAGCGAACTATGCAAAAGATGAAAATGCAGCATAGATAGTGTAATGGATAGCATTGCTTCATCACAGCACTGAGGTCATCGGTTCAATTCCCACCATGGCCCTGTGTGGAGTTTGTATATTCTCCCCGTACTTGTGTGGGTTTCCTACAGGTGCTCGGTTTCTTCCCAAATTCAAAAATATACTGGTACATTAATTGGCTCCCAACAAAAATTAACTGTAGAGTTAATGTGTGTGCATGTACATGTGGTAGGGAATATAGATTGTAAGCCCCACTGGGGCAGGGACTGATGTGAATGGCCAAACATTCTCTGGAAAGCGCTGTGGAACATGTGTGCGCTATATAAATAATTGGTAATAAATAAATAAATAGATGAAAGAAGGAATTTGGGGGAGATGTAACAATCTTCTGAGAGAGATAAAGTGGAGAAGTTTCCCTAGTAATCGATCAGCTTCTAGCATTCATTTAGCACAGTCTATAAATGACAGCTAAAAGCTGATTGGTTACTACTGACAACTTCTCCACTTTATCTTTCTCAAAGGCTTGATACATTCTCTTCCTGTTCTCTCTAAGGGGCCTATTTATTAATATTATTTTTACAAAAAAAAATGTGAAAAAGGGTGTTTTCACATTATGTTAGTATCACAGGATTGTACTAAAGGGCAGTTGTAGGAGAATTCTCAAAATTCTCCTCTAAGCCCTTATTATCACACTTCTTTGGTAAGCAGATCGCAATTCCCATAATTATAACGGGAAATGTGGTCTGATTGAATTTACTAACCTCAAATTGTGAAAAAAAAAAAAAAAATCATCGAGATTTATGGTAAGAACTTAACTTTGTTAAATCTCTTTCTGCGAGGTACACTGGGCTCCACAAGGATAGACATTGGGGTGTAGAGTAGGATCTTGATCCGAGGCACCAACAGGCTCAAAAGCTTTGACTGTTCCCAGAATGCATAGCGCAGCCTCCTCTATAACCCTGCCTTCCTGCACAGGAGCTCAGTTTTTAGTTAACCAGCCCAATGCAGTAGCAGGTAAGAGAGACAACAGTTAGTAGCCACAGACAACACAATTTCACCCCAGGAGAAAGTGTCAGCGACTAATGCCATACCAACCCAAAGAAGCTAAGTGCGTCAGGGTGGGCGCCTTGTGGAGCCCAGTGTACCTCGCAGAAAGAGATTTAACAAAGGTAAGTTCTTACCATAAATCTCGTTTTCTGCTGCGGGGTACACTGGGCTCCACAAGGATAGACATTGGGGATGTCCTAAAGCAGTTCCTTCTGGGGGGGAGACGACGCACTGTAGCGGGCACAAGAACCCGGCGTCCAAAGGAAGAAACCTAGGAAGCTGCAGTATCGAAGGCATAGAACCTTATGAACGTGTTCACTGAGGACCACGTAGCCTCCTTGCACAATTGTTCAAGGGTCGCACCAAGGCGGACCGCCCAAGAAGGTCCAACCGACCGAGTAGAATGGGCCTTAATGTGAGCAGGAGCGGACAGACCAGCCTTCACATAAGCATGTGCAATCACCATTCTAATCCACCTGGCCAAGGTCTACTTGTGAGCAGGCCAGCCATATTTGTGAAAACCAAATAGAACAAAGAGGGAATCAGACTTCCGGATGGAAGCAGTCCTCTTCACATACATACGGAGAGCCCGTGCCACATCAAAAGACCGCTCTTTGGGAGACAAATCAGGAGAGACAAGGGCCGGAACCACTATCTCCTGATTAAGGTGGAACGAAGACACCACCTTAGGTAAATACCCGGGACGAGTCCGAAGAACCGCCCGGTCACGGTGAAAAAATAAGAATTTTCTCACCGGTAATTCTATTTCTCGTAGTCCGTAGTGGATGCTGGGGACTCCGTAAGGACCATGGGGAATAGCGGGCTCCGCAGGAGACTGGGCACTCTAAAGAAAGGTTTAGTACCATCTGGTGTGCACTGGCTCCTCCCTCTATGCCCCTCCTCCAGACCTCAGTTAAGGAAACTGTGCACGGAAGAGCTGACATTACAAGGAAAGGATTTTGGAATCCCGGGTAAGACTCATACCAGCCACACCAATCACACCGTATAACTTGTGATAAACTTACCCAGTTAACAGTATGAACAACCAACAGAGCATCAACCAATGGATGCCAACATAACCCTTTATTAAGCAATAACTATATACACGTATTGCAGAAAGTCCGCACTTGGGACGGGCGCCCAGCATCCACTACGGACTACGAGAAATAGAATTACCGGTGAGTAAATTCTTATTTTCTCTAACGTCCTAGTGGATGCTGGGGACTCCGTAAGGACCATGGGGATTATACCAAAGCTCCCAAACGGGCAGGAGAGTGCGGATGACTCTGCAGCACCGAATGGGCAAACACCAAGTCCTCCTCAGCCAGGGTATCAAACTTGTAGAACTTTGCAAATGTGTTTGAACCCGACCAAGTAGCAGCTCGGCAAAGCTGTAATGCCGAGACCCCTCGGGCAGCCGCTCAAGAAGAGCCCACCTTCCTTGTGGAATGGGCTTTTACTGATTTTGGATGCGGCAATCCAGCCGCAGAATGAGCCTGCTGAATCGTGTTACAGATCCAGCGAGCAATGGTTTGCTTTGAAGCAGGAGCACCCAGCTTGTTGGATGCATACAGGATAAACAGCAAGTCAGTCTTCCTGACTCCAGCCGTTCTGGCAACATAGATCTTCAAAGCCCTAACTACATCAAGCAACTTGGAATCCTCCAAGTCACGAGTAGCCGCAGGCACCACAATGGGTTGGTTCAGATGAAAAGATGACACCACCTTTGGCAGAAACTGCGGACGAGTTCGCAATTCTGCCCTGTCCATATGGAAAACCAGATAGGGGCTTTTACATGACAAAGCCGCCAATTCTGACACACGCATAGCTGAGGCTAGGGCCAACAGCATGACCACTTTCCACGTGAGATACTTTAGCTCCACCGTCTTAAGTGGCTCAAACCAGTGGGATTTCAGGAAAACCAAGACTACGTTAAGATCCCAAGGTGCCACTGGTGGCACAAAAGGAGGCTGAATATGCAGCACTCCCTTAACAAACGTCTGAACTTCAGGCAGTGAAGCCAGTTCTTTTTGAAAGAAAATGGATAGGGCCGAAATTTGGACCTTTATGGACCCTAATTTTAGGCCCATAGTCACACCTGACTGTAGCAAGTGCAGGAATCGACCCAGCTGGAATTCTTTTGTAGGGGCCTTCCTGGCCTCACACCAAGCAACATATTTTCGCCATATACGGTGATAATGTTTTGCTGTCACGTCCTTCCTAGCCTTTATCAGCGTAGGAATAACTGCTTCCGGAATGCCCTTTTCTGCTAGGATCCGGTGTTCAACCGCCATGCCGTCAAACGCAGCCGCTGTAAGTCTTGGAACAGACAGGGCCCTTGTTGTAATAGGTCCTGTCTGAGAGGCAGAGGCCATGGGTCCTCTGTGAGCATTTCTTGCAATTCCGGGTACCAAGTCCTTCTTGGCCAATCCGGAACAATGAGTATTGTTCTCACTCCTCTTGTTTTTACAATTCTCAGCACCTTTGGTATGAGAGGAAGAGGAGGAAACACGTAGACCGACTGGAACACCCACGGTGTCACTAGGGCGTCCACAGCTATCGCCTGAGGGTCCCTTGACCTGGCGCAATATCTTTTTAGCTTTTTGTTGAGACGGGACGCCATCATGTCCACCTGTGGCAGTTCCCATCGATTTGCAATCTGCGTGAAGACTTCTTGATGAAGTCCCCACTCTCCCGGGTGGAGGTCGTGTCTGCTGAGGAAGTCTGCTTCCCAGTTGTCCACTCCCGGAATGAACACTGCTGACAGTGCTAGTACGTGATTCTCCGCCCACCGAAGAATCCTGGTGGCTTCTGCCATTGCCACCCTGCTTCTTGTGCCGCCCTGGCGGTTTACATGGGCCACTGCCGTGATGTTGTCTGACTGAATCAGCACTGGTTGGTTTCGAAGCAGAGGCTCCGCTTGACTCAGGGCGTTGTATATGGCCCTTAGTTCCAGGATATTGATGTGCAGACAAGTCTCCTGACTTGACCACAACCCTTGGAAGTTTCTTCCTTGAGTGACTGCCCCCCACCCTCGGAGGCTTGCATCCGTGGTCACCAGGACCCAGTCCTGTATGCCGAATCTGCGGCCCTCGAGGAGGTGAGCACCTTGTAGCCACCACAGAAGAGACACCCTGGCCCTGGGGGACAGGGTGATCATCCGATGCATCTGAAGATGCGATCCGGACCACTTGTCCAGCAGATCCCACTGAAAGATCCTCGCATGGAACCTGCCAAAGGGAATGGCTTCGTATGACGCCACCATCTTTCCCAGGACTCGCGTGCAGCGATGCACCGACACCTGTTTTGGCTTTAGGAGGTCTCTGACCAGAGTCACGAGCTCCTGAGCCTTCTACTCCGGGAGAAACACCTTCTTCTGGTCTGTGTCCAGAATCATGCCCAGGAAGGGCAGACGCGTCGCAGGAATCAGCTGCGACTTTGGAATGTTCAGAATCCAGCCGTGCTGACGCAACACTTCCTGAGAGTGTGCTACGCTGATCAGCAACTGCTCCCTGGACCTCGCCTTTATGAGGAGATCGTCCAAGTATGGGATAATTGTAACCCCTTGCTTCCGAAGGAGCACCATCATTTCCGCCATCACTTTGGTAAAAACTCTCGGTGCCGTGGACAGGCCAAACAGCAACGTCTGGAATTGGTAATGACAGTCCCGGACCACAAACCTGAGGTACTCCTGATGAGGCGGATAAATGGGGACATGCAAGTAAGCATCCTTGATGTCCAGAGACACCATAAAATCCCCTTCCTCCAGGCTTGCAATGACCGCTTTGAGCGATTCCATTTTGAACTTGAATTTCTTCAGATAAAAGTTCAGGGATTTTAAATTCCGAATGGGTCTGACCGAACCGTCCGGTTTCGGTACCACAAACATAGTGGAATAGTAGCCCCTTCCCCGTTGAAGGGGGGGGACCTCTACCACCACCTGCTGGAGAAAAAGTTTGTGAATTGCCTCCAACACTATCTCCCTTTCCATGGGGGAAGTTGGTAAGGCCGATTTTAGGTAACGGTGAGGGGGCATCACCTCGAATTCCAGCTTGTATCCCTGAGACACAATTTGTATAGTCCAAGGATCCACCTGTGAGCGAACCCACTGGTGGCTGAAAAGTCGGAGACGCGCCCCCATGGCTCCTGGCTCCGCCTGTGGAGCCCCAGCGTCATGCGGTGGATTTAGTGGAAGCTGGGGAAGACTTTTGTTCCTGGGAACTAACTGCATGGTGCAGCTTTTTTCCTCTACCCCTGCCTCTGGCAAGAAAGGACGCACCTCTGACCTTCTTGCTCCTCTGAGAACGAAAGGACTGCATTTGGTAATACGGTGCTTTCTTAGGTTGTGGAGGGACATAAGGCAAGAAATTTGACTTCCCAGCCGTAGCTGTGGAAACTAGGTCCGAGAGACCGTCCCCAAACAATTCCTCACCCTTATAAAGGTAAAACCTCCATGTGTTTTTTAGAGTCGGTATCCCCTGTCCATTGCCGAGTCCATAAGACCCTTCTGGCAGAAATGGACATTGCGTTAACTCTAGAGCACAGCAGGCAAATGTCCCTCTGGGCATCCCGCATATATAGGACCGCGTCCTTGATATGTGCCAGGGTCAGTAGAACAGTGTCCCTGTCCAGGGTATCTAACTCCTCAGACAGAGAATCCGTCCATGCAGCTACCGCACTACACATCCAGGCCGAAGCAATTGCTGGCCTCAGCAGTGTGCCAGAATGTGTATAAACAGACTTCAGGATAGCTTCCTGCTTTCTATCCGCAGGATCCTTTAGGGCGGCCGTATCCGGAGACGGCAGGGCCACCTTCTTGGACAAGCGTGTCAACGCCTTGTCTACCCTAGGGGAGGATTCCCAGCGTAACCTGTCCGTTGGTGGGAAAGGATACGCCATAAGTAATCTCTTGGAAACTATCACCTTCCTGTCAGGGGAATCCCACGCTTTTTCACATAATTCACTTAATTCATGTGAAGGGGGAAAAGTCACTTCATGCTTTTTCTCCCCATACATATAAATCCTCTTGTCAGGGACAGGATTTTCCTCAGAAAATAAGAATTTACTTACCGATAATTCTTTTTCTCGTAGTCCGTAGTGGATGCTGGGAACTCCGTAAGGACCATGGGGAATAGCGGCTCCGCAGGAGACTGGGCACAAAAGTAAAGCTTTAGGACTACCTGGTGTGCACTGGCTCCTCCCCCTATGACCCTCCTCCAAGCCTCAGTTAGGATACTGTGCCCGGACGAGCGTACACAATAAGGAAGGATTTTGAATCCCGGGTAAGACTCATACCAGCCACACCAATCACACCGTACAACTTGTGATCTGAACCCAGTTAACAGCATGATAACAGAGGAGCCTCTGGAAAGATGGCTCACAACAACAATAACCCGATTTAGTTAACAATAACTATGTACAAGTATTGCAGACAATCCGCACTTGGGATGGGCGCCCAGCATCCACTACGGACTACGAGAAATAGAATTATCGGTAAGTAAATTCTTATTTTCTCTGACGTCCTAGTGGATGCTGGGAACTCCGTAAGGACCATGGGGATTATACCAAAGCTCCCAAACGGGCGGGAGAGTGCGGAGGACTCTGCAGCACCGAATGAGAGAACTCCAGGTCCTCCTCAGCCAGAGTATCAAATTTGTAGAATTTAGCAAACGTGTTTGCCCCTGACCAAGTAGCTGCTCGGCAAAGTTGTAAAGCCGAGACCCCTCGGGCAGCCGCCCAAGATGAGCCCCCTTCCTTGTGGAATGGGCTTTTACAGATTTTGGCTGTGGCAGGCCTGCCACAGAATGTGCAAGCTGAATTGTACTACAAATCCAACGAGCAATAGTCTGCTTAGAAGCAGGAGCACCCAGCTTGTTGGGTGCATACAGGATAAACAGGGAGTCAGATTTTCTGACTCCAGCCGTCCTGGAAACATATATTTTCAGGGCCCTGACAACGTCCAGCAACTTGGAGTCCTCCAAGTCCCTAGTAGCCGCAGGTACCACAATAGGCTGGTTCAGGTGAAACGCTGAAACCACCTTAGGGAGAAATTGTGGATGAGTCCTCAATTCTGCCCTGTCCGTATGAAAAAACAGGTAAGGGCTTTTATAAGATAAAGCCGCCAATTCTGACACGCGCCTGGCCGAAGCCAGGGCCAACAGCATGACCACTTTCCATGTGAGATATTTCAAATCCACAGATTTAAGCGGTTCAAACCAATGTGATTTTAGGAACCCCAAAACTACATTGAGATCCCAAGGTGCCACTGGCGGCACAAAAGGAGGCTGTATATGCAGCACCCCCTTGACAACGTCTGAAACTTCAGGAACTGAAGCCAGTTCTTTCTGGAAGAAAATCGACAGGGCCGAAATCTGAACCTTAATGGATCCTAATTTTAGGCCCATAGACACTCCTGTTTGCAGGAAATGCAGGAATCGACCCAGTTGAAATTCCTCCGCTGGGGCCTTCCTGGCCTCGCACCACGCAACATATTTCCGCCAAATGCGGTGATAATGCTTTGCGGTCACATCCTTCCTGGCTTTGATCAGGGTAGGAATGACTTCTTCCGGAATGCCTTTTTCCTTCAGGATCCGGCGTTCAAACGCCATGCCGTCAAACGCAGCCGCGGTAAGTCTTGGAACAGACAGGGTCCTTGCTGGAGCAGGTCCCTTCTTAGAGGTAGAGACCACGGGTCCTCTGTGAGCATATCTTGAAGTTCCGGGTACCAAGTCCTTCTTGGCCAATCCGGAGCCACGAGTATAGTTCTTACTCCTCTCCGTCTTATAATTCTCAGTACCTTGGGTATGAGAGGCAGAGGAGGGAAACACATACACTGACTGGTACAACCATGGTGTTACCACAGCGTCCACAGCTATTGCCTGAGGGTCCCTTGACCTGGCGCAATACCTGTCCAATTTTTTGTTGAGGCGGGACGCCATCATGTCCACCTTTGGTTTTTTCCAACGGTTTACAATCATGTGGAAGACTTCTGGGTGAAGTCCCCACTCTCCCGGGTGGAGGTCGTGCCTGCTGAGGAAGTCTGCTTCCCAGTTGTCCACTCCCGGAATGAACACTGCTGACAGTGCTATCACATGATTTTCCGCCCAGCGAAGAATCCTTGCAGCTTCTGCCATTGCCCTCCTGCTTCTTGTGCCGCCCTGTCTGTTCACGTGGGCGACTGCCGTGATGTTGTCCGACTGGATCAGCACCGGCTGACCTTGAAGCAGAGGTCTTGCTTGGCTTAGGGCATTGTAAATGGCCCTCAGCTCCAGGATATTTATGTGAAGTGATGTCTCCAGGCTTGACCACAAGCCCTGGAAATTTCTTCCCTGTGTGACTGCTCCCCAGCCTCGCAGGCTGGCATCCGTGGTCACCAGGACCCAGTCCTGAATGCCGAATCTGCGGCCCTCTAGAAGATGAGCACTCTGCAACCACCACAGGAGAGACACCCTTGTCTTTGGTGACAGGGTTATCCGCTGATGCATCTGAAGATGCGATCCGGACCATTTGTCCAGCAAGTCCCACTGGAAAGTTCTTGCGTGGAATCTGCCGAAAGGGATTGCTTCGTAGGAAGCCACCATTTTTCCCAGGACCCTTGTGCATTGATGCACTGACACTTGGCCTGGTTTTAGGAGGTTTCTGACTAGTTCGGATAACTCCCTGGCTTTCTCCTCCGGGAGAAACACCTTTTTCTGGACTGTGTCCAGGATCATCCCTAGGAATAGAAGACGTGTCGTCGGGATCAGCTGCAATTTTGGAATATTGAGAATCCAACCGTGCTGCCGCAACACTACTTGAGATAGTGCTACCCCGACTACCAATTGTTCCCTGGATCTTGCCCTTATCAGGAGATCGTCCAAGTACGGGATAACTAAAACTCCCTTCCTTCGAAGGAGTATCATCATTTCGGCCATTACCTTGGTAAAGACCCGGGATGCCGTGGACAAACCAAACGGCAGCGTCTGAAACTGATAGTGACAGTTCTGTACCACAAACCTGAGGTATCCTTGGTGAGAAGGGTAAATTGGGACATGGAGGTAAGCCTCCTTGATGTCCAAAGACACCATATAATCCCCTTCTTCCAAGTTCGCAATCACCGCTCTGAGTGACTCCATCTTGAATTTGAACCTGTGTATGTAAGTGTTCAAGGATTTCAGATTTAAAATAGGTCTCACCGAGCCGTCCGGCTTCGGTACCACAAACAGCGTGGAATAATACCCCTGTCCCAGGAGGGATATCTTGATTATCACCTGCTGGGAATACAGCTTGTGAATGGCTTCCAATACCGCCTCCCTGTCGGAGGGAGACGTCGGTAAAGCAGACTTTAGGGGAGTGCCTGAGTCCGCTTGTAAAGCCCCAGCGTCATGCTGAGGACTTGGCAGAAACGGGAGAGGGCTTCTGTTCCTAGGAACTGGCTGTTTGCTGCAGCCTTTTTCCTCTCCCTCTGCCACGGGGCAGAAATGAGGAGCCTTTTGCCAGCTTGCCCTTATGGGGCCGAAAGGACTGCGCCTGATAATACGGCGTCTTCTTATGTTGAGAGGCATCTTTCAAATGCTCTATAGTCAGTAATATACTGTCCCTATCCAGGGTATCAATATTGTCAGTCAGGGAATCCGACCAAGCCACCCCAGCACTGCACATCCAGGCTAAGGCGATTGCTGGTCGCAGTATAACACCCGTGTGAGTGTATATACATTTTAGGATATTCTCCTGCTTTCTGTCAGCAGGTTCCTTAAGGGCGGCCCTATCAGGAGACGGTAGTGCCACCTGTTTTGACAAACGTGTGAGCGCTTTATCCACCGTAGGGGGTGTTTCCCAACGTGCCCTATCCTCTGGCAGGAAGGGGTATGATGCTAATAACCTTTTAGGAATTATCAGTTTTTTATCGGGGGAAACCCACGCTTCATCACACACTTCATTTAATTCCTCAGATGCAGGAAAAACTACAGGCAGTTTTTTCTCACCAAACATAATACCCTTTTTAGTGGTACTTGTATTATCAGAAATATGTAAAACATTTTTCATAGCATCAATCATGTAACGTGTGGCCCTACTGGAAGTCACATTCGTCTCTTCATCGTCGACACTGGAGTCAGTATCCGTGTCGGCGTCTGTATCTGCCATCTGAGGTAACGGGCGTTTTAGAGCCCCTGATGGCTTTTGAGACGCCTAGACAGGCACGAGCTGAGTAGCCGGCTGTGTCATGTCATCAACCGTCTTTTGTAAAGAGCTGACACTGTCACGTAATTCCTTCCATAAGCTCAGCCACTCAGGTGTCGACTCCCTAGGGGGTGACATCTCCATTACAGGCAATTGCTCCGCCTCCACACCATTTTCCTCCTCATACATGTCGACACAATCGTACCGACACACAGCATACACACAGGGAATGCTCTGATAGAGGACAGGACCCCACTAGCCCTTTGGGGAGACAGAGGGAGAGTATGCCAGCACACACCAGAGCGCTATATATATATATATATACAGGGATAACCTTATAGAAGTGTTTTTCCCCTTATAGCTGCTATTTTATTTATACTGCGCCTAATTAGTGCCCCGCTCTCTTGTTTTACCCTTTTCTATAGTGCAGGACTGCAGGGGAGAGTCAGGGAGACGTCCTTCCAGCGAAGCTGTGAGGGAAAATGGCGCCCGTGTGCTGAGAAGATAGGCTCCGCCCCCTTCTCGGCGGACTTTTCTCCCGCTTTTTGCTGTATTCTGGCAGGGGTTAAAATACATCCATATAGCCCTGGGGGTTATATGTGATGTATTTTCGCCAGCCAAGGTGTTTTTATTGCTGCTCAGGGCGCCCCCCCCCCCCCAGCGCCCTGCACCCTCAGTGACCGGAGTGTGAAGTGTGCCTGAGGAGCAATGGCGCACAGCTGCAGTGCTGTGCGCTACCTTGGTGAAGACTGATGTCTTCTGCCGCCGATTTTCCGGACCTCTTCTTGCTTCTGGCTCTGTAAGGGGGCCGGCGGCGCGGCTCTGGGACCGGACTCCGAGGCTGGGCCTGTGTTCGGTCCCTCTGGAGCTAATGGTGTCCAGTAGCCAAGAAGCCCAAGCTGGCTGCAAGCAGGCAGGTTCGCTTCTTCTCCCCTTAGTCCCTCGATGCAGTGACCTGTTGCCAGCAGGTCTCACTGAAAATAAAAAACCTAAAACTAAACTTTTACTAAGAAACTCAGGAGAGCCTCCTAGAATGCACCCTTCTCGGCCGGGCACAAAAATCTAACTGAGGCTTGGAGGAGGGTCATAGGGGGAGGAGCCAGTGCACACCAGGTAGTCCTAAAGCTTTACTTTTGTGCCCAGTCTCCTGCGGAGCCGCTATTCCCCATGGTCCTTACGGAGTTCCCAGCATCCACTAGGACGTCAGAGAAATGTGTAATACATCCTTCATTGCTACAATCATGTAGCGGATGGCTTTAGTCATTTTAGGCTGCAACTTTGCCTCATCGTCATCGACACTGGAGTCAGATTCCGTGTTGACATCTGTATCAACTATCTGGGATAGTGTGCGCTTTTGAGACCCTGACGGCCTCTGCGATGTAGGATCAGGCATGGGTTGAGACCCTGACTGTCCCCCGGTTACAGTTTCATCCAATCTGTTATGCAAGGAGTTTACATTATCATTTAACACCTTCCACATATCCATCCAATCAGGTGTCGGCACCATCGGCGGCGACACCACACTTAGCTGCACTTGTTCTGCCTCCACGTATCCTTCCTCATCAAACATGTCGACACAGGCGTACCGACACACAGCACACACACAGGGAATGCTCTGACTGAGGACAGGACTGGGGAGACAGAGAGAGAGTATGCCAGCACACACCCCAGCGCTATATAACCCAGGGATTACACTGTACATTAGTGTTTACCCTGTAGCTGCTGTTAATATATATACTGCGCCTAAATGTATGTGCCCCCCCTCTCTTTTTTACCCTTTAATGCACCTGTATACTGCAGGGGAGAGCCTGGGGAGCGTCCTTCCAGCGGAGCTGTGAAGAGAAAATGGCGCTGGTGTGCTGAGGAAGAAGGCCCCGCCCCCTCAGCGGCGGGCTTCTGTCCCGCTTTAATGTGTAAAAAACGGCGGGGGCTCGGGCATATATACAGTCCCAGACTGTATATATACCTCTTTTTGCCAAAAAGGTACTTAATTGCTGCCCAGGGCGCCCCCCCCTGCGCCCTGCACCCTACAGTGACCGGAGTGTGTGGTGTGCTGTGGGAGCAATGGCGCACAGCTGCAGTGCTGTGCGCTACCTTAAGTAAAGACAGGAGTCTTCAGCCGCCGATTTCGATGTCTTCTTGCTTCTGCTGCTTCTGTTTTTCTGGCTCTGCGAGGGGGACGGCGGCGCGGCTCCGGACGATCAAGGTTAGGTACCTGTGTTCGATCCCTCTGGAGCTAATGGTGTCCAGTAGCCTAAGAAGCGCTACCTAGCTGCCGTGAGTAGATTTGCTTCTCTCCCCTCAGTCCCTCGTAGCAGAGAGTCTGTTGCCAGCAGAAGCTCTCTGAAAACAAAAAAAACCTAACAAAATACTTTCTTTTCTAGCAAGCTCAGGAGAGCCCACTAGGAGCACCCAGCTCGGCCGGGCACAGATTCTAACTGAGGTCTGGAGGAGGGGCATAGAGGGAAGAGCCAGGGCACACCAGATAGTACTAAATCTTTCTTTAGAGTGCCCAGTCTCCTGCGGTGCCCGCTATTCCCCATGGTCTTTACGGAGTCCCCAGCATCCACTAGGACGTTCGAGAAATCAGATATGGGGAACTACAAGACAAGGCGCCCAAATCCGTCACTCTTCTAGCAGAGGCAATAGCGAGCAGAAACACCACCTTAAAGGGAAAGCCACTTAAGGTCAGCCGATTCAAGAGGTTCAATTGGAGACTCTTGCAATGCCTCCAAAACCACCAACAAATCCCAAGGAGCCACAGGCGGGACATAGGGAGGTTGGATTCGCTACACACCCTGAGTGAAGGTATGCACATCAGGTAAGGTCGCAATTTTTCTCTGAAACCAAACCGACAAGGCAGAAATCTGAACCTTGATGGAAGCCAGACGCAGGCCTAGGTCCAGGCCCTGCTGAAGAAAAGCCAAAAGCTTGGCCGTACTAAACTTGGAAGCGTCATAATTGTTAGATGCGCACCAAACAAAGTAAGAATGCCAGACCCTATGGTAAATCCGAGCAGAAGCCAGTTTCCGGGCCCGCAGCATAGTTTGAATGACAGACTCAGAAAAACCTCTAGCCCTCAAGACGGAAGCTTCAAGAGCCACGCCGTCAAAGCCAGCCGGGCCAAGTCCTGGTAGACACAGGGGCCCTGAACGAGGAGGTCTGGTCGTTGTGGAAGTAGAAGGGGACACTCTAGCGAGAGACCCTGGAGGTCTGAGAACCAGTGCCTTCTGGGCCACGCTGGAGCTACGAGAATCAGGAGTCCTCCTTCCTGCTTGAACTTCCGAATTACCCTAGGCAGGAGTGACACCGGAGGGAACACGTACGGCAGCCGAAAGTTCCATGGAACCGCCAGCGCATCCACGAACGCTGCTTGAAGATCCCTTGTTCTTGCTCCGAAGACCGGAACCTTGTGACTGTGTCGAGACGCCATCAGGTCCACGTCTGGAAAACCCCACCTTTCCACTAGGAGTTGAAACTCTTCTGGATGGAGGCCCCACTCTCCAGCGTAGACGTCCTGACGACTGAGAAAGTCCGCTTCCCAATTCAGGACCCCTGGAATGAATA
The DNA here is from genome assembly GCF_028390025.1 of Pseudophryne corroboree. Lineage (NCBI taxonomy): Eukaryota > Metazoa > Chordata > Amphibia > Anura > Myobatrachidae > Pseudophryne > Pseudophryne corroboree. The sequence goes on along the minus strand of NC_086449.1, from coordinate 117,524,657 downwards.
TCGCCGATATGGTCGGTAGATGGCGTTCCGCCCATTGAAGAATCTGTGATACTTCCTTCATTGCCAAGCGGCTTTGAGTGCCGCCTTGATGATTTATGTAAGCCACTGTGGTGGCGTTGTCAGACTGTACCTGAACAGGTCGGTTCCGTATTAAATGCTGGGCCAGGTTCAATGAGTTGAATACCGCCCACAATTCCAGAATGCTGATCGGGAGGAGAGACTCCTCCTTGGTCCACCGACCCTGAAGGGAGTGTTGCTCCAACACTGCGCCCCAACCTCGCAGACTGGCATCAGTCGTCAGCAGGACCCAGTTGGGTATACAGAAGGGATGACCCCTGCACAACCGTTGGTCCTGGAGCCACCAGCACAGTGACAGACGAACCTCCGGAGTCAAGGAGATCAATTGAGACCTGATCCTGTGAGGCAGGCCGTCCCACTTGGCCAGAATTAGCCTCTGGAGGGGGCGAGAATGGAATTGAGCATACTCCACCATGTCGAATGCAGACACCATGAGGCCTAGCACTTGCATCGCCGTATTTATCAACATTTGCGGACGAGATAGGAAGTATCGAATCCTGTCCTGAAGCTTCAGGACTTTCTCCTGAGACAAGATCAACCGTTGGTTGTGAGTGTCCAATACCGCTCCCAGGTGCACCATGCTCTGAGCAGGGACCAGGGAGGATTTCTTCCAGTTGATGAGCCACCCGTGGGCTTGCAGAAACCGGAGAGTCAGATCCAGATGACAGAAGAGAATTTCTGGGGAATTTGCCAGGTTCAACAAGTCGTCCAGGTACGGTAGGATCCTGACCCAGTGACGGCGGAGTACAGTCGTCATTACCGCCATGACTTTGGTAAAGACTCGTGGAGCCGTAGTCAAACCAAAAGGTAATGCCCGAAATTGGTAATGGCGGTTGCCAACCGCAAACCTCAGGTACTGCTGATGCGACACTGCTATAGGGATATGCAGGTAAGCATCCTGTATGTCCAGGGAGACCATATAATCCCCAAGTTACAAGGCCAGGACAATAGAGCGAAGAGTTTCCATACGAAACTTGGATATCTTCACAAATTTGTTCAACACCTTGAGGTTGAGAATGGGCCGGGAGGACCCATTCGGTTTCGGGACTAGGAACAGCGGCGAATAGTACCCCTTGCCCCTCTGAGCAAGAGGCACCTGTACTACCACTCCTGTGTCCAGGAGGGTCTGTACCACCGAATGTAGAGTCCTTGCCTGTACTTGATCCGAAGGGACGTCTGTCAGGCAAAATCGATGAGGGGGACGGTTTTTGAAGGCGATGGCGTAACCTCGAGTGACGACTTCCCGTACCCAGGCATCTGAAGTGGTCTTCAACCATTCCTGGGTATACCCTAGAAGCCGGCCCCCCACCCTGGGGTCCCCCAGGGGGAGGCCCGCCCCGTCATGTGGTAGGCTTATCGGTCTTGGAAGCTGGCTGACGGGCAGCCCAGGCTCGTTTGGGCTTTGGCTTACCAGATTTGGAAGTGCGACCCTGTTTGGTGTACGCCTGACCTTTTGCTTTTACTGAAGGACAAAAGGAAGTACTTTTAGCCTTCGGTACAGAAGGAGCAGTACTTGGTAGACAGGCTGTTTTAGCAGACGCCAAATCCGCCACTATCTTATTTAAGTCTTCTCCAAAAAGGATATTCCCCTTAAAAGGGAGTACCTCCAGGGTTTTTCTAGAGTCCAGATCCACAGACCAGGACCACAGCCACAAGATCCAGAAAGCCAGAACTGACGTAGTCGAAGCCTTGGCTGCCAGGACACCGGCATCAGCAGCCGCCTCCTTAACCACTTAACTGGCATGGTCAGATTTCATGCAACTGCATCGTCCCACCCTGTCCCCCCGTTTTTGACAAGGAGATCCGTTCTGCAGATGTACATAATATAATGTTTAAATATTTAAAAAAATACTTTTTCAACTTTATTAAATAAAATAATTTTTTAAAAACAATGTTTTTACCGCTTTTGAAAGGAAAAATCGTCAGTTAAGTGGTTTTAATATAGTGAGAAGCCGTGACAATATATGACAAGCATTGTCTAGCATGGTCAGAAGAGATTTCAGCTTCCAACTCCAAGGCCCACGCTTCAATAGCTTCTGCAGCCCAAGTCGCTGCAATAGAGGGCCTATGCACAGCACCCGCAAGGGTGTAAATCACTTTTAGACAACCCTCCACACGCTTATCCGTAGGCTCTTTTAGAGACGTAACGGTAGTGACAGGTAGAGCTGAGGAGACCACCGTCCTTGCCACATGTGAATCCACTGGCGGAGGTGTCTCCCAATTTTTAGTCAGCTCCGTAACGAGAGGATAACGAGCAAGCAGTTTCTTGTGAGGCAAGAACTTCTTTCCTGGATTTTCCCAGGATTCCTGACGTATATCAACCATTTGATCAGAGTAAGGTAAAACTAGTTTAACCACTTTCTGACGCTTAAACCTATCCGGTTTCTTAGGAGGAACAGACGGTTCCGGTTCATCTGTAATCTGAAGGATTGACCGTATAGCCTCTAATAAATCAGGGACATCCACTTGTGAAACACCCTCCCCATCAGATAGATCAGGATCGGAATCTGTGGGGTCAGTATAAACGCCATCCTCATCAGATGCGGTGTCAGGGACAGCAGTGGATTCTGAGGAAGTAATGGCCCGCTTAGAGGACCCTTTGGTCTTAGGCGGGCGAGGGTTTGACTTCTTAGTAGTCAAGGAATGGTTCAATTGTTGTAACTGATTGGACAAATGATCCGTCCATGGCGGATTAACCGCGGGGACCATGAACGGTTGCACCGATACAGGAGGTCCCATAGGGGGCATTAGTTTGTTAACTAGCGTAGTCAGTAGCGTGGAGAAGGTAGCCCACGGTGGGTCATTCTGAACCCCAGTTGCTACAGTCCCACTGGGGGGCAAGGAACCCCCAGAACCAAAACTCTCAGCTGCTACGTTTTCCTCAAATGTATCTGCGACTTCATCACCACTTCCAGTGGGTTCAATCCCAGAACCGTTACCCTTTTTGGCGGACATGATATATTGCAATACAAGGTAACACAGTACAATATCAGCAGCACAGTACCTGACCCAAACCCCCGTGCAGTGTAGTCTGCACAAACAGGAATTTAGGAGAGATACAGTGACTAAAATCACAAAGAAAAATACACACTGAGTATATCTTGTGAATAACCTATATTAATAATAAACCTGACGCACCTAGCCACCTCAGGTTATAGAATATAGGGATAGCAAGCTGAGTGAGAAACATGAAATGGAGGTCACACAGCAAGCAAATGCACACACATATAGTCACAGTTGTACAATGCAGAAGTTATGACATGCAATAATATTGCACTGGACTAGCTATATAGAAGATAGATATAACAATGCACAGTAAAGACTGGATGTATATCACAGGGTACTTGTACTAAATAACCCTGACTAAATGCACTCTCTCTTAACTATCACTGTCAACAGACATGTAGAATACTTAAGTGTCCTGTAAGATGCACAGCGCTGACATGCAGGCGGCTTTACAGAGGAGGATTTGCCCAAACAGTCCCAGGAACAGTGTAGCTGAGTGTAATGGGGCCCAAACACTGCTGGGAGTGAGGGAGATATGCAGCTCCAGGGCGGGAACATTTACTCTAAATGGAGCCCTGGGGCGGGGGGAGGGGCTACAGGTCTAAGCCTTTCCCCCTGCTGGACTTAACCACCGGTACTGTGGGCTGTATAGAAACGGTTTGAGAGAGAAACCGACCTGTGCCCTTGCCCTGGTGGCCTAGTGGGGTCCCTGTAGTGACAGTGTCCACGCCAGTGCGCGTGGCCCGCCTCCCACTGGCCGCGCTGGATCGCGATAAAGCGCGGGTTTTATCGCGATACCACCTCCAGAAATGCGGCAACGCGATCCCGGAGAGCCCCAGCCGCGTGTGTCTGACCAAGAAGAAAACCGGAGCCTCCTGCTGTGTGTACCCGGCAACCAGGGCGCGGGAGTCTACAGCGCCGCTGTGTTAGAGATGGAGCCGCAGCAGAGAATGTCCCCGACATCTACACACTGCTGCAGCCCTTGTAGACTTCACTTTTTTCTTCAAAAAAAGCTTTTCTTAGGCTGCCTGGAGCAGCCTCCTGTTGACATGCCTGCTACTGCTAGCACCAAACTACAAAACTGAGCTACTGTGCAGGGAGGCAGGGGTTATAGAGGAGGCGGCGCTATGCATTCTGGGAACAGTCAAAGTTTTTGAGCCTGTTGGTGCCTCGGATCAAGATCCTACTCTACACCCCAATGTCTATCCTTGTGGAGCCCAGTGTACCCGCAGCAGAAATAAGGTAGAAGTACCTGGTGTTAATATTGCCAGCTGTGAATGGCATTATGGCTGTTTTCTCAACACTGCAGAAGCGATAATGCTGCTTTTACGGTGTAAAAAGCAGTCCATCTCCGGCATCCCCCTCTCCCCCATCCCTCTGTGTTTTGCTAAGAAGCAGCAGCAGTACTGGAGGACTCCTGTTATCAGTAAGAAACGGTCATGACAGGTTTATGGTAAGAGTGGAAACTGAGCAGCAGAGAGTGGTAAATTATACGTGTCACCTCACAATATACAAAAAAAAAAAAAAAAAAAAAAAAAAAGCAGAGGGGGTGCAGGTTTGTTAGCAGCATTTCCAGAATGTTAAACAAACAGGTGAGCCACACAGTAGCCTTCTCTGTGTACAGCGTGGGAGCCGCCTGTCGGCCGGCGGAGTGTCTCCAGCCACAGCTGCGCATGCTCAGTAGGATCAGACTCTACATTTGCGATAAGCAGAGGGAAAGTTCAGTGAAATGGATTCGCCTGGACAGTGCTATTTCGCTGGATCTGTCCAGGCATGTGAATAATGATACATTCCTGCGATTTAGATATAAATCTCAATGCGAATTGAATCAAATTTTTCACTTCATAAATGCAATGTAATTGTAATTTATGATAAATCTCCCTCTAAGGGAAAGAACAGGAAGAGAATGCTTTAGATGCAATGACTAACACACACACACACACACACACACACACACACACACACACACACACACACACACACACACACACACCTAGAAGGACCAGTGGGTACCACCATGGGGACCCCACACTTTTGGACAAAGTAACAGCTTTACCTGCATCTTATGCATCTCATCCCGTGGAATTCGCATCTCAAAATCTTCAAAATATCTAGACACAAAAAGTAAATATATTTTAATCAAATCCCTTCATTGTTTGTTTTACAGCAACAACACCTTCTCCTCTTCCTGTGCTGTGTATTACAGTGCCTGCTCCTCTCCCTGTGCTGTGTACTATATCCACTGCTCCTCTCCCTGTGCTGTGTACTATATCCACTGCTCCTCTCCCTGTGCTGTGTACTATATCCACTGCTCCTCTCCCTGTGCTGTGTACTATATCCACTGCTCCTCTCCCTGTGCTGTGTACTATATCCCCTGCTCCTCTCCCTGTGCTGTGTACTATATCCCCTGCTCCTCTCCCTGTGCTGTGTGCTATATCCACTGCTCCTCTCCCTGTGCTGTGTACTATATCCACTGCTCCTCTCCCTGTGCTGTGCACTATATCCACTGCTCCTCTCCCTGTGCTGTGTACTATATCCCCTGCTCCTCTCCCTGTGCTGTGTACTATATCCCCTGCTCCTCTCCCTGTGCTGTGTGCTATATCCACTGCTCCTCTCCCTGTGCTGTGTACTATATCCACTGCTCCTCTCCCTGTGCTGTGCATTACAGCGCCTGCTCCTCTCCCTGTGCTGTGCACTATATCCACTGCTCCTCTCCCTGTGCTGTGCATTACAGCGCTTGCTCCTCTCCCTGTGCTGTGTACTATATCCACTGCTCCTCTCCCTGTGCTGTGCATTACAGCGCCTGCTCCTCTCCCTGTGCTGTGCACTATATCCACTGCTCCTCTCCCTGTGCTGTGTACTATATCCCCTGCTCCTCTCCCTGTGCTGTGTACTATATCCACTGCTCCTCTCCCTGTGCTGTGTACTATATCCACTGCTCCTCTCCCTGTGCTGTGTACTATATCCACTGCTCCTCTCCCTGTGCTGTGTACTATATCCACTGCTCCTCTCCCTGTGCTGTGTACTATATCCCCTGCTCCTCTCCCTGTGCTGTGTACTATATCCCCTGCTCCTCTCCCTGTGCTGTGTACTATATCCACTGCTCCTCTCCCTGTGCTGTGTACTATATCCACTGCTCCTCTCCCTGTGCTGTGTACTATATCCACTGCTCCTCTCCCTGTGCTGTGCATTACAGCGCCTGCTCCTCTCCCTGTGCTGTGTACTATATCCACTGCTCCTCTCCCTGTGCTGTGTACTATATCCCCTGCTCCTCTCCCTGTGCTGTGTACTATATCCCCTGCTCCTCTCCCTGTGCTGTGTACTATATCCCCTGCTCCTCTCCCTGTGCTGTGTGCTATATCCCCTGCTCCTCTCCCTGTGCTGTGTACTATATCCCCTGCTCCTCTCCCTGTGCTGTGTGCTATATCCACTGCTCCTCTCCCTGTGCTGTGTACTATATCCACTGCTCCTCTCCCTGTGCTGTGCATTACAGCGCTTGCTCCTCTCCCTGTGCTGTGTACTATATCCACTGCTCCTCTCCCTGTGCTGTGCATTACAGCGCCTGCTCCTCTCCCTGTGCTGTGCACTATATCCACTGCTCCTCTCCCTGTGCTGTGCATTACAGCGCTTGCTCCTCTTCCTGTGCTGTGTACTATATCCACTGCTCCTCTCCCTGTGCTGTGTACTATATCCACTGCTCCTCTCCCTGTGCTGTGCATTACAGCGCCTGCTCCTCTTCCTGTGCTGTGTACTATATCCACTGCTCCTCTTCCTGTGCTGTGTACTATATCCACTGCTCCTCTCCCTGTGCTGTGTACTATATCCACTGCTCCTCTCCCTGTGCTGTGTACTATATCCACTGCTCCTCTTCCTGTGCTGTGTACTATATCCACTGCTCCTCTTCCTGTGCTGTGTACTATATCCACTGCTCCTCTCCCTGTGCTGTGTATTACAGCACCTGCTCCTCTCCCTGTGCTGTGTACTATATCCACTGCTCCTCTTCCTGTGCTGTGTATTACAGCGCCTGCTCCTCTCCCTGTGCTGTGTACTATATCCACTGCTCCTCTCCCTGTGCTGTGTACTATATCCACTGCTCCTCTTCCTGTGCTGTGTATTACAGCGCCTGCTCCTCTCCCTGTGCTGTGTACTATATCCACTGCTCCTCTTCCTGTGCTGTGTACTATATCCACTGCTCCTCTTCCTGTGCTGTGTACTATATCCACTGCTCCTCTTCCTATGCTGTTTATTACAGCGCGAGTTTCTCTCCCTGCACTGTGTATTACAGCACAATGTCTCTCCCTGCACTGTGTGTTACAGCGCAAGTTCGTCTCCCCGCATTGTGTATTACAGCACGAGTTTCTCTCCCTGCACTGTGTATTACAGTGCAAAGTCCTCTCCCCAAACTGTGTATTACAGCGCAAGTTCCTCTACCCGCACTGCGTATTACAGCACGAGTTTCTCTCCCTGCACTGTGTATAACAGAGCTAGCTCCTCTGCCCGTACTGGTTATTACAGTGCAAGTTACTCTCCCTGTAATGTGTATTACGGTGTTAGATTCTCTCCCAGTATTGTGTATTACATGTACTGTGTAAGCTCTTCTTTATTAACTACTGTACATTGTCAAGTTCTCTGTATGTATGGTGAAGGTACAATGATCATGGCCACAATAATCTCCTATTTTACATACTGTAGGTTTATCCCACATAATCCAAACAAAAGAGCTTCAATTGTAATACAAAACACATTTGAGTGCAATTTTTTTTAAATACAGAACAGTCACTCAAAGGAGCAAAAGGCTGTACTTTATTCTTAGAAAATGGATTTTAATTTTTTTCTTAATGTGGGAACAGATATCCTGGACATGGATTACAACACATCTGTGCACAGTCCTTAATGTATTATTGGTAAGACACAAATACGGTATGCTACTCTTCCAATGTAGAAGCACATTTTGCATGAATACTATGAGGAAGATTCAATTAGCCGTGGAAAAATCTTTGGTTACTGCAGCTCGAATTAATGCACTTTCCGCACTGTAATTACACTTATCACGTCTATGCGCGCTACTGCTAAATGTGCAGTTCAATTGGAAAACGCTTATCCCGGCAGTTGTGCTGTCATTTTAAACAATATTAAGTGTGGGGAAATATTAGTATTAACACAATATTAAGTCTGGGCAGTCGTGATGTCATTTTAAACAATATTAAGCATGTGCCCAAACATGTACAAACAGTACAAACTTTTATTGGATTTCAGTATAGAAGTCTACTAGTGGCTAATTAAATTCCCCCATGACAGTAAGATTGTGATTCACAGATCTACCCGATGAAACACATTGCAGATTCATGCAAGAGACTGTTTTTACTTACTTCTGGTTTAATAGTTTATTTTTATTCATTTTGCTGTTTGTAATTATTATTATTATTGATATGTTGATGAGCTAAATACACTTTGATGTTCAGTGATACGTTAGTCTCCGAGTGCCGTCTTTCTTGGATGTGTTCATATCAGGGGTGCAGTACCCTTAGGAGGACCCCGGATCAAGGTACCCCTTGCCTAAAATGCTACAATTTGTTGCGGAGACTGTGAATACTTGCCTGTTATACTGGAAAGAACTGTCCATAATAGGGGATCTGTGACACTCCAGGATGTTATTGTTTTCTTATATGAGAATTGAAACATTAAATAAATGCTTTAATATAAACTATGAAAATCACTGTGTGTATGAGTAAGGCCAATCGCCTTACTCACAGGACCTATTTAATAACAAGGCACAGTACTATAGAACAGAATTACTCACTTTAACCCAATCTTTTGATGATGATTCAGTTTGTGCTCATTATTTCTTAGATCTAGGAAGAAAAAGGAACATGATATAATTTCTGGGGGGCTGTAGTATTATTTCCTGTACATATGAATCTCTCCCTTTATGCACATGCTATAGCTGGTGTTCATGTTGGTACTGATGAAAAAAACCCCAGAAAAAAACAAACAAACAATCCATAAGACTGGGGTCGCTACACAAGAAGCAGCACAGCCACCTAGGAAGTAATGAACGCTCTCAGAAGACTACAACATCCAGAACATGTGGCTCAGCAGACTCTGCAAAGGAAACAATTCTCCTAGGCTTAAAAAATGATAGCTATTTCTGTTCCCCAATAACCATGGCTCAGCAAGTGTCTATTGCTACCATTCTCATAGACTGCAACTTTTATTGCCTATACATTTGGATGTGTGCAGTAATACAGGACTTCTTTTATGATATTTAGGTAACAAAGGTGTCCAGGACAGCACACAATAGAACAGAGGCAGGAAACACCTGTACGGATCAGTGGATAACAGTGATAAAAGGTATCACATTCAAACCTCAATCTTGGAGCCGGACATGCATATAAGGAGATTTATGGTAAGAACATACCTTTGTTAAATCTCTTTCTGCAAGGTACACTGGGTTCCATAGAGAATAACATCTGGGTGTAGAGTAGGATCTTGATCCAAGGCACCAACAGGCTAAAAGCTTTGACTGTTCCCAAGATGCTCAGTGCCGCCTCCTTTATAACCTCGCCTCTGTGCACAAGCCCAATGCAGTATTAGGTAAAAGAGACTACAACCGTTAGTAGCCACATACACCACATTCTCACGACAGGAGAAGGTATCAGCGGCTAATGCCATACAAACCCAAAGAAGCAAAGTGCGTCAGGGTGGGCGCCCTGTGGATCCTAGTGTACCTCGCAGAAAGATTTAACAATGGTAAGTTCTTATCATAAATCTCCTTTTCTGCAGCGGAGTACACTGGGGTTCCACAGGGAATAACATCGGGGATGTCCTAAAGCAGTTCCTCATGGGAGGGAACGCACTGTAGCGGGCACAAGTACCCAGCGTCCAAAGGAAGCATCCTGGGAAGCGGAAGTATCGGAGGCATAGAACCTCATGAACGTGTTCACCGAGGACCACGTAGCCGCCTTGCACAATTGTTCAAGGGTTGCACCACGGCGGGCGGGCCACCCAAGAAGGTCCAACAGACTGAGTAGAATGGGCTGTGATGGTAGCAGGAGCTGGAAGGCCAGCCTGTACAGAAGCATGTGCAATCACCATTCTAATCCATCTGGCCAAGGTCTGCTTGTTAGCAGGCCAGCCACGTTTGTGAAAACCAAACAGTACAAAGAAAGAATCAGACTTCCTAACGGAGGCTGTCCTCTTCACACAGATACGGAGAGCCCGTAACACATCCAAAGACCGGTCTTTGGAGCACAATTCAGGAGAGACAAAGGCCGGAACCAAAATCTCCTGGTTAAGGTGGAAAGAAGACACCACCATAGGTAGATAACCAGGGCGCGTTCTAAGAACCGCCTGGTCACAGTGAAAATTCAGATAGAGGAACCTAAAGGACAAGGCGCCCAAATCTGATGCCCATCTAGCAAAGACAATAGCCAGCAGAAACAAGACCTTAAGAGAAAGTCACTTAAGGTCCGCAAGGCCTCCAGAACCACAGACAAATCCCAAGGAGACACAGGAGGGACATAGGGAGGCTGAATCCGTAAAACACCCTGAGCGAATGTATGAACATCAGGCAGAGTCGCAAGTTTTCTCTGAAACCGTACCGACAAGGCAGAAATATGAACCTTGAGGGAAGCCAGCTGAAGGCCCAAGTCCAGGCCCTGTTGTAGGATGGCCAAAAGTTTGGCCGTACTAAACTTGTAAATGTCATGATTGTTAGATGCGCACCGAGCAAAGTAAGAATTCCAGACCCTATGGTAAATCCGAGCAGAAGCCGGCTTACGGGCCTTCAGCATAGTTTGAATGACCGCCTCAGAAAACCCTTTGGCCCTCAGTATGGAAGCTTCAAGAGCCACGCCGCTAAAGCCAGCCATGCCAAATCCTGGTAGACACAAGGGCCCTGAACGAGGAGGTCTGGTCGATGTGGAAGCAGAAGAGGATGCTCTAGCGAGAGACCCTGTAGGTCTGAGAACCAATGCCGTCTGGGCCACTCCGGAGCTATCAGAAGTAGTATTCCTCCTTCTTGGTTGAACTTCCTCACTACTCTGGGCAGGAGTGACACCGGAGGGAACACGTACAGCAGCCGAAAGTTCCATGGAATTGCCAGTGCGTCCACGAACGCCGCTTGAGGATCCCTTGTTCTTGCTCTGAAGACTGGAACTGTGCGATTGTATCAAGACGCCATCAGGTCTACGTCTGGTAGACCCCACTTTTCCACTAGGAGTTAAAATACTTCGGGATGAAGGCTCCATCTCCAGCGTGTACATCCTGACGACTGAGGAAGTCCGCTTCCCAGTTGAGGACCCCCGGAATGAACACTGACGATATGGCTGGCAGATGGCGTTCCACCCATTGAAGAATCTTTGACACTTCCATCATTGCCATGCGGCTTCGAGTGCCACCTTGATGATTTATGTACGCCACCGTTGTCGCGTTGTCCGACTGTACTTGAACAGGCCTGTTCTGTACTAGATGCTAGGTCAGTTTCAGAGCATTGAACACTGCCCGCAATTCCAGAAGGTTTATCGGGAGGAGAGACTCCTCCCTGGTCCACCGACCCTGAAGAGAGTGTCGCTCCAACACCACGCCCCAACCCCTCAGACTGGCATCTGTTGTCAGAAGGACCCAGTTGGAGATCCAGAAGGGACGACCCCTGCTCAATCGTTGGTCCTGTAGCCACCAGGACAGTGACAGATGGACCTCCGGAGACAAGGAGATCATCTGAGACCTGATCCGGTGATGCAGGCCGTCCCACTTGGCAAGAATCAGTTTCTACTGAGGGCGGGAATGAAATTGAGCGTACTCTACCATGTCGAAAGCCGACACCATGAGGCCTAGTACTTGCATCGCCGAGTGTATCGACACTCTTGGGCGATAGAGGAAGCATCTTATCCTGTCCTGAAGTTTGAGGACCTTCTCCCAAGACAAGAACAACTGCTGGTTGTGTGCCCAATAACGCCTCCAGGTGCGCCATGCTCTGAGCAGGGACCAGGGACGAGTACTTCCAGATGATAAGCCACCCGTGGGCTTGCAGAAAACTGGACCGTCAATTCCAGATGATGGAGGAGAACGTCTGGGGAATTCGCCAGGATCAGCAAGTCGTCCAGATACGGTAGGATCCTGATACCCTGACGGCGAAGCAGGGCCGTCAACACAACCATGATCTTGGTGAAGATTCGCGGAACCGTAGTCAGGTCAAAGGGTAAGGCCCGGAATTGATAATGGAGGCTGCCAATAGCAAACCGCAGGTATAGCTGATGCGACATGGCAATAGGTATATGTAGGTAAGCATCCTGTATGTCCAGTGTTACCATATAGTCCCCTAGCTCCAAAGCCAGAACAATAGAGCGAAGGGTCTCCATACGAAACTTGGAGACCATCACAAACTTGTTCAAAGACTTGAGGTTGAGAATGGGCCGAGAGGAACCATTCAGTTTCGGGACTAGGAACAGCGGTGAATAGTACTCCCTGCCTCTCTGAGCCAGAGGCACCGGGAATGACCCGATCCTGCGAGTGTAAAAGGGGTATAATGGGCCCTACACACCTGCCGATGTGTGCAGGTGATATGAACGAGAAATCGTTCATATCGCTCAGTGTGTATGCACCAACGATGAACGATGCACGGCCCCAAGGTCGTTCATCGTTGGTTCTCCATTGCTTTGCAATACAATCATCATGAAGATCGAATATCGTCAAAATTGCAAGCATCACTGAGTGTGTAGGCCCCTTTATATAAAGTCAAAGAGACTGCCTGCTTTCCAGACTATGCCAGGGATGGGGAACCTTCGGCCCTCCAGCTGTTGTTGAACTACACATACCAGCATGCCTTGCTACAGTTTTGCTATTTGACCATGCTAAAACTGTTGCAGGGCATGCTGGGATGTGTAGTTCAACAGCAGCTGACGGGCCGAAGGTTCCCCATCCCTGCTCTATGCCTTGCTGAAATACTGTCTGCAATAAACCCTGCGTCTAGACTCAGAGTAGCATCACCTAATACTCATACAGTATGTCAAACTAATGTGGCCCAACAGATGAAAAATCTGACCTTGACCTAACCGGCTGTAGACAGTCAGAAATCTGTTCTGACCACTTTTATATAATCTCTATAAATCAGACAGTAGTCCGAATGGGAATAAGGGAATCACCAGTGTCCAATAATTCTGCTTTATTATGGTTTCATCTTTTGTATCTGTGGCGTCCTTAAGTGATACTGCTCTGTAAAAAGGAATATTAGTGTTTTTTGATAACCACAAAATAGGCTGGACCCCAAATTACCTGTGTCCCAGGATAGAGTTTGCAATCAGTGCGGAATCTGACATTTCTCACAGAGGCGGAACTGCCGCCAGTGCAACCAGTGCGTTGCACTGGGGCCCGCCACTGTCCAGGGGCCCAAAGCATGTAATGAGTAAAACTGACAAATTACATGCCGCTGTGTGCAGCGGGCAACCGCTGCTCGCAGCACACAGCCGCCCGGACAGAGAGGATCGCAGCGGAACGGTAACGGGGGAGAAGGAGAACAGCCTATAGTGAAGCAGAGGGCCAGCAGCAGCAGCGCCTCAACCAGTAGTAAAGCGCTGCTGCGGCTCCCTCCTCCTCCTTCTCTCCTGCCCAGGAATCGTGACCAGAAGCTGCACCGAGGAGCCTGAGCCAGCGGAGAGGGTAAGTATAATTCTTTCTTCTTTTTTTCTTTCTACAAAAAGGGGGACTGCCTGCCGCAATGTGTAACAAGGGGGAATCTGCCTGCCGCAATGTGTAACAAGGGGGAATCTGCCTGCCGCAATGTGTAACAAGGGGGAATCTGCCTGCCGCAATGTGTAACAAGGGGGAATCTGCCTGCCGCAATGTGTAACAAGGGGGAATCTGCCTGCCGCAATGTGTAACAAGGGGGAATCTGCCTGCCGCAATGTGTAACAAGGGGGAATCTGCCTGCCGCAATGTGTAACAAGGGGGAATCTGCCTGCCGCAATGTGTAACAAGGGGGAATCTGCCTGCCGCAATGTGTAACAAGGGGGAATCTGCCTGCCGCAATGTGTAACAAGGGGGAATCTGCCTGCCGCAATGTGTAACAAGGGGGAATCTGCCTGCCGCAATGTGTAACAAGGGGGAATCTGCCTGCCGCAATGTGTAACAAGGGGGAATCTGCCTGCCGCAATGTGTAACAAGGGGGAATCTGCCTGCCGCAATGTGTAACAAGGGGGAATCTGCCTGCCGCAATGTGTAACAAGGGGGAATCTGCCTGCCGCAATGTGTAACAAGGGGGAATCTGCCTGCCGCAATGTGTAACAAGGGCACGCTGTCTGCCGCAATGTGTAACAAGGGCACGCTGTCTGCCGCAATGTGTAACAAGGGCACGCTGTCTGCCGCAATGTGTAACAAGGGCACGCTGTCTGCCGCAATGTGTAACAAGGGCACGCTGTCTGCCGCAATGTGTAACAAGGGCACGCTGTCTGCCGCAATGTGTAACAAGGGCACGCTGTCTGCCGCAATGTGTAACAAGGGCACGCTGTCTGCCGCAATGTGTAACAAGGGCACGCTGTCTGCCGCAATGTGTAACAAGGGCACGCTGTCTGCCGCAATGTGTAACAAGGGCACGCTGTCTGCCCTAATGTGTAACAAGGGCACGCTGTCTGCCCTAATGTGTAACAAGGGCACGCTGTCTGCCCTAATGTGTAACAAGGGCACGCTGTCTGCCCTAATGTGTAACAAGGGCACGCTGTCTGCCCTAATGTGTAACAAGGGCACGCTGTCTGCCCTAATGTGTAACAAGGGCACGCTGTCTGCCCTAATGTGTAACAAGGGCACGCTGTCTCCCGTAATGTGTAACAAGGGCACGCTGTCTGCCGTAATGTGTAACAAGGGCACGCTGTCTGCCGTAATGTGTAACAAGGGCACGCTGTCTGCCGTAATGTGTAACAAGGGCACGCTGTCTGCCGTAATGTGTAACAAGGGCACGCTGTCTGCCGTAATGTGTAACAAGGGCACGCTGTCTGCCGTAATGTGTAACAAGGGCACGCTGTCTGCCGTAATGTGTAACAAGGGGGAATCTGCCTGCCGTAATGTGTAACAAGGGGGAATCTGCCTGCCGTAATGTGTAACAAGGGGGAATCTGCCTGCCGCAATGTGTAACAAGGGGGAATCTGCCTGCCGCAATGTGTAACAAGGGGGAATCTGCCTGCCGCAATGTGTAACAAGGGCACGCTGTCTGCCGTAATGTGTAACAAGGGCACGCTGTCTGCCGTAATGTGTAACAAGGGCACGCTGTCTGCCGTAATGTGTAACAAGGGCACGCTGTCTGCCGTAATGTGTAACAAGGGCACGCTGTCTGCCGTAATGTGTAACAAGGGCACGCTGTCTGCCGTAATGTGTAACAAGGGCACGCTGTCTGCCGTAATGTGTAACAAGGGCACGCTGTCTGCCGTAATGTGTAACAAGGGCACGCTGTCTGCCGTAATGTGTAACAAGGGCACGCTGTCTGCCGTAATGTGTAACAAGGGCACGCTGTCTGCCCTAATGTGTAACAAGGGCACGCTGTCTGCCGTAATGTGTAACAAGGGCACGCTGTCTGCCGTAATGTGTAACAAGGGCACGCTGTCTGCCGGTATGTGTAACAAGGGCACGCTGTCTGCCGGTATGTGTAACAAGGGCACGCTGTCTGCCGGTATGTGTAACAAGGGCACGCTGTCTGCCGGTATGTGTAACAAGGGCACGCTGTCTGCCGTAATGTGTAAAAAGGGGACGCTGTCTGCCGTAATGTGTAAAAAGGGCACGCTGTCTGCCGTAATGTGTAAATAGGGCACGCTATCTGCCGTTATGTGTAAAAAGTGTACGCTGTCTGCCGCTATGCTTAACAAGGGCACGCTGTCTGCCGCTATGTTTAACAAGGGCACGCTGTCTGCCGTTATTTGTAAAAAGTGCACGCTGTCTGCCGCTATGTGTAAAAAGGTCACGCTGTCTGCCGCTATGTGTAAAAAGGTCACGCTGTCTGCCGCTATGTGTAAAAAGGTCACGCTGTCTGCCGCTTTGTGTAAAAAGGTCACGCTGTCTGCCGCTATGTGTAAAAAGGTCACGCTGTCTGCCGTTGTGTGTAAAAAGGGGGACGCTGTCTGCCGTAATGCGTAAAAAGGGGACGCTGTATGCTGTAATGTGTAAAAAGAGGAATCTGTCCGCCGTAAGGTGTAAAAGGGTCTCTACCTGGTGTAGTGATGCTACTGTGCGGCTTAATTTGAATAATGGAGACTACTGTGCACCGTTTTATGAATTGGTATTATTTTGTGGCCACACCCCTTCCCCATGAAGCCACGCCACTATGTATCACTGCCCCTGTTTTGCATGCAGGGGTGGGGCTCCGATGCAGTTTCTTGCACACAGTGCTAAAATGTCTAGTTACGGCACTGTTGCTAGGTATCCATTTCTCTGGCCCTGAGCAGGTCCCCCTCACCAGATCCTCTCTAGGGGTGAGGGGGTGGACTTGGATGGGATGGGGGGCCCAAAGCATTTTGTCGCACCTGGGCCCACCGCTCGCTAGTTCCGCCACTGATTTCTCATCAAGTCTAATTCAATCTACATTTTAGAAATTAACTACACAGGAGCAGAAGGAAAGATATGGACCATTTCTATTTTTCCTTTTACAAAGCATCAGAAACCTAAGGGGGTGATTCAGACCTGATTTCTGGGCTGATAACTTTGCTGTCCTGAGTTCAGATAGTCGTCGCTCCCAGGGGGACTGTAAATCTGCTGTGTAAGTGTGCGATCCTGTGTGTATGCCGGGCTGCTAAAATCCACTTTGTGCAGTCTCTACGCAGCCCAGGACTTACTCCTACAGTGCGATCACAGCAGGCTCAGGCTGATCAGAGCCGACGTCAGACACCCTTCCCTGAGAACGCTTGGCCACGCCTGCATTTTTCCGGACACTCCCAATAAACGATCAGTTACTACCCTCAAAACGATCAGTTACTACCCTCAAACGGCTTCCTCCTGTCAATCACCCTGCAACCGCCCGTGCGATCGGATTTTTGCAATCAGATCGCACGTAGCTGACCGGCGATGCCCTTTGTTGCTGTCCGACGTGCGTGCGCATTGCGGTGCATACGCAGTTAGTACTCGATCGCCTGCTGTGCGAAAACGCACAGCAGCGATCAGGTCTGAATCACCCCCTAAGACCTTAATATTAAGAGCCTGTCTCATAGCTCATATTAAATCATCCATCAACTGCTTTTTGTATGGGTTTTCCTACAAACCTGAGGGATCTTTAAAAACCTATATTCTCTTGTAGCCTGCCTTCCTCCTGATAGACAAACACAGAATCAGACTCCTCACAGGACTAATTCAAGATGGAACCCTTTGGTTTGTGAAGTTTGGGAGCAGAAGAGAACTAGAACAATCTTTACAACACGAAAGAAACATTGTCAAGGCCATTCACTAGCCAGGCCCAGAACCCAAGCTGGCTCCTCCTGCACAGCTGTAAAAGGGACACACAGAGCTTTGCCCGAGAACCATCTGACAGACAGGATCGTATCATGAGGAGTCAGTAGGGAATGCAGGAGAATGGACCTTGTGGCAACGGGCGAGATGAGTAAGACAACAGACTGTGGAAATGACAGAATCAGTTTGGACCAACACTAATCCAGTGTCCCTTCCAGAGGTGTATGTGGTCTAAGGTCCTCCGCTACACACCCCCCCCCCCCCCCCCCCATTTACAATCCATCTGGAATACTCAGCGACTTAACAACTTAGCCTGACACTCGGAACAAGTAAAAATAAGATTTTAAACCTACTGGTAAATCTATTTCTCCTAGTCCGTGGAGGATGCTGGGGACTCCGTAAGGACCGTGGGGTACAGACGGGCTCCGCAGGAGACATGGGCACCCAAAAAGAACTATTCCTATGGGTGTGCACTGGCTCCTCCCTCTACGCCCCTCCTCCAGACCACAGCTAGAGAACTGTGCCCAAAGGAGATGGACAATACAAGGCAGGATTTAAAAATCCAACGGCAAGATTCATACTAGCCCACACCAATCATACCATGTAACCTGGAACATACATAACCAGTTAACCGTATGAACAACAACAGTGACGGTCCAAGACCGACTCCAACTGTAACATAACCCTTATGTAAGCAACAACTATATACAAGTCTTGCAGAGTTTCCGCACTGGGACGGGCACCCAGCATCCTCTACGGACTAGGAGAAATAAATTTACCGGTAGGTTTAAAATCTTATTTTCTCTTACGTCCTAGAGGATGCTGGGGACTCCGTAAGGACCATGGGGTTTATACCAAAGCTCCCAATCGGGTGGCAGAGTGCGAATGACTCTGCAGCACCGACTGAGCAAAAGCTAGGTCCTCATCAGCCAGGGTATCAAACTTGTAGAATTTTGCAAAGGTGTTTGGCCCTGACCAAGTCGCTGCACGGCAAAGCTGTAATGCCGAGACGCCTCGGGCAGCCGCCCAAGAAGAGCCCACCTTCCTAGTGGAATGGGCCTTCACCGAATTTGGAACCGGCAATCCAGCCGTAGAATGAGCATGCTGAAACGTATTACAGATCCAGCGAGCAATAGTCTGCTTCGAAGCAGGTGCGCCAATCTTATTAGCAGCATACAGGATAAACAGAGCTTCTGTTTTCCTAAGTCTAGCCGTTCTGGCTACATAAATCTTCAAAGCCCTGACTACGTCCAGGGACCTGGAATCCTCCAAGTCACTCGGAGCCACAGGCACCACGATAGGTTGGTTCAGATGGAATGAAGAAACCACCTTAGGCAAAAATTGAGGGCGTGTCCTCAATTCCGCTCTATCCACATGAAAAATCAAGTAGGGGCTCTTGTGAGACAAGGCCGCCAATTCTGACACTCGCCTTGCCGGTGCCAAGGCCAACAACATGACCACCTTCCAGGTAAGAAATTTCAACTCAACCTTGTTAAGTGGTTCAAACCAGTGTGATTTTAGGAACTGCAACACCACGTTCAGGTCCCACGGTGCCACTGGAGGCACATAAGGAGGCTGGATGTGCAGCACTCCCTTTACAAACGTCTGGACTTCTGGAAAAGAAGCCAATTCCTTCTGAAAGAAAATCGAAAGGGCCGAAATTTGTACCTTAACAGAACCTAATTTCAGTCCCATATCCACTCCTGTCTGCAGGAAGTGGAGAAAACGCCCCAGATGAAAATCTTCCGTAGGCGCGTTCTTGGTTTCACACCAAGACACATACTTTCACCAGATACGGTGATAATATTTCACCGTCACCTCCTTCCTAGCCTTTTTTAAAGTAGGGATGACCTCCTCCGGAATCCCCTTCTCCGCTAGGATTCGGCGTTCAACTGCCATGCCGTCAAACATAACCGCGGTAAGTCTTGGAATATACAGGGCCCCTGTTGCAACAGGTCCTCCCTCAGAGGGAGAGGCCAGGGATCTCCTGTGAGCATCTCTTGAAGATCTGAGTAACAGGCCCTTCGAGGCCAGTCTGGAACAACGAGTATCGTCTGTACTCTTCTTCGCCTTATGATCCTCAACACTTTTGTGATGAGAGGAAGAGGAGGAAACACGTAGACCGAGTGGAACACCCACGGCGTTACCAGGGCGTCTACTGCTACTGCCTGAGGGTCCCGAGACCTGGCACAATACAATACCTCCGAAGCTTTTTGTTGAGGCGTGACGCCATCATGTCTATTTGAGGAATTCCCCAAAGACGTGTTATGTCTGCAAAGACTTCTTGATGAAGTCCCCACTCTCCTGGATGGAGATCGTGTCTGCTGAGGAAGTCTGCTTCCCAGTTGTCCACTCCCGGAATGAAGACAGCCGACAGAGCGCTTACGTGATTTTCCGCCCAGCGAAGAATCCTTGTGGCTTCCGCCATCGCGACTCTGCTTCTTGTCCCGCCTTGGCGGTTCACATGAGCCACTGCTGTGACATTGTCTGATTGAATCAGAACTGGTAGGCTTCGAAGAAGACTCTCCGCTTGTCGAAGGCCGTTGTATATGGCCCTGAGTTCCAACACATTGATGTGTAGACAGGACACCTGGTCTGACCACAGTCCCTTAAAATTTCTTCCTTGGGTGACTGCTCCCCACCCTCGGAGGCTCGCGTCCGTGGTTACCAGGATCCAGTCCTGAATTCCGAACCTGCGACAATCCAGCAGATGAGCACTTTGCAGCCACCATAGGAGAGACACCCTGGCCCCTGGGGACAGAGTTATTTTCCGATGTAAGTGCAGATGCGACCCGGACCATTTGTCCAGAAGGTCCCATTGAAACGTCCTCGCATGGAACCTGCCGAAGGGGATGGCCTCGTAGGCCGCCACCATTTTTTCCCAGAACTCGAGTGCATTGATGAACTGACACCCTTTTCGGTTTTAGCAGGTCTCTGACCATGTTCTGGATGTCCTGGGCTTTTTCCAACGGGAAAAAACCTTCATTTGTTCCGTATCCAGTATCATACCTAGGAACGTTAGTCGAGTTGTCGGAATCAACTGTGACTTTGGTAGATTCAGAATCCAACCGTGTTGCTGGAGCACTCTCAGAGAGAGCGTTACACTGCTCAGCAATTTCTCTCTTGATCTCGCCTTTATCAGGAGATCGTCCAAGTATGGGATAATTGTGACTCCATGCTTGCGCAGGACCACCATCATTTCCGCCATTATCTTGGTGAAAATCCTTGGGGCCGTGGAAAGCCCAAACGGCAACGTCTGAAATTGGTAATGACAATCCTGTACAGGTACTCCTGATGGGAGGGATATATGGGTACATGAAGGTACACATCCTTTATGTCCAGTGACACCATAAACTCCCCCTCCTCCATACTGGCTATAATCGCCCTGAGCGATTCCATCTTGAATTTGAAACTTTTCATGTACAGGTTTAGGGATTTTAGATTCAAAATAGGTCTTACCGAACCGTCCGGTTTCGGGACCACAAAGAAGGTTGAGTAGTAGCCTCTTCCCTGCTGGTTCAAGGGAACCATGATAATTACTTGCTGTAGACACAGCGTTTGAATTGCAGCTAACACTACATTCCGATGTGGTGTAGAAGCTGGTAATGCCGACTTGAAAAATCGGCGCGGGGGCACCTCCTCGAATTCCAGTTTGTAACCCTGGGAAACTATTTCCAACACCCAAGGATTCAGGTCTGAGCTGACCCAGGCCTGGCTGAAAAGTCGAAGACGTGCCCCCACCGGTGCGGAGTCCCGCAGGGGAGCCCCAGCGTCATGCCGAGGATTTTGTAGGAGCCGGGGAGGGACTTTTGTTCCTGGGCACCGGCCGAAGCGGGTGCTCTTTTCCCTCTAGCCTTACCTCTGGTAAGGAAGGAGGACCCCCGACCTCTTCTGGACTTTTGCGACCGAAAGGACTGCATCTGATACGGTGGTATTTTCTTTTGCTGTTGGGGAATAAATGGTAAAAGATTTGATTTACCTGCGGTAGCTGTGGAAACCAGGTCCGTCAGCCCATCCCCAAACAATACGTCTCCCTTATAGGGTAGGACTTCCATATGCTTTTTTGAATCCGCATCACCCGTCCATTGGCGAGTCCATAAGGATCGTCTCGCTGAGATAGACATGGCATTGGCTCTGGAAGCCAGCAATCCAATATCCCTTTGAGCATCTCTCATAAATAAGACAGCATCTTTAATATGGGCTAGAATTAACAATACAGTATCTCTATCCATGGTACCAAATTCAGCTGTTAGATCATCTGTCCATGCTGAAATTGCGCTACATACCCATGACGACGCAATTGTCGGTCTTAGCACAGCTCCAGTATGCGAATAAATAGACTTTAAAGTAGTCTCCTGCCTGCGATCCGCAGGATCCTTGAGGGTCGCTGTGTCTGGAGACGGTAGCGCCACTTTCTTGGACAGGCGCGTTAAGGCTTTGTCCACAGTGGGAGGTGATTCCCAACGCAGCCTGTCCTGTTTAGGGAAGGGGTATGCCATATAAATTCTTTTGGGGATCTGCGGTCTCTTTTCCGGAGTCTCCCAAGCCTTTTCAAAGAACTCATTTAGTTCATGAGATGTGGGAAAATTTATAATCTGTTTCTTTCCCTTAAACATGGGTACCCTCATGTCTGGAACAGAGGGTTCATCAGCAATATGCAACACATCCCTTATTGCCACAATCATACACTGAATGCTTTTTGTCACCTTAGGGTGCAATTTTACTTCATTATAGTCGACACTGGAATCAGAGTCCGTGTCGGCAGTAGTGCCCACAATTTGTGCCAAGGGACGTTTTTGAGACCCCGACGGGCCCTGTGAGTCGGTCCAATCCGAGGATTGACCCCCTGATGCCTCCCCTGATTCAGCCTTATCAAGCCTCTTATGTAAAGAAGCCACACTTGCATTCAACATATGCCACATGTCCATCCATTCCTGAGTCGGCACAACCGACGGGGACACACCACTCATTTGCTCCACCTCCTCCTTGGAGAAGCCTTCCGCCTCCGACGTGTCGATACGCACGTACCGACACCCCACACACACAGGGATATACCTATAAGGGGACAAATCCCCAACCAGGCCCTTTGGAGAGAGAGAGAGAGAGAGAGAGAGAGAGAGAGAGAGTATGCCAGCACACACCCAGCGCTCAAATAACACTGGAAAAACAAAATGACCAGATAGCGCTTTTTTATATACTATCCAAATTCCCACTCACTGCGTTACAAATGTGCCCTCCCTCCTCTTTTTCCAGCCTGTGAAGTGTTCAGCAGGGGCGAGACCGGGGAGCCAGCGCTCTCATGCAGCTTCTGTGGAGAAAATGGCGCTGGTTAGTGCTGAGGATCAAGCTCCGCCCCCCCCCAACGGCGGGCTTCGGTCCCAGTGCAATTGTAATAAAATGGCGGGGGATCTGTGATTTACTGCCTCCGCAGCCTAATCATACTCTATTGTGCCCAAAATTGAGGATTATTGCTGCCCAGGGCCCCCCCCCCCCCCTGCGCCCATCAGTGCTGCCTCTGTGTGTTGTGTCTGGGAGCAATGGCGCGCAACGATCTGAAGTCTTCTGCCGCCTGAGATGTCTTCTATCTTCTCATACTCACCCGGCTTCTATCTTCCGGCATCTGTGAGGACGGCGGCGCGGCTCCGGGACGAACCCCAGGGTGAGACCTGTGTTCCGACTCCCTCTGGAGCTAATGGTGTCCAGCAGCCTAAGAAGCAGAGCCTATCAGTTAAGTAGGTCTGCTTCTCTCCCCTCAGTCCCACAATGCAGGGAGCCTGTTGCCAACAAGACTCCCTGAAAATAAAAAACCTAACAAAATTATTTTTCTACAGAAAACTCAGGAGAGCTCTCTGCAATGTACCCTTTCTCCTCATGGCACAGAATCTAACTGGGGTCTGGAGGAGGGGCGTAGAGGGAGGAGCCAGTGCACACCCATAGGAAAAGTTCTTTTTGGGTGCCCATGTCTCCTGCGGAGCCCGTCTGTACCCCATGGTCCTTACGGAGTCCCCAGCATCCTCTAGGACGTAAGAGAAATATATCACTCATTTTCCTACACCGGAAATCACATTAGTGAACAAGCTAGGTGAAATTCCCATAGTGCACAATATAATAAAAACTGGGTGTGTCTAAGAAAAGTGGGAGACATATGGGACCCTCTGTAGCTCCAAAGCCAATAGCAGCAAACAAACAAAACAAATCTAGAGAAAATTACCATATTGTCCAATAGTTCTCTAGAGGGCATATGGGAGACTCTGCTGAGGTGACAGCCCAAGATAAAGCTAAGAAGGAGGTGTTAAGTACGCTGCTTCCCCCCTCCTTCCACCCCATGGGCCAAGTCCAAACATGGCCACTGGAACCCCCAAAGATGCTGTCTGGAGGTGTACCCCCCAATGCTATTGGGCCATTGGTTAAAACAAAAGCAGCAGCAATAGTTAAAAGACCAAATAAAATAACCTACAAATTGATAAAGAACTAACACTAGGCAGCTCTGCGCAGAATGTGCCCATACTCCCTGGGCTCTTAATTTAAACAAAAGTTACCTAATGGCAGTTAATAAACAAGGGGAGGAGCTTTCAGAATGTGTACAAGATAAAATGAAGTGCCTAACTGCTGGATCTATGCCCCATGGCTACAGTGTCCACCACCTGGATGGGAGAAAAAAAAATGGTTGATCATCACTGCATGTGTGGGGCTCATGTTTAACTTAGAATTACAGGTAGGGCCGATTGTAATTTGGCATGGCATGTATGGTCTAAAATTGTTCACAAATCTGGCATTTTGGCAGATGCAAGAAACAGCAAGGTTGGTGTGTGGGCTCCAACTATGGGCCACATATGACTGTAAATCTGGTGCTTAAAATGCAAGGTATGTGATGAGACTTACCATCTAAAGTCTTAATTCCTTCTTCCACTAGTTTGCGAGCAGCTGCTGGCCTGTAACACAAGGCACAAAGACAATTCAGAGACCACTGCCTGCTGCACATTACAAGCTCTTCAGAAACCCAGACTGCTGATAGTTTCACAAGTCAACTGACTCCAGGTGATTTCAGGTCTATAAACTACATTAAAAGGTGATTACTGCTTTGTACAGATTTTGGAACCCACAAATGAAATGGTGATCCTGGGAGGTCACAAGGACAACCCTTTAGGATGTTGGCAAGATGGGTTATAGCGAGACCTGAATCAGGCTTCCTTTACCAGACTGAACTTACAGGTCTGAACACCAGGGATCTGATATTAACATGCGATTTACTACTAGCTACTACAATATTTCGTTTAAATTGGACCTATAATTGTGATTCCTTCTATCACAGCAGCTGCTACCCAATCCCAGCCCGTCAGAGCGGCTGCTACCCAATCCCAGCCCTTCAGAGCGGCTGCTACCCAATCCCTGCATGCTCTCACTTATTTTGGTTGTTGTCCACACTGTATTATTTGAGCTGACACTTGTAGTGCTTTCAATTACTAGCACATAATCTAGTATCTCCGTGCCTATAGTATCTGATTGGATGTAAAGGAATGCACTGGCTAGCACTTATCTAACATCAAAAAGAAGGAAAAGATAGGAGGCTTGGTCCCATAATGGATGAAATGGGATCATAGTTATCAGTGATCACAGTTTGTGTGGTCATGTATAGATTCCCTTAGAAGGTTCTATGGGCCTAATTCCGAGATGTACACAAGCCCAAAATTTACGTAGATCTCCAATGTTTTTAGATCTGTGAGAAAAAAGATATACAGCGCTCAATGACACAGTGTAATCTAAAAAGGTAAGTATTTAATAATAAGTTTTCTTTAAAAAAGACTTGGACAATTAAAAAACATGCAATTAAGATGTAATGTGTCTCAATAATGACTTCAGGTGAGATCTGTGCCTAAGCAGAAGACGCACTACACATGCGCAGATCAGGGACTACGATGACGCTCGCAGTGCTCCAAACGCAGCACCATGATTGACAAGCTGCTGGCGATTGAGGGCAGCGACAAGCAGCGTTGCAGAAAACGGGGGATGATGGCCCCGTTTTGTGAGCGAGCTGAAGCCAGTGGCTGCTGTGCTCTTGAATGGGCTTCAGCAGTATAAATTACTTGATGTTCACACAGTGGATCCGATGTTGCGTCTTCGGACGCAGCAGCGGATAACAAAAGCATGCAGTGGGCGTCTTTCTAGACGCAGCTGTAGTCCATCTCTGAACCAGGTGCTGTGTCTTCTACACTTCCTCAGCTATTTGCGCTAATAGTGCCAAATATCAATGCTGCACTCCCCTTCAATTTTTCTTTATATGTCTCTTCTTGGATTTGCAATCCACAAGTTATTAGTACAAGATCTATGCTGAAGCCACACAAATCACATGAACCATCTTCCTAACACCACTGGCTGCCCTTCACCGTGATGGAAACAGTATACCTGAGAGTAGATTTATCTAACACTGAAACCTTGAGCAGTTTGTTTTTTCCCTCTCAAACAACCAGTTCCACCATACACCGTGCAGATGGACACAGCTGAAAATCTGTGTGCTTTATTGAGCCACTTTATTTCAAATCCACATTGTACACACAGCCCCACAACATTGCCATGCCTGAAAGGCTGAAATGTATAGTATGTATATAAGGGTATATATACTCTGGATTATAAAGAGCAGCAGATTATGTAGGGAATAGCGGCTCCGCAGGAGACTGGGCACAAAAGTAAAAGCTTTAGGACTACCTGGTGTGCACTGGCTCCTCCCCCTATGACCCTCCTCCAAGCCTCAGTTAGGATACTGTGCCCGGACGAGCGTACACAATAAGGAAGGATTTTGAATCCCGGGTAAGACTCATACCAGCCACACCAATCACACCGTACAACCTGTGATCTGAACCCAGTTAACAGCATGATAACAGAGGAGCCTCTGAAAAGATGGCTCACAACAATAATAACCCGATTTTTGTAACAATAACTATGTACAAGTATTGCAGACAATCCGCACTAGGGATGGGCGCCCAGCATCCACTACGGACTACGAGAAATAGAATTATCGGTAAGTAAATTCTTATTTTCTCTGACGTCCTAGTGGATGCTGGGAACTCCGTAAGGACCATGGGGATTATACCAAAGCTCCCAAACGGGCGGGAGAGTGCGGATGACTCTGCAGCACCGAATGAGAGAACTCCAGGTCCTCCTCAGCCAGGGTATCAAGTTTGTAGAATTTTGCAAACGTGTTTGCCCCTGACCAAGTAGCTGCTCGGCAAAGTTGTAAAGCCGAGACCCCTCGGGCAGCCGCCCAAGATGAGCCCACTTTCCTTGTGGAATGGGCTTTTACAGATTTTGGCTGTGGCAGGCCTGCCACAGAATGTGCTAGCTGAATTGTACTACAAATCCAACGAGCAATAGTCTGCTTAGAAGCAGGAGCACCCAGCTTGTTGGGTGCATACAGGATAAACAGCGAGTCAGATTTTCTGACTCCAGCCGTCCTGGAAACATATATTTTCAGGGCCCTGACTACGTCCAGCAACTTGGAGTCCTCCAAGTCCCTAGTAGCCGCAGGTACCACAATAGGCTGATTCAAGTGAAACGCTGAAACCACCTTAGGGAGAAATTGAGGACGAGTCTTCAATTCTGCCCTGTCCGTATGAAAAATTAGGTAAGGGCTTTTATAGGATAAAGCCGCCAATTCTGAGACACGCCTGGCTGAAGCCAGGGCTAACAGCATTACCACTTTCCATGTGAGATATTTTAAGTCCACAGTGGTGAGTGGTTCAAACCAATGTGATTTGAGGAACCCCAAAACTACATTGAGATCCCAAGGTGCCACTGGAGGCACAAAAGGAGGCTGTATATGCAGTACCCCCTTGACAAACGTCTGAACTTCAGGAACTGAAGCCAGTTCTTTCTGGAAGAAAATCGACAGGGCCGAAATTTGAACCTTAATGGACCCTAATTTTAGGCCCATAGACAGTCCTGTTTGCAGGAAATGCAGGAAACGACCCAGTTGAAATTCCTCTGTAGGGGCCTTCCTGGCCTCACACCACGCAACATATTTACGCCAAATACGGTGATAATGTTGCACGGTTACATCCTTCCTGGCTTTGATCAGGGTAGGGATGACTTCATCCGGAATACCTTTTTCCTTCAGGATCCGGCGTTCAACCGCCATGCCGTCAAACGCAGCCGCGGTAAGTCTTGGAACAGACAGGGTCCCTGCTGGAGCAGGCCCTTTCTTAGAGGTAGAGGCCACGGGTCCTCCGTGAGCATCTCTTGAAGTTCCGGGTACCAAGTCCTTCTTGGCCAATCCGGAGCCACGAGTATAGTCCTTACTCCTCTCCTTCTTATGATTCTCAGTGCCTTGGGTATGAGAGGCAGAGGAGGGAACACATACACTGACTGGTACACCCACGGTGTTACCAGAGCGTCCACAGCTATTGCCTGAGGGTCCCTTGACCTGGCGCAATATCGGTCTAGTTTTTTGTTGAGGCGGGACGCCATCATGTCCACCTTTGGTTTTTCCCAACGGTTCACAATCATGTGGAAGACTTCTGGGTGAAGTCCCCACTCCCCCGGGTGGAGGTCGTGTCTGCTGAGGAAGTCTGCTTCCCAGTTGTCCACTCCCGGAACGAACACTGCTGACAGTGCTATCACATGATTTTCCGCCCAGCGAAGAATCCTTGCAACTTCTGCCATTGCCCTCCTGCTTCTTGTGCCGCCCTGTCTGTTTACATGGGCGACTGCCGTGATGTTGTCCGACTGGATCAACACCGGCTGACCCTGAAGCAGAGGCCTTGCTTGACTTAGGGCATTGTAAATGGCCCTTAGTTCCAGGATATTTATGTGAAATGACGTTTCCATGCTTGACCACAAGCCCTGGAAATTTTTTCCCTGTGTGACTGCTCCCCAGCCTCTCAGGCTGGCATCCGTGGTCACCAGGACCCAGTCCTGAATGCCGAATCTGCGGCCCTCTAGAAGATGAGCACTCTGCAACCACCACAGGAGAGACACCCTTGTCCTTGGAGACAGGGTTATCCGCTGATGCATCTGAAGATGCGATCCGGACCATTTGTCCAGCAGATCCCACTGAAAAGTTCTTGCGTGGAATCTGCCGAATGGAATCGCTTCGTA
Organism: Pseudophryne corroboree; assembly: GCF_028390025.1. NCBI lineage: Eukaryota > Metazoa > Chordata > Amphibia > Anura > Myobatrachidae > Pseudophryne > Pseudophryne corroboree. The sequence goes on along the minus strand of NC_086449.1, from coordinate 117,496,064 downwards.
AGAAGCCACCATTTTTCCCAGGACCCTTGTGCATTGATGCACTGACACTTGGCCTGGTTTTAGGAGGTTCCTGACTAGCTCGGATAACTCCCTGGCTTTCTCCTCCGGGAGAAACACCTTTTTCTGGACTGTGTCCAGAATCATCCCTAGGAACAGCAGACGTGTCGTCAGAATCAGCTGCGATTTTGGAATATTTAGAATCCACCCGTGCTGTCGTAGTACTACTTGAGATAGTGCTACTCCGACCTCTAACTGTTCCCTGGACCTTGCCCTTATCAGGAGATCGTCCAAGTAAGGGATAATTAAGACGCCTTTTCTTCGAAGAAGAATCATCATTTCGGCCATTACCTTGGTAAAGACCCGGGGTGCCGTGGACAATCCAAACGGCAGCGTCTGAAACTGATAGTGACAGTTCTGTACCACAAACCTGAGGTACCCTTGGTGAGAAGGGCAAATTGGGACATGGAGGTAAGCATCCTTGATGTCCAGAGACACCATATAGTCCCCTTCTTCCAGGTTCGCTATCACTGCTCTGAGTGACTCCATCTTGAATTTGAACCTTTGTATGTAAGTGTTCAATGATTTCAGATTTAAAATAGGTCTCACCGAGCCGTCCGGCTTCGGTACCACAAACAGCGTGGAATAATACCCCTTTCCCTGTTGTAGGAGGGGTACCTTGATTATCACCTGCTGGGAATACAGCTTGTGAATGGCTTCCAATACCGCCTCCCTGTCGGAGGGAGACGTTGGTAAAGCAGACTTCAGGAACCGGCGAGGGGGAGACGTCTCGAATTCCAATTTGTACCCCTGAGATACTACCTGCAGGATCCAGGGGTCCACTTGCGAGTGAGCCCACTGCGCGCTGAAATTCTTGAGACGACCCCCCACCGTACCTGAGTCCGCTTGTAAGGCCCCAGCGTCATGCTGAGGACTTGGCAGAAGCGGGGGAGGGCTTCTGTTCCTGGGAAGAGGCTGCCTGCTGCAGTCTTTTTCCCCTTCCTCTGCCCCGGGGCAGATATGAGTGGCCTTTTGCCCGCTTGCCCTTATGGGGACGAAAGGACTGAGCCTGAAAAGACGGTGTCTTTTTCTGCTGAGAGGTGACCTGGGGTAAAAAGGTGGATTTCCCAGCCCTTGCCGTGGCCACCAGGTCCGATAGACCGACCCCAAATAACTCCTCCCCTTTATACGGCAATACTTCCATATGCCGTTTGGAATCCGCATCACCTGACCACTGTCGCGTCCATAACCCTCTTCTGGCAGAAATGGACAGCGCACTTACTCTTGATGCCAGAGTGCAAATATCCCTCTGTGCATCTCGCATATATAGAAATGCATCCTTTAAATGCTCTATAGTCAATAATATACTGTCCCTGTCCAGGGTATCAATATTTTCAGTCAGGGAATCCGACCAAGCCACCCCAGCACTGCACATCCAGACTGAGGCGATTGCTGGTCTCAGTATAATACCAGTATGTGTGTATATACTTTTTAGGATATTTTCCAGCTTCCTATCAGCTGGCTCCTTGAGGGCGGCCGTATCCAGAGACGGTAACGCCACTTGTTTTGATAAGCGTGTGAGCGCCTTATCTACCCTAGGGGGTGTTTCCCAACGCGCCCTAACCTCTGGCGGGAAAGGGTATAATGCCAATAATTTTTTAGAAATTAGCAGTTTTTTATCGGGGGAAACCCACGCTTCATCACACACCTCATTTAATTAATCTGATTCAGGAAAAACTACGGGTAGTTTTGTCGCACCCCACATAATACCCTTTTTTGTGGTACTTGTAGTATCAGAAATGTTCAAAACCTCCTTCATTGCCGTGATCATGTAACGTGTGGCCCTACTGGAAAACACGGTTGTTTCCTCACCGTCGACACTGGAGTCAGTGTCCGTGTCTGGGTCTGTGTCGACCATCTGAGGTAACGGGCGCTTCAGAGCCCCTGACGGTGTTTGAGACGCCTGGACAGGTATTAACTGTTTTTCCGGCTGTCTCATGTCGTCAACAGTCTTTTGTAAGGTGCTGACGCTATCACGTAATTCCTTCCATAAGACCATCCAGTCAGGTGTCGACTCCCTAGGGGGTGACATCACTATTACAGGCAATTGCTCCGCCTCCATACCATTTTCCTCCTCATACATGTCGACACAACGTACCGACACACAGCACACACACAGGGAATGCTCTGATAGAGGACAGGACCCCACTAGCCCTTTGGGGAGACAGAGGGAGAGTTTGCCAGCACACACCAGAGCACTATATATATATATATATATATATATATATATATATATATACAGGGATAACCTTATATAAGTGTTTTTCCCTTATATAGCTGCTGTATTTATTAATCTGCCAATTAGTGCCCCCCCTCTCTTGTTTTACCCTGTTTCTGTAGTGCAGGACTGCAGGGGAGAGTCAGGGAGACGTCCTTCCAGCGGAGCTGTGAGGGAAAATGGCGCTTGTGTGCTGAGGAGATAGGCTCCGCCCCCTTCTCCCGCTTTTTTAAGGAAAAACTGGCAGGGGTTAAATGCATCCATATAGCCCAGGAGCTATATGTGATGTATTTTTAGCCATCTAAGGTGTTTTTATTGCGTCTCAGGGCGCCCCCCCCCAGCGCCCTGCACCCTCAGTGACCGGAGTGTGAAGTGTGCTGAGAGCAATGGCGCACAGCTGCGGTGCTGTGCGCTACCTTATTGAAGACAGGACGTCTTCTGCCGCCGATTTTCCCGGACCTCTTCTGTCTTCTGGCTCTGTAAGGGGGCCGGCGGCGCGGCTCTGGGACCCATCCATGGCTGGGCCTGTGATCGTCCCTCTGGAGCTAATGTCCAGTAGCCTAAGAAGCCCAATCCACTCTGCACGCAGGTGAGTTCGCTTCTTCTCCCCTTAGTCCCTCGGTGCAGTGAGCCTGTTGCCAGCAGGACTCACTGAACATAAAAAAACTAATTTAAACTTTTACTCTAAGCAGCTCAGGAGAGCCACCTAGTGTGCACCCTTCTCGTTCGGGCACAAAAATCTAACTGAGGCTTGGAGGAGGGTCATAGGGGGAGGAGCCAGTGCACACCAGGTAGTTCTAAAGCTTTACTTTTGTGCCCAGTCTCCTGCGGAGCCGCTATTCCCCATGGTCCTTACGGAGTCCCCAGCATCCACTAGGACGTCAGAGAAATAGGATTTTAATACCTACCAGTAAATCCTTTTCTCGTAGTCCATAAGGGATATTGGGGGAAACTAGTACGATGGGGTATAAACGGGGTCCAAAGGAGCCAATGCACTTAAAATTTCTTCATCTGGGTGTGCTGGCTCCTCCCCTCTATGCCCCCTCCCACAAGCAGTTATCAGTGGCGTAAGTTTGTCCCAGTTGCCCGGAGGCAAGAAATATATTGGTCCCCCCCCCTATGCTTATATACTGACGGAGATATCTGCTGTTGCATAGGAAGTATGAGAATTCTAACTACATGAAGTTACTTGTAATTGTCAGGGAAACTTCGTCATATAGTTAGAGTTCTCAGGCTTCCTTTATAGGAGCAAATATCAGTAAGGTGTCTGCTTCCAGTATATCTATAATAAAGAGGGCGTGATTTGAAAGGTGTAGTGGCTCGTGGGGAAGTCTGCTACGGAAGAGTTACTGGCTGCTGTCAATTAACCTAATTGATTAATATCACTGAACACACAGAACAGGAGGAGAGGTGCCCCCCTTCAAAGCAGGAGCCCGGCGGCAGCGGACTCCGTTGCCTCCCAGAATTCTGCGTCTGGCAGTTACAGGTAAAACATGCACGAAGGAGAAAGGACATATATGAAAGAAGGAACATGATAACAGAAAGGGTGGTGAGATTTACACACCAGCACACCACTAACATACAACAATCAGCAACGGCTGAACAGGTAACCATAGAACAAGAACCTGCAGAAAAGTCCACGCACTGAGGCCGGCGCCCAATGGGGGTAATTCAAAGTTGATCGCAGCAGGAATTTTGTTAGCAGTTGGGCAAAACCATGTGCACTGCAAGGGAGGCAGATTTAACATGTGCAGAGAGTTAGATTTGGGTGTGGTGTGTTCAATCTGCAATCTAATTTGCAGTGTAAAAATAAAGCAGCCAGTATTTACCCTGCACAGAAACAAAATAACCCACCCAAATTTAACTCTCTCTGCACATGTTATATCTGCCTCCCCTGCAGTGCACATGGTTTTGCCCAACTGCTAACAAAAATCCTGCTGCGATCAACTTGGAATTACCCCCAATATCCCTTATGCATTACGAGAAAAGGATTTACCGGTAGGTATTAAAATCCTATTTTCTCTAGCACCCATAAGGGATATTGGGGGAAACTAGTACGATGGGGACGTCCCAAAGCTTCCAGAACGGGCAGGAACGTGCGGAGACAGCTGCAGCATCGCCTACCCAAACTGAGTATCTTCTTTGGCCAGGGTATCAAACTTGTAGTACTTCACAAAAAAAGAAAGTCTTCTTCCCCGACCAGGTAGCAGCTCGGCATAGTTGCAAGGCCGAGATTCCACAGGCAGCCGCTCAGGAAGAGCCCACTGATCTTGTATAGTGGGCCTTTAGAGACTTAGGAACAGGTAAGGCTGCGGATACATAGGCCTGTTGGATAGTAAGCCTAATCCAACGAGCAATGGACTGCTTTGAAGCAGGGCAACCCTTTTTCTGCGCACCATAAAGCACAAACAAGGAATCCGTTTTTCTGACCGGAGCTGTACGCTTGACATAGATCTTCAAGGCACACACAGCATCCAATGCCTCCGGAGGAGCAGAAGCGTCAGAACTGGACGGAACCACAATAAGTTGATTCAGATGAAATGCAGAGACAACCTTCGTCAGGAACTGCTATCTAGTCCGGAGCTCCGCTCTGTCCTTCGTAAAAGGCCAAGTATGGACTTTTACATGACAAGGTCCCCAATTCTGAAACACATAGAGCAGAAGCCAGGGCCAGTAACATCACCGTCTTCCACGTGAGGTACTTGTCTTCTACCGTCATCAGTGGTCCAAACCAAGAGGACTGTAGAAATGCCAACACTACATCCAAATCCCAGGGTGCCGTAGGCGGCACAAACGGCGATTGTATGTGGAGTACCCCTTGTAAGAAGGTCTGAACTTCAGGCAACACTGCCAATTTCTTCTGGGAGAAAATGGAGAGGGCTCAAATCTGAACCTTAATGGAACCCAGACGTAAGCCCTTATCCACACCAGCCTGCAGGAAACGTGCCAAGCGAAGCTCTGCAGGCGGATACGTGCATTCCTCGCACCAAGAGACATATCTCCTCCAGATATGATGATAGTGTTCGGACGTCACAGGTTTCATGGCCTGAACCATGGTTGCAATAACCTTCTTGGAAAGGCCCTTGTGATGAAAAATGACCACAAGGAAGACCAAAAAAACCCTGGTTGGAAGCACTCTTGTCTGAGGTAACGAGAAAAATTTAATATATACTGATGAAAAATTATTAATCTTAAAATTACAAATTTTATTTGGTATGCCTTAAAAATTTTTTTTATACAACATCCATATGAATAAACTAATAAATATGTGATCTTCTTGCAAAAATATGTAAAAAGAGTATGGTCTGATCTAAATAACCTCAGTCAAAGACGATTAATTATTTCCCCCCCTTTTCTCCGCACCCTGTCCCGGGAGTGGTAACTATATAGACAGAGTGGTGGCCAGTGAATATATATACAACTTTATACGTGACATTCAAACATCTTGTTTCCATCTCAAAAGATCAGGATAATAACTATGAGGATACAAATTGGTTAAATTTACAGTTCTACTCTCAGAGGTGTTATTTCGAAAACAGCTACATGTCTTATGATAGATGTACAGGTTGAGTCTCCCTTATCCAAAATGCTTGGGACCAGAGGTACTTTGGATATCGGATTTTTCCGTATTTTGGAATAATTGCATACCATAGTGAGATATCATGGTGATGGGACCTAAATCTAAGCACAGAATGCATTTATGTTACATATACACTTTATACACACAGCCTGAAGGTCATTTTAGCCAATATTTTTTATAACTTTGTGCATTAAACAAAGTGTGTCTACATTCACACAATTCATTTATGTTTCATATACACCTTATACACACAGCCTGAAGGTCATTTAATACAATATTTTTAATAACTTTGTGTATTAAACAAAGTTTGTGTACATTGAGACATCAAAAAACAAACGTTTCACTATCTCACACTCACTCAAAAAAGTCCGTATTTCGGAATATTCCGTATTTCGGAATATATGGATATGGGATACTCAACCTGTATCATATCTCTCTCTTTTGATACATATAACATCTCTGGCAAGTATCAATACTAGCTACAAATACTGGCAGTAGCAGCAATATTGCATCAGAGAAAACAGCTCATTATGATATGCTAATGAGCCTTTTGGGAGTTAGCCATTGCTATAATTAGCAAATGATAACAGTGGTTACCTACACTGGCAGTAGCAGTAATACTGCATTAGAGAGAACAGCTGATTATTACATGACAAACGGGTTTTGTCAGTTATTGTGAAGTCATTCATTTATTTATTCATTTTTTTTCATTTTGTCTTGTGTTGGGGTATATATGGGAAGACAATAGGGCAAAGAGAGAAGAAGCAATATTATCATTATTTTGGTTGACACTGATAAAAATTAACAGTAATTAAAATCTCAATTAACCTTTCAGGAGTGTACCGCATTAGAGACATATGTGCAGGTTTAAAATCTCTGCACTACCTGTTACAAGGCACCAGGGAATACCTGCCTGAGTCTCCTTGCTTGATACCTCCTCTTTCTCTTCTTTCTGGCCAATTTGGATGCACCTACCCTCTCTCATTCCTCGTCCTATACCTGCTGGCAAGACGGGAGAACAGTAGAAGGGAGGTTTGCCTATATCTTGGCCACTCTCTTATACCTCTATGTGCTCAATATATCATGTTTATAATCTAGCCAAATGCATTAGTAGCTGCTGGTAAGACCTGAAGTTTTTGGGTCTCTGACCTCTGTCAAGCAATAAAATCACTTATGATATTGATAAAAACTGAGGTATTGGTACCTCATACCTCTGACAATTAACGATATCAATATATACAACCACTTGGTAATTGTCAAAAAGAACTAAAGCTCTTTATGCTGTACACCTCTGTCATGTATTTGAAATCATCTGATAGCCTTTAAAAGAAATCGAGGGATTGGTGCCTCATATTTCCGTTTGGACATGGTTGTAAATAACAACTTTCTTCACTTCAGCATTTGAAATTATCAGATTGTTGCTGAACTAACTATTTGATAGCCATTGACAAATAACTGAGGCAATTGTGCCCCATACCTCTGTCAGGACTCTTGCTCAAAACTATGGGATATATGTGAAAGAAATCACGACAAGGAGATTTGGAGTGATACGTCCAGGGTTCTTCACAGAAAAGATTTGCCTTTGAGACATAGGAATACTCAGTTGTGGATAATTAAGGTAAATTACTTTTGGAGAACCACTATATAATTGTTGACACAAAGCAATTTATCAATCAGACAATTGTCTTGAGTGTTTCTGCCCCAACATTTCCTCCCTTAAATCCAGCAGGCGGATTGCCTGATAGACTGCTGGAAATGAAGGCACATGCACCTCGTACCTCCATATAGTAACCTTTATGATCCATTTCTAAGGTAATTTGATCTTTTCCCTCCTTGGGTTATTAACCTATAAATAATTGGGATAGATTACACGGGGTAATTTGTTGATGATACGGGTGCCTTGTATCCTCCCATTATATATGTATGTGAATCAACACAAACCTTAATTCCTTGTCTCTTTACACCATTCTTTATGTCCTATTGATGGCATGCCCTGGTCTGTTATGTCTCGAAAGAAACGGCTACACAGACATTTTACCTCGTTAACTGGGCCACACACTGATACATAGGTGACCCAACTCAAAATAATCCCTCAAGTGACCTATGATTCAAAACTACTGCCCTGAGAATTTACACATGGGCACATAAATGATAAAGATGATGGTCACATTATCAAAATTTTGGTATATTTTCTTATACTTATGAGAAGGGAATTATCACACAGACGGACTCAAACATAATTAATCGTCTTTGACTGAGGTTATTTAGATCAGACCATACTCTTTTTACATATTTTTGCAAGAAGATCACATATTAGTTTATTCATATGGATGTTGTATAAATTTTTTTTAAGGCATACCAAATCAAATTTGTAATTTTAAGATTAATAATTTTTCATCAGTATATATTAAATTTTTCTCGTTACCTCAGACAAGAGTGCTTCCAACCAGGGTTTTTTTGGTCTTCCTTGTGGTCATTTTTCATGATTTGTGTCTCTATACCCTTGGGAGCACCACTGACCGTCATAATTTATTGTAACCATTATACCATTAGGTTATAGGTATACAATTGATCAATAAAAGGGAAAACAATATCCCAAGAGTGTCAGTTTTTCTGAGGTAATTACAATTTGTTCAACAATTTATCCTGTGCGGCCTTCCCCAGTCCCTATTCCCCTCTCTTTTTTTGCAAAGGCCCTTGTGAGCTAGGATATTCCGCTCAACCTCCATGCCGTCAAACGAAGATGCAGTAAATCCGGCTAGACAAACGGTCCTTGTTGAAGAAGATTGCTTCTGAGTGGTAAAGGCCAAGGGTATTGGACGGACATGTCCAGAAGGTCTGCCTACCACGCCCTCCGAGGCCAATCCGGGGCAATTACAATTGCCTGGACACCTTGATTCCTGATTCGCTTTAGAACTTTTGGGAGCAATGGGATTGGAGGAAACAGATAGACCAGCCGGTACGGCCAAGGCGACGCCAGAGCGTCCACTGCCCTCGCTTGAGGGTCCCTGGTACGCCATCAATACCAGGGAAGTTTCTTGTTGAGACGAGAAGCCATCATGTCTATTTGTGGGCAACCCCACCGGTCGATGATCTGCTGGTACACCAGATGGTGGAGTCCCCACTCCCCCGGGTGGAGATCGTGACGACTCAGGAAGTCCGCTTCCCAGTTGTCCACACCCGGAATGAAGATAGCTGACATGGTTCTTGCATCTCTTTCCGTACAGAGAAGTATCCTTGACACCTCTCGCATGCAGGATCTGCTTTTTGTCCTTCCTTGTCAAATGATATATGCCACTGACATGGCGTTGTCCGACTGTACATGGATCGCGTGATCCTTGAGCATAGGAGAGGCTTGAAGCAGAGCATTGTAGATCGCCCGAATATCCAGAATGTTGATTGGAAGGAGGCTTTCGTGGGCTGACCACCTGCCCTGGAACTGTGCCCCTTGGGTGACAGCTCCCCATCCCCTCAGACTTGCATACGTCACGAGGAGGGTCCAATCCTGAATCTCGAAACTCCGGCCTTCCAGGAGATTGGAGGGCTGTAGCCAGCACAGTAGGGAAATCCTGGCATGAGGTGACAGCCGAATCATCCGGTGCATCTGTAGATGTGAGCCGGACCATTTGCTCAGGAGATCCAACTAAAATGTTCTGGCATGGAACCACACATACTGGATTGTCTTGTATGAGGCGACCATCTTGCCTAACAATCTTATGCAAAAATGTACGGACACTCGAGTGGATCAGAGCACCAGGCGGACCATCTCCTGAAGTGTTTTCGCCTTGTCCTCTGGTAGAAACACCTACTGGGCCACAGTATCCAGGAACATCCCCAGGAACAGGATCCTCTGAGTTGGCTCCAGGTGGAACTTCTGTAAGTTGGGGATCCACCCATGGTCTAACAGAGCATGGGTGGTGTGGTCGATATGGCGCAACAAAAGCTGCCTGGATCACGCCTTTATCAAAAGGTCATCCAGATAAGGGACCACACTGACCCCCTGGACCCGGAGTTGAAGCATCACCTCCGCCATTACCTTCATGAATACCCTTGGGGCTGTAGACAGGCCGAAGGGCAGTGCCTGGAATTGGAAATGATCGTCCAGCAGTGCATACCGTAGGTACGCCTGATGAGGTGGCCAAATCGGAATATGGAGATAGGCGTCCTTGATATCTAAGGAAACCATAAATTCCTGTTCTTCCAGGCCCACAATCACTGCTCGGAGGGATTCCATTGTGAACTTGAACACCCTCAAATAAGGATTCAAGCATTTCAGAATCAGAATGGGTCTGACCGAACCATCTGGCTTCGCCACCACAAACAGGTTTGAGTAAAACCCCTTGCCGCGTTTTGGTAGTGGTACTGGAACAATGACGTGGGACTGGACCAACTTTTGGGTAGCCTGTTGCAACGTAACTTGCATATCCTCCAAAGCTGGTAAGCCTGATTTGAAAAATCGTTGAGGAGGGAGTACTGTCGAACTCCAGCCTGCAGCACTGAGAAACAAGATCTCTGACCCAGGCACCCTGGCAGGAAGCATCCCAGACGTGAAGTGACGCAGTCGAGCTCCCACCTTGAGATCCCCTCGGGGTGGGTGAGCACCGTCATACTGAGGCCTTAGTGGAATCAGAACCGGTGTTCCTGAGAATTGGTGCTTGCTGGTCTTCTGGACTTACCTCTGGTGCCTCTAGCCACATTGGAGGCACCTCTGGCATTAGATAGAAACCTGTGAGACCGAAAGGACTGGAGAGATGGCCCCGGATAGGAGCGTATCGCCGGCGGGGCCCCAGAGGGGAGAAATGTGGATTTTCCAGCCGTGACCTTGGAAATCTATGAGTCCAACTCGACGCCAAACAGCCATTCCCCCGAGAAGGGGAGGGATTCCACACTACATTTGGATTCTGCGTCCGCAATCCACTCACGCAACCACAAGGCCCTGTGTGCTGACATTGCCATTGCAGAAGTGTGAGCATTATTGTTCCCCATCTCCTTGAGCTAATCACAGAGGACGCGGGTAGTGTCCTGAGTGTGCTTAAGGAGGGTTACCATAGTAACTAAGGGCATATCCACAGAGAGGCCCCCTTGAATTTGAACGGCCCAAGAATGAACAACATGGGTCATCCAGCAACACGCAATGATCGGTCTTTGTGAAAGGCTGGCTGCAGCGTATAGAGACTTTAGGGTAGTCTCTATTTTCCAATCCCCAGGATCCTTCATGGTAAAGGAGCCTGGGGCAGGTAACACCGCCTTTTTAGACAGGCGAGAGACAGAGACATCCACCTTCAGGGGCAAATGGGAAAGTGCGCAAAACTTTTTGGACACTTGGAATTTTTTGTCTGGATTTTTCCAGGCCTGTTTGAATAAGTCATCTAACTCTGGAGAATCAGGAAAAGTGACATTAGGCTTGTTTTGTACAAAGAAAAACAAATGCTGTGAGGCAGTGTCCTCTAGAGGGAGCTTTTGAACATCCCTTATAGCCAAAATGAGGGGTTCAATACCCTGAGCAGCATCTGGATCCCCACTAACGGGATCCAGGTAGGGAAGCCAATCCCGGGCCATTTTTTCAATCCCGGGTATCGGGATTGAAAAATGGACAATCCCGGGAATCCCGGGATACCCGGGAATCCCGGGATTGGTTTTTAACTAGGTGGCCGCCCCCTCGCCCCGCACATATAACTCACCATATACCAGGGGCGGCCAGGAGGGGAACATCTCGGCTGACAGCGCAGCGTGACCTCTCACGCTGCGCTGGGGACCCGGAAGGAGGAAGCCGGGCAGCGTCTGAGCGTCCTGTGGACGCTCAACGCTGATCCCTCAACCCCCGGGATTGGAGCTTCCAATCCCGGGATTGAATCCCGGCCATTTTTGGCCCTAAATCCCGGGATCCCGCCGATCCCGGGATTGGCCACCATAGATCCAGGTCATCCCCATCATCCTGTATATCATCATCTGTATCAGATAGTAGTGCAGGTAAACTACGCTTCTGGGGACCTGCATAAGAGAGTGGGGGCTGTGCATCAGCCCTAGCAGCTAAATCTGCAACAGCTTGTTGCAGCAGCTGAGTTTTCTGCACATTAGCAGTGAACTGGGATGACATATCAGACATCATAGTCTTAAGAGATCCTAACCAGTGGGGCTCTGGACCCTCTCCCCCAGCCTCTTCACTAAGTTGGGAAGAGTGACTACATTGTTCACAGGCAACAGTGTCATTCGATAAAGGAGAGAATCTAGTGTGACATACACTGCACAGCTTGTGTTTACACATAGTCACAGTAAGCACAATAACATACACACAGAGAGTGATCCTGCAAGCCTGCCCTACTGTATGCACACCCTGAGCTGCACAATCCCAGTGAGACTGTCAGCTCTGCATATAACAGTAAACACTAATATATGCAGTCCTAAATAGGCTCAGTATTATTATTATTATGATCATCCTTTATTTATATGGCGCCACAAGGGATCCGCAGCGCCCATTACACAGTACATAATTAAATAAAACAAGAAAACAGCACAAGACAATATAGGACAGGTATAGAAAACCCGGGGTTAGGTGCCATCAAAGGGAGTATGGAGTATAAGCTAGTGTAAGAAAAGGAAAGGCACATGAGGAAAGAAGTCCCAGCTCTTGCGAGCTTACGATCTAAAAGGTGAGGGGCTAACAGACCGGAGTGACACAGAAGGAGTAGACAGTGAGCATAGACAAGAGGGTTGGGAGGAGAGTTGGCTGGGTTTGGTGAAGAAGTGGGTCTTGAGAGCCCGTTTGAAGTTTTGTAGAGAGGTGGAGAGTCGGATGGGGAGAGGTAGATCATTCCAGAGATAGGGAGCAGCATGTGCAAAATCTTGTAGGTAGGAGTGGGAGGAGGTAATCAGTTGGCAGGAGGGACGGCGTGCATTAGCAGAGCGAAGAGGACGGGTGGGAATGTAGAGAGATAAGGTCAGAGATGTAAGAGGGAGAAGAGTGGGTCGCTTGTGTATAGTGTACACAAGCGACTCTCCCCCTTAGCTACACCCTGTACCAGTTTCCAGCGTGTCTGTGAGGCAGGAAGCACTGAGTGTGTGCTGTTGATGGCTGCAGTAAGAAGATGAAGGCGCCAAAACGCAGCTGGTCCCGCTCTGAGGAAGTTCCATCCGCTCCAATGGCGCCGGAGCTATGCATCTTATTTATACTGGCAAAGCCTCCAAATAAGCTTAAAACCTCACATAAGTGATTAGTTAAGCAAGTTACTGCCAGTTTTCACATGGGGGATCTTAACAGGACCCCCCAGGGAGGGTCCTGAACGCCACACCCATGGTCAGCCGCACTTTGAACCGGGGACCCCCCAGCGGGGTCCCCGGTTTGTACTGACCACCGATGTCACCTTCAGGCAGCGTTAGGGGTGTACGGCGTGCTGTGGCAGCCAAGTCGCAGTGTCCCACTGAACAAACAGCCCCTCAGGACGGTGGTCCTGCAGCGGAGAAGCGGCTCTGCACCTCATAAGGCTGGTGACCCCCCCCCCCCATCCCTCCCTAACTCCCACGGTGCAGGTATGCTGTTGCCCAGACAACATACAAAAAAAAAAAAAAAAAAAAAAGTTTTACATGAAATTGAAGAAAACTATCTGGAGCTGCAGAGATGTGCATCCTCTCCTGAGGGCACTTTTTTCTAAACTGCCTGTGGGAGGCAGCATAGAGGGGAGGAGCCAGCACACCCAGTTGAAGGAAAATAAGAATTTACTTACCGATAATTCTATTTCTCGTAGTCCGTAGTGGATGCTGGGGACTCCGTAAGGACCATGGGGAATAGACGGCTCCGCAGGAGACTGGGCACACTAAAAGAAAGATTTGGTACTACCTGGTGTGCACTGGCTCCTCCCTCTATGCCCCTCCTCCAGACCTCAGTTAGGATACTGTGCCCGGAAGAGCTGACACAATAAGGAAGGATTTTGAATCCCGGGTAAGACTCATACCAGCCACACCAATCACACCGTATAACTCGTGATATTTTACCCAGTTAACAGTATGAATAACAACTGAGCCTCTCAACAGATGGCTCAACAATAACCCTTTAGTTAGGCAATAACTATATACAAGTATTGCAGACAATCCGCACTTGGGATGGGCGCCCAGCATCCACTACGGACTACGAGAAATAGAATTATCGGTAAGTAAATTCGTATTTTCTCTAACGTCCTAGTGGATACTGGGGACTCCGTAAGGACCATGGGGATTATACCAGAGCTCCCAAACGGGCGGGAGAGTGCGGATGACTCTGCAGCACCGAATGAGAGAACTCAAGGTCCTCCTCAGCCAGGGTATCAAATTTGTAGAATTTAGCAAACGTGTTTGCCCCTGACCAAGTAGCAGCTCGGCAAAGTTGTAAAGCCGAGACCCCTCGGGCAGCCGCCCAAGATGAGCCCACCTTCCTCGTGGAATGGGCTTTCACTGATTTAGGATGCGGCAAACCAGCCGCAGAATGCGCCAGCTGAATTGTGCTACAAATCCAGCGAGCAACAGTCTGCTTAGAAGCAGGAGCACCTATTTTGTTGGGTGCATACAGGATAAAAAGCGAGTCAGTTTTCCTGACTCCAGCCGTCCTGGAAACATAAATTTTCAAGGCCCTGACTACGTCCAGTAACTTGGAATCCTTCAAGTCCTTAGTAGCCGCAGGCACTACAATAGGTTGGTTTAAGTGAAAAGCTGATACCACCTTAGGGAGAAACTGGGGACGAGTCCTCAATTCTGCCCTATCCATATGAAAAATCAGATAAGGGCTTTTACACGACAAAGCCGCCAATTCTGACACACGCCTGGCCGAAGCCAAGGCCAATAACATGACCACTTTCCACGTGAGATATTTGAGATCCACGGTTTTAAGTGGTTCAAACCAATGTGATTTTCGGAAACTCAACACCACATTGAGATCCCAAGGTGCCCCAGGAGGCACAAAAGGGGGCTGAATATGAAGCACTCCCTTTACAAAAGTCTGAACTTCAGGCAGTGAAGCCAGTTCTTTCTGGAAGAAAATCGACAGAGCCGAAATCTGGACCTTAATGGAACCCAATTTTAGGCCCATAGTCACTGCTGACTGTAGGAAGTGCAGAAAACGACCCAGCTGAAATTCCTCTGTGGGGGCCTTCCTGGCCTCACACCACGCAACATATTTTCGCCAAATGCGGTGATAATGGTTTGCGGTTACTTCTTTCCTGGCTTTTATCAGCGTAGGAATGACTTCCTCCGGAATGCCCTTTTCCTTTAGGATCCGGAATTCAACCGCCATGCTGTCAAACGCAGCCGCGTTAAGTCTTGGAACAGACAGGGCCCCTGTTGTAGCAGATCCTGTCTGAGCGGTAGAGGCCATGGGTCCTCTGATAACATTTCTTGAAGTTCCGGGTACCAAGCTCTTCTTGGCCAATCCGGAACCACGAGTATCGTTCTTACTCCTCGCCTTCTTATTATTCTCAGTACCTTTGGTATGAGGGGCAGAGGAGGGAACACATAAACCGACTGGTACACCCACGGTGTCACTAGCGCGTCCACAGCTATCGCCTGAGGGTCCCTTGACCTGGCGCAATATCTCTTTAGCTTTTTGTTGAGGCGGGACGCCATCATGTCCACCTGTGGCCTTTCCCAACGGTTTACCAACAGTAGGAAGACTTCTGGATGAAGTCCCCACTCTCCCGGGTGTAGGTCGTGTCTGCTGAGGAAGTCTGCTTCCCAGTTGTCCACTCCCGGAATGAACACTGCCGACAGTGCTATTATGTGATTTTCCGCCCATCGGAGAATCCTTGCGGCTTCTGCCATCGCCATCCTGCTTTTTGTGCCGCCCTGTCGGTTTACATGGGCGACTGCCGTGATGTTGTCTGACTGGATCAGTACCGGCTGGTTTTGAAGCAGGGGTTTTGCCTGACTTAGGGCATTGTAAATGGCCCTTAATTCCAGAATATTTATGTGCAGGGAAGTCTCCTGACTTGACCATAGTCCTTGGAAGTTTCTTCCCTGTGTGACTGCTCCCCAGCCTCGAAGGCTGGCATCCGTGGTCACCAGGACTCAGTCCTGTATGCCGAATCTGCGGCCCTCTAGAAGATGAGCACTCTGCAGCCACCACAGTAGAGACACCCTGGTCCTTGGAGACAGGGTTATCAGACGATGCATCTGAAGATGCGATCCCGACCACTTGTCCAAGAGGTCCCACTGGAAGGTCCTTGCATGGAACCTGCCGAATGGAATTTGTTCGTATGAAGCCACCATTTTTCCCAGGACTCGTGTGCAGTGATGCACCGATACCCGTTTTGGTTTTAGGAGGTCTCTGACTAGAGATGACAGCTCCTTGGCTTTCTCCTGCGGGAGAAACACTTTTTTCTGTTCTGTGTCCAGAACCATCCCCAGGAACAGCAGGCGTGTGGTAGGAACCAGCTGTGACTTTGGAATGTATAGAATCCATCCGTGCTGTTGTAGCACTTCCCGAGATAGTGCTACTCCGACCAACAACTGCTCTCTGGATCTCGCCTTTATAAGGAGATCGTCCAAGTACGGGATAATTAAAAACTCCCTTTTTTCGAAGGAGTTTCTGCCATTACCTTGGTAAAGACCCTCGGTGCCGTGGACAGTCCAAACGGCAGTGTTTGGAATTGGTAATGGCAATCCTGTACCACAAATCTGAGGTACTCCTGGTGAGGATGGTAAATGGGGACATGTAGGTAAGCATCCTTGATGTCCAGGGATACCATGTAATCCCCCTCTTCCAGGCTTGCAATAACCGCCCTGAGCGATTCCATCTTGAACTTGAATTTTTTTATGTATGTGTTCAAGGACTTCAAATTTAAAATGGGTCTCACCGAACCGTCCGGTTTCGGTACCACAAACAGTGTGGAATAGTAACCCCGTCCTTGTTGAAGTAGGGGCACCTTGACTATCACCTGCTGGGAATACAGCTTGTGAATTGCCTCTAGCACAGCCTCCCTGCCTGAGGGAGTTGTCGGCAAGGCAGATTTGAGGAAACGGCGGGGGGGAGACGCCTCGAATTCCAGCCTGTACCCCTGAGATACTACTTGAAGGATCCAGGGATCCACCTGTGAGCGAGCCCACTGATCGCTGAAATTTTTGAGGCGGCCCCCCACCGTACCTGGCTACGCCTGTGGAGCCCCCGCGTCATGCGGTGGACTCAGAGGAAGCGGGGGAAGAATTTTGATTCTGGGAACTGGCTGACTGGTGCAGCTTTTTCCCTCTTCCCTCGTCTCTGTGCAGAAAGGAAGCGCCTTTGACCCGCTTGCTTTTCTGAAGACGAAAGGACTGTACCTGATAATACAGTGCTTTCTTAGGCTGTGAGGAAACCTGAGGTAAAATTTTTTCTTCCCAGCTGTTGCTGTGGATACGAGGTCCCAGAGACCATCCCCAAACAATTCCTCACCCTTATAAGGCTCTATGTGCCTTTTAAAGTCAGCATCACCTGTCCAGTGTCGGGTCTCTAATACCCTCCAGACAGAATGGCCATTGCATTAATTCTGGATGCCAGCCGGCAAAATATCCCTCTGTGCATCCCTCATATATAAGACGACGACTTATGTTCGCAAAATAGTATCCATGTTTGACAGGGTTACAGACCACGCTGCAGCAGCACTATCTGCAGGTCTCAGTCTAGTACTTGAATGTGTAAATACAGACTTCAGGATAGCCTCCTGCTTTTTATCAGCAGGTACCTTCAAAGTGGCCGTATCCTAAGACGGCAGTGTCACCTTTTTTTGACAAACGTGTGAGCGCCTTATCCACCCTAGGGGATATCTCCCAGCGTAACTTATCCTCTGGCGGGAAAAGGTACGCCATCAGTAACTTTTTAGAAATTACCAGTTTCTTATTGGGGGAACCCACGCTTTTTCACACTTCATTCACTCATTTGATGGGGGAACAAAACACTGCCTGCTTTTTCTCCCCAAACATAAAACCCTTTTTTAGTGGTACTTGGGTTAATGTCAGAAATGTGTAACACATTTTTTATTGCCGGGATCATGTAACGGATGTTCCCAGTGGATTGTGTATATGTCTCAACCTCGTCGACACTGGAGTCAGACTCCGTGTCGACATCTGTGTCTGCCATCTGAGGGAGCGGGCGTTTTTGAGCCCCTGATGGCCTTTGAGACGCCTGGGCAGGCGCGGGCTGAGAAGCCGGCTGTCCCATAGCTGTTACGTCATCCAGCCTTTTATGTAAGGAGTTGACACTGTCGGTTAATACCTTCCACCTATCCATCCACTCTGGTGTCGGCCCCCAGGGGGCGACATCCCATTTATCGGCATCTGCTCCGCCTCCACATAAGCCTCCTCATCAAACATGTCGACACAGCCGTACCGACACACCGCACACACACAGGGAATGCTCTGACTGAGGACAGGACCCCACACAGCCCTTTGGGGAGACAGAGAGAGAGTATGCCAGCACACACCAGAGCGCTATATAATGTAGGGATAAACACTATCACTGAGTGAATTTTCCCCAATAGCTGCTTGTATAAACAATATTGCGCCTAAATTTAGTGCCCCCCCTCTCTTTTTAACCCTTTGAGCCTGAGAACTACAGGGGAGAGCCTGGGGAGCTGTCTTCCAGCTACACTGTGAAGAGAAAATGGCGCCGGTGTGCTGAGGGAGATGGCTCTGCCCCTTTTTCGGCGGACTTTTCTCCCGCTTTTTTATGGATTCTGGCAGGGGTAATTACCACATATATAGCCTCTGGGGCTATATATTGTGGTTATTTTGCCAGCCAAGGTGATATTATTGCTGCTCAGGGCGCCCCCCCCAGCGCCCTGCACCCTCAGTGACCGGAGTGTGAAGTGTGCATGAGGAGCAATGGCGCACAGCTGCAGTGCTGTGCCCTACCTTGGTGAAGACTGAAGTCTTCTGCCGCCGCTTTTCCGGACCATCTTCTTGTTTCTGGCTCTGTAAGGGGGACTGCGGCGCGGCTCCGGGAACGAACACCAAGGACTGGGCCTGCGGTCGATCCCTCTGGAGCGAATGGTGTCCAGTAGCCTAAAAAGCCCAAGCTAGCTGCAAGCAGGTAGGTTCGCTTCTTCTCCACTTAGTCCCTCGTTGCAGTGAGCCTGTTGCCAGCAGGTCTCACTGTAAAATAAAAAACCTAACATATACTTTCTTTCTAGGAGCTCAGGAGAGCCCCTAGTGTGCATCCAGCTCGGCCGGGCACAGAAATCTAACTAAGGTCTGGAGGAGGGGCATAGAGGGAGGAGCCAGTGCACACCAGGTAGTACCAAATCTTTCTTTTAGTGTGCCCAGTCTCCTGCGGAGCAGTCTATTCCCCATGGTCCTTACGGAGTCCCCAGCATCCACTAGGACGTTAGAGAAATAGGATTTTAATACCTACCGGTAAATCCTTTTCTCGTAGTTCATAAGGGATACTGGGGGACACATTAGTACGATGGGGCACAGACGGGTCCAAAGGAGCCAGTGCACTTTAAATTTCTTCAACTGGGTGTGCTGGCTCCTCCCCTCTATGCCCCCTCCCACAGGCAGTTATAGGTAAAAATAGGATTTTGGTACTTACCAGGTAAATCCTTTTCTTTGAATCCATAGGGGGCACTGGAGTACTCTTGGGATATGGACGGCTTAGCAGAAACAAAGGCACTGAATATTTAAATTTAGAACTCTCCACCCCTCCATATCCCCGAGTACCTCAGTGTTTTTTACTGAGCCGAACAGGAACTATAGAGAGGTTGACAATGGAGAATTACCTATAACATAACGGACAACAACAAAGTTGACACATAACGTTACTGACAACGAAACAGTTGACACCATAACCGATAGAACCTTATAATTTGAACCAGTCGGTGAAAATGTGTTACCATAAGATCCCCTGAGCTTAATACAACCCAAGTAAAACTGCTCTGGGTGGGCGTCCAGTGCCCCCTATGGATTCAAAGAAAAGGATTTACCTGGTAAGTACCAAAATCCTATTTTCTTTTTCATCCACTAGGGGTCACTGGAGTACTCTTGGGACGTACCAAAGTTTCCCCCCTGGGCGGGAGAGCTGTTTGACACCTGTAACACTAGGCGGCCAAAGCTAGATGCTGATGCCGCAAACGTATCAAACTTGTAAAAGCGCACAAACATGTGCACTGAAGACCATGTAGCCGCACGGTTAAGCTGCGTCGTAAAAGCTCCACGACCAGCTGCCCATGACGTTCCCACAGAACCTGTGGCATGAGCTATTACTGATGTAGGCGACTGTAACCTAGCCTTAAGGTAAGCCTGACGTATAGTCAGTTTTATCCATCTGGATAAGGTCCACTGAGAAGCTGGCATCCACTTGGCAGCATCAGAGAGAACAAACAACGTATCCGTATTACGAACTGTAGACGTTCGGGACATAAACGCGTAATGCGCGTACCACATTCAGAGTTCCAGAATGTGCTGTCAACACAGGAACTACTATTGGTTGATTGATGTGAAAAAGATGACACTAGCTTTGGTAAGAAATCGGGTTTCGTCCGAAGTTCCTCTCTGTCATCATGAAACACCAAATACGGTGGCTTGCATGACAAGGCACCCAAATCTGAAACACGCCTTGCCGAAGCTAAGGCTAGAAGAAAATTTGTTTTCCAAGTGAGAAACTTTATATCCACTTGCTGTAAGTGTTCAAAATATGAAGACTGTAAGAAATCTAAAACCAGATTCAAGTCCTATGGCGCTGTAGGTGGAATGAATGGAGGCTGAACTCTGAGGACACCTTGGAGAAAGGTGTGTATAGACGGCAATAGAACCAATCGTCTTTGAAAGTAAATTGACAAAGCAGATACCTGCACCTTTAGTGTAGATAAACGCAGTCCTCCATTTAAACCCGTCTGTAGAAATAACAGAAGACGGAATAACTGGAAAGATGATGTCGGAAACTTCCGAGCTTCACACCAACCTATGTAGGCACGCCAAATTCTGTAATAATGAGCTGCCGTAACCGGCTTCCTAGCTCGTAACATGGTTGGTATAACCGATACTGTAATGCCCTCTCTTCTTAAGAGGGCGGTCTCAACAACCACCCCGTCAAATGTAGCTGCGCTAAATAGGGGTAAAAGAACGGACCCTGTTGTAACAGGTCTGAACGTAGTAGGAGCGGCCAAGGATCGTCTGCGAGTAGTCCGCGGAGATCCGAGAACCAAGCTCTCCGAGACCAATGAGGCATCACCAGTATGACTGTGACGGACTCTCTTGTGATCCGTTTTAGCGACTGAGAGAGCAGCGGAAAACGGTGGAAACAGATACACGAGGCTGTACGGGCCCGCGATTGTGAGAGCATCCACCGCCAATGCCCTTGGATCTCTCGTTCCGGACACATACTGGGGCGTTTGTAATTGTTGCGAGATGCCATCAGGTCCACCTGAGGATATTCCACCTGTGGACCAACTTTTGAAACACCTCTGGATTTAATGCCCATTCTCCTGGATGAAAATCCCGACGGCTGAGATAATCCGCTTCCCAGTTGTTCACTCCCGGAATGAACCCTGCCGACAATATCACCTGGTGGTATTTTGGTCAATTGAGGATTCGAGCTACTTCCCGCATTGCCATGCGGCTTCTCGTCCTTGTTGATGTATGCGACTGCAGTCGCGTTGTCTGACTGCACTTGGACAGTCTGAGAGGGAAGCATGTGTAATGCTTGTCGTAGTGCATTGTAAATTGCGCGGAGTTCCAGGACATTTTTAGACAGCAATTTGTCGTGATCCGCCCAGAGACCCTGTCGCTGACAATTTTAAACTATAGCTCCCCAACCTCTGAGACTCACGTTCGCCGTTAGAATTATTCAATTCCAGCCGCCGCCTGCAGTTAAATTGTGAACCTTGAGCCCCAGAGCAGAGACACCCTCGCCCTTGCCGACAACCTCACCCTGTGGGAAATCTGCAGAATGCGAGGCCGACCACTATTGTTGAAATGGACAGGCGGGAAAACTTCCGCACTGAAGCGCTTCGAAAGCCACCACCATTGTTCCTAATAGGGGAATACACAAATGTACCGAGAGTGTGCGTGGCTTGAGCACTTCTTGTACCAGATAAATAATCTGTACTTTCTGTTGTAGTAGGGAAATTCTTTGATTTACCGTATCGAGAATCATACCTAGAAATTGAAGTCGTTGAGACGGAAATAGATGCGATTTCTTGAAATTGACACTCCAACCGGGGTGTATGTTATCAGCGCAAGTTGGAGGAGCATCTGCTGAAACTGAGTTTTCATGAGCAGATCGTCTAAGTACGGAACGATAGTCACTGCCATGGATCTGAGATGAGCTATTATCACAGACATCACTCTGGCGAATACCCGAGGCGCTGACGAGAGGCCAAACGGTAGGGCCTGTGTGGCGTATTGCAAAACGCAAGAACCTCTGATGAGGTGACCAAATCGAAATGTGTAAGTACGCATCCTTGAAATCAAGCGCAATCATGCAATCTTGTGGCTTCAAATCTGCAAATACTGACCGCAGAAATTCCATATTCAATCTGTAGTAAGTGACTTACTGATTGAGACAGACGGAGCCCTCCGAAATCGGTACCACAAACAGATGGGAATAACAACCCTGACCTTGTTGATGTACCAGGCTGGAATTAAAAACTGCTGAATCCAGCAGAGACTGAATGGCAATCTGCCAAAAGCCTTCGTCCGACAGAGACAGTCTAGTTTTGACAACAAAAACGCAGTGGCGGAAGACAGCTGTCTTTTAACACTAAATTGCGGATACATCCATCAGTGGATGTCTGGAATCCCGGCAAATGTAACATCTGAAGGCGCGCTACCACAATTGGAAATCCAAAATGGCCTGGGAGCCCGTCAAGCCACTGGCTTGTTGATGATTTTAGCGCCCTGGTGTTACAAGGCGTGGCTGTACCACAGCCTTGACAGGACTGAAGTCTAAAGTGAACGCCGGACCAGAGTATTTCCGTCTTCGTACCAGTGGAGGCAATAGCAGGAAACTAGACTCTCTCCCCTCCGCCTTGGCCTGAGAAATGCATTTGTCAATTTTAGGACCAAACAACTTCTGGCCACCGTATTCTTTTGACCTCTGACTCCGCTTGCCAAGAACGCAGCCAGAGAACCTGTCGTGCTGTAACTAGCGACGATGAAAGGCGAGAAGCGAGCTAACAGCCGGCAGCAGAAGCTGTACATAGCTACTTAGCAGCTTCTCCGATTTGATTAACGATAAGTATAACATGATCGTCATTTTTTCCATACAAAAAGCGCCTTAGTGACCCAAATCTGTTACATCTGAAGGGTCTTTATAAGGTTTGACACAGACGAATCCACCAATGTCGGATTCTCCAATGTAGATGTCACTGTCTTACATTTGAAGGGTCTTTATAAGGTTTGACACAGACGAATCCACCAATGGCAGATTCTGTGTGGAAACGGGTAAATAGAATTAAATCTGGGAGGTATAGAACCGGTTATACGGTTATTTTGCGTTTCTACTAACATCTTATTAAGATCTCCTAAATAAGAGCCCGATTGCTCCTTAGTCTCTGTAAACTTCAGAGACTGACGCACTGGTCATTATCAATGTCTGGGCTGTCAAAAAAAACCCGCACTTGTGACTGCTGGTCTAATGTGCCCTCCTCACCCGTATGTAGCGTCGTGAGGTTTGGCATAGAATTGTCAGATTAACACAGCAGAAACGGTTAACGTATAAGACCAATTAATTAATATTAGATTTGACGGTCTTTTCCGAGACTCGGATCTAACCGCTCGTGTCGAACGGTGGCCAATTGTAATTGCAGCCCAGCCATTACATTTGCGTAGCATAGGAATGAAAACCACACAATAAACAAAGACCGACACTTGCACGCTCAGTAAAAGCGTTACTTAAGGTGTGTAATATTATATATATATATATATATATATATATATATATATATATATATATATATATATATATATATATATATATATATATATATATATATATATATATATCCGAAATGCATTCACTTTGCCAGCCTATATAAAAGCTGAAGCAAAAATTCCCACCAACACCCCTGCGCCTCCGGTGGAGTAGTGTTGTAGGACAGGAACGTTCTGGAATTAGAAAGAGGAAGAAACAGGAAGCATGGTTAAAATGGCCCCCATGCCATGCTTACACTGATAATCCCAGATCAGGTTACAATACATTCAGTGTGAATATAGGCTCAATAGTCTATTATACAGGGAGAATCACAGGTTAGGTTATTAATATAACCTATATGAATGTGGCAGCCTGTCATATTTTACTAACATATCTTTCCCTGCAGCAGCGCTGCCTGTGGCTTGTCCCCCCCACCTCCCCCTGTGTTCCGTGTCGCAGCGGGGAGCGGGTGCCGGGAAGCTGACCTTGCAGGGAGGCAGGAAACGTTGTGAGGAGAGCGGCCGAGTTCGCTGGCTGGAGCGGCGTGTAGCGGCTTCCGGCGGTGCTAGTGAGAGCGCTGTGCTGCGGCGGTCTCCCTGGCTTTGAAGTCCGTACAGCGCGGACGGAGCAGCTGGGGCGGGCGCTGTATTAGCGGCGGGTGCGGGCGGCGGTAAAGAAAACGGACCCCACACAGCGGGGCGGCAGCGCGCGCTGACCGCCCCGTTCCCCCCAGCATACCTGGTCTCGTAGGGAGGGCTGCGACGGGGCTTCTATCTGTAAGCTCCGTCCAGCTCTTGTTCCTGGCTGCGACGGGGCTTCTATGTGTAAGCTCCGTCCAGCTGATCACGTCTTCATGGCTGCGACGGGGCTTCTTTCTGTAAGCTCCGTCCAGCTGTTGCAGGAGGCAGTGAGCTGCCTGTGGCTGTGAGGGTGCTCTTTGTGAGGACCGACACGCCATGCGCTGCTTGCAGCGGCACTATCCCGGACCCATGTTTTTCCAGAAACTGGGAAGGGATGTAAAAAAGTAAAAAATGTAAAAGTAAAAATGAAAAATTAATAAAATCTTCAACTAAGTGTGGGAACTCCACACAAGCCTTGTTAGTGCTGTGAGCACAGAAAAAAACACTGAGGTACTCGGGGATATGGAGGGGTGGAGAGTTCCAAATTTAAATATTCAGTGCCTTTGTTTCTGCTAAGCCGTCCATATCTCAAGAGTACTCCAGTGACCCCTAGTGGATGAAAAAGAAACAGTGCCTGAAGGAGAAATTACATACTTGAGAGAAGGAACATAACGACAATAAGCGTGGTGAGATTTACACAACAGCACACCATAACATAACCTGGCCAGCAACATAAAACAGCAACAGCTGAACAGGTAACACAACAGAGAACCTGCAGAAAGTCACCGCACAGAGGCGGGCGCCCAATATTCCTTATGGACTACGAGAAAAGGATTAACCAGTAGGTATTAAAATCCTATTTTCTCTATCATCCATAGGAGATATTGGGGAACACATAAGTACGATGGGGCTGTCCCAAAGCTTCCAGAATGGGCGGGAATGTGCGGAGGCAACTGCAGCACCGCTTGCCCAAACTGCGTATCCTCTTTGACCAGGGTATCAAACTTGTAGAACTTCACAAAGGTGTTTTTCCCCGACCAGGTAGCAGCTCGGCATAGTTGCAGGGCCGAGACTCCACGGGCAGCCACACAGGAAGACCCCACCGATCTTGTAGAGTGGGCCTTCAGAGACTGTGGAACAG
This sequence comes from Pseudophryne corroboree, assembly GCF_028390025.1. NCBI lineage: Eukaryota > Metazoa > Chordata > Amphibia > Anura > Myobatrachidae > Pseudophryne > Pseudophryne corroboree. The sequence goes on along the minus strand of NC_086449.1, from coordinate 117,470,603 downwards.
GTAAGGCTGCCGACACATAGGTCTGTTGGATAGTCAGCCTAATCCACCTTCGGCAGGAACTGCAGTCTAGTCCTGAGTTCCGCTCTGCTCTCGTAAAAGACCAAGTATGGACTTTTACACGATAAGGCCCCCAATTCCGAGACATGCCTAGCAGAAGCCAGGGCCAGTAACATCACTGTCTTCCACGTGACCTTAATTGATCCCAGACGTAAGCCTTTATCCACTCCAGCCTGCAGGAAACTAAAGGAACCTTCCCAAGTGGAACTCTGCGGACGGATAAGTGCGCTCCTCGCACCAGGAGATATATCTCCGTCAGATATGATGATAGTGTTTTGACGTCACAGATTTTCTGGCTTGCACCATAGTGGCCAGTGATCGCAAAAACGCGCCATAGCGCGAATTTTACCCACATTTGATGTCCGGGGACTCACTTATCTAAAATGGGAGGGTCCCCGGGGACGCGCTCCGCAGCAGCAAATACTCCGGGACTCACATTTAGCAGCTGTACGCGCTCATCTGAATCTCTGAGATCGCGCCAGCCAGTCAGCGGCACGCAGGAGGTGACTGGCTGTTTCCTCAACCAATCACCTCCTGTAGTCTCCAGTCAATCATCCCTGCAGCGTCTCCCGCCAGTCCGCCCACTTTGAATCCTCCTCCCCGCAAACCTGGGCTCCGCCGCCAGCACATGGATGAATCTGTGCTGCAGCGCTGACAGACTGGCCCCGCTCATCTCCACCTCCTCCCTGCTAATATAGTGTCATTAGTGCAGAGATGACACAGGAAGCAGAGTAAGGAAGAGCTGCCCACCAATGTCCCGGCAGCAGAAGAAGAGGAGCCGGAGGGGGACGACAGTGCTGCAGCTGCGGCAGAGGAGAGCGCACCCCTCATCACTGATGAGGAGAAGCAAGAGAATGGGGGGGGGGAGTGGAACTCCGTGCCGGGAGATGGGGAGAAGAAGATCGCTGCTGCTACTGGAGGAGCAGGGGACCCGGAGACCAGCACAGAGTTTGTACACCCGGAAGGTGGCGGGGAATGGCTGGTCATGCTCTCCACCATGTGGTGCAATGGGTCCGTCTTTGGCATCCAGAACGCATGCGGGGTCATCTTCGTGGTCCTGATACAGGAGGTTTGGGTCCAAGGATGATCCTCAGCTCACGTTTAAAACAGGTGATTGGAGCTGGCGGGTGTCCAGACATGGCACAGTACACGGTGCTCTGCCCGAGTGAGGGAGTGGGATACTGTAACATTCACTTCATTAAGAAACCTTTGCCCAATTTTCTATGCTTACACATAAACAGTGTTTATAAGGAAACCTGTCAGTGTCACATAATGTTATTACTGGTGTCTTATTGTCTTATGTTGGTAGAGGTACATGTGCCCAGTTCCCGTGCCAGCATCACTTTAAAAAAGATTGATGGATACAAATACAAAATATAGCATATATATTTCACTATTATATGTAAGCATTCTCATCTTATGTACAGTAGTCACTAGATTATCACACTGCAATCTGGTTACTGCAATGTGCCTCGGTGCTCTACCTGGTGCAATGTGCCTCGGTGCTCTACCTGGTGCATTGTGTATAATGCGCTCTACCTGGTGCACTGTTTATATGTGCTCTACCTGGTGCAATGTGTCCAAGTGTTCTTCCTGGTGCAATGTGTATAACGTGCTCTACCTGGCGCATTGTGTATAACGTGCTCTTCCTGGCTCAATGTGTATAATAACGTGCTCTACCTGGTGCAATGTGTGTAACATGCTCTACCTGGCTCAATGTGTATAATAACGTGCTCTACCTGGTGCAATGTGTGTAACATGCTCTACCTGGCTCAATGTGTATAATAACGTGCTCTACCTGGTGTAATGTGTGTAACATGCTCTACCGAGCGCAGTGTGTATAAGGTGCTCTAGCTGGCGCATTGTGTATAACATGCTCTGCCTGGAGCAATGTGTATAACGTGCTCTACCTGGCGCAATGTGTATAACGTGCTCTACCTGGCGCAATGTGTATAACGTGCTCTACCTGGCGCAATGTGTATAACGTGCTCTACCTGGCGCAATGTGTACAACGTGCTCTGCCTGGCGCAGTGTGCATAGGAGGTTCTACCTGGTGCAATGTGTATAAGCGGCACTACTGTGTGGTGTAATGTGAATTGGCACTATTATGTGGTCATACCCCTTCCCCGTGAAGCCACGCCCCTAAATTTTTGCAGCGCGCCGTAAGCGCGCATTTCCTATACTTTGCGATCTGAAAGGTGGAACACCAATTCCCTTTCTGCCTAAGGGCACCAAAATGTCTAGTTACACCTCTGGTGCAGCGTGTCCTGTATGCTACACAGCCCAGCAGCATTGACACCCCATCCCCCCACCTTGCAACACTTTTGTAGTGTCCAAACAAGATTAAAAAGAACTTTCATTCCGATGGGACCCAGAAAAAGACCGGTAGGACCCAAATTTTTAAAAGTGAGGGGTCGCTGGGACCCACTTTTTTTTTGGCTCAGCGCGATCACTGGTGGCAATGACTTTTTTGGAAAGACCTTTGTGAGCTAGGATGTTCCGCTCAATTTCCATGCTGTCAAACGAAGCCGCCGTAAGTCCTGGTAAACTAACGGCCCATACTGAAGAAGATCCCTTCTTAGTGGCAGAGGCCAAGGGTCTTCTACGGACATGTCCAGAAGAGCCGCGTATCACACTTTCCGGGGCCAATCCGGGGTAATCAGGATTGTCTGCACTCCCTGATGCCTGATTCTCTTGAGCACTCTTGGAATCAACAGAATCGGAGGAAATAGGTAGACCAGCTGGCAAGGCCAAGGCGATGTCAGCGCATCCACTGCGCTCGCCCGAGGGTCTCTGGTTCGTGAGCAATAGCAGCAAAGTTTCTTGTTGAGGCGAGACGCCATGAAGTCGATCTGGTGGAAACCAAGGCAGCAGTAGGGGTGTGCGGCGTTCTGCGGTTGCGACAGCCAACGCGCAGTGCACCGCTGAACAAACAACCCCTCAGGACGGTGGTCCTGCAGCGGGGAAGCTGCTCTGCACCTCGCGAGGCCGGTGACCGTCCTCCCTAACTCCCACGGCGCAGGTATGCTGTTGCCCAGACAGCATACAAAAAAAAACAAAAGTTTTAAAATAAGCTGAAGAAAACTCTGGAGCTAGCAGAGTGTGCATCCTCTCCTGAAGGCACTTTTTTCTAAACTGCCTGTAGGAGGAGGCATAGAGGGGAGGAGCCAGCACATCCAGACAGTGCACTGGCTCCTTTGGACCCGTCTATACCCCATCGTACTAGTTTCCCCCAATATCCCTTATGGATGCTAGAGAAACAGATTTTTACATAAACCATGTAACTGCTTTCTTATGAAAAAGGTAGGGAAAAATGTAACTCACCCGATTCCACTGACTCGCGTTAAGAAATTGATAGAAGAGCCTGTGTCATCTTGACGAATCTGCAAACAGGGTAGAGGTGGTGAGTGCACCGTTCTAACTGGGCTGATCCTGTCTCAGTGCAACCTTTGCAGTCGTTTACTTATCCAAAAAGGATGACTGTCAGTTACGTCAGTGGTAATGAGTGGCTGCTTAACATCTATATCCATGTGAAAACAGTAACATTCACATGGCTATATACGTTCTATGTGATGACCAACAACAAAGATGTGTTTCCTTCACGCCGTACAAATACATTGACACAATGACACAAATGTGTGTACCCTTATTTTGGCAATCAGTGAAGTCATCCCTGATATTTGGTGACTAGTAATATCACACATGCAAAATCTAACCTGGAATCTGGTAAGCGGTGATTGGATAGATGACTCATGTTGAAAACAAAGAATATATGGAATTCACTGTACAGTTGCTGAGTATTTCTCTCATACCCGCATCTTGCTTCATTGAAAACTGAACCTGGGTACCATAAAGAATATTGCATTCCAGTGTAAAAATTACATAGAGCCCCTGAATGACTTTGAATACTATTATATTCTACAACAAGGTTTATGTTCCCATTATCCTGTCTAGTGTAATCTAATAAAAACCAACGGCACAAAGTAGTAATTACTTTGATCACAATTACAGCCATGATTTTGATACCGCTTTCAGATTGCAATGCCGGATCCCACCTGAATTGGAAACAGTCCTTCCACTCAAAGATATGAACGAGATACCGTTCATATCTTCGAGTGTGGAGGCACAAGCGATGAACGATGCGCGGCCCCGCGCTCGTTCATCGCTGGTGCCCAGTCACCTGTGCATGCAGGCCAATATGGACGATCTCGTCCATATTTGCCTGCGCTGCTATGGAGCCGGGTGACGTAAATAAACTTGACTCCCCCGTCACATTCCCCCCCCAATGCCGGGTTGCCCGTCGGCCGTATCCGCCGTCGGGCAGCTTGGTGGCGGATCGCTAAATGTGTAGGGCCCTTGAGAGTGAAGAGTCACCTGGACAGGGATACTACAAAACAATGTACAAAGTTTGCATATTTGGGAAAGGTTTGCAGAGATTGTACACTCCGCAAACCTGGTGTGTCCATTGTGTTACATGGTTCAAGATTTTCTGATCACACAGACAAGAGTGCAGTGGGATTATAGTGGGGAGGATGAATAAGGAGATTTATGGTAGACTTACCATAGTTAAATCTTTTTCTGCGAGGTACAATGGATTCCACAGGGAATAACATTGGGGTGTAAAGTTGGATCTTGATCCGAGGCACCAACAGGCTATAGCTTTGACTGTTCCCAGGAAGCAATGCACCGCCTCCTCTATGGCCCTGCCTCCAGGCACTGGAGCTCAGTTTCATTAACCAATCTAATGCAGTAGCAGGTAAAATAGAGACGGCAGATGTAGGCCACACAGAACCACATTCTCACGACAGGAGAAGGTACCAGCGGCTAATGCCATACAAACCTAAAGAAGCTAAGTGCGTCAGGGTGGGCACCCTGTGGAATTTAGTGTACCTAGCAGGAATAGATTTAACTATGGTAAGTCTACCATAAAACTCCTTTTATGCAGTGGAGTACACTGGTATTCCACAGGGAATAACAGAGGATGTCCTAAAGCAGTTCCTCATGGGAGGGGACACACTGTAGCGTGTACAAGAACCCGGCGTCCAAAGGAAGCATCCTGGGAGGCGGAAGTATCAAAGGCATAGAACCTAAGTAATGTGTTCACTGAAAACCACGTAGCTGCCTTGCACAATTGTTCTGCGGACGCACCACGGCGTGCCACCCAAAAAGCTCCAACAGACCGAGTAAAATGGGCTTTGATAGCAGCAGGAGCTGGGAGTCCAGCCTGCGCATAGGCTTGTGCAATCACCATTCTAATCCATCTGGCCAAGGTTTGCTTATTCGCAGGCCAGCCACGTTTGTGAAAACCAAAAAGTACAAAAAGGGTATCTGACCTCCTGAGGAAGGCAGTCCTCTCCTCATAAGTACAGAGAGCCCGTACCACATCCAAAGATCGTGCTTTGGAGGACAAACCAGAAGAGATAAAGGCTGGAACCACAACCTCTTGGTTAAGATGGAAAGATGATACCACCTTAGGGAGATAACCGGGGCGAGTTCTAACAACTGCCCGGTCACGGTAAAAAATCAGAATTGGTGGATGATAGCACAAAGCGCCTAAATCCAACACCCTCCTAGCAGAGGCAATAGCCAACAGAAAAACAACCTTAAGAGTAAGGCATTTAAGGTCCACCGACTCAAGAGTTTCAAATGGAGACTCTTGCAGGGCATTCAAAACAACCGACATATCCCACGGAGCCACAGGAGGGACATAGGGAGGTTGAATCCGAAAAACACCCTGAGTGAAAGCATGAACGTCAGGAAGAGACGCAATGTTCGTCTGAAACCAAACCGACAAGGCAGAAATATGAACCTTGAGGGAGGCCAGACGAAGGCCTAAGTCCAGGCATTGTTGCAGAATAGTCAAAAGTCTGGAAGTTTTCAAAGTTTATACATCATACTTCTTACCAGCACACCAGGCGAAGTAAGAATTCCAGACCCTATGATAAATCCGTGCAGAAGCTGGTTTATGGGCTTTCAAAATAGTTTGAATAACCGCCTCAGAAAATCCCTTGGCCCTCAGGAGTGAAGCTTCAAGAACGCCGTCATAGCCAGTCTGGCCAGGTCCGGATAGACACAAGGGCCCTGAACGAGAAGGTCTGGGCGTTGAGGAAGTAGAAGAGGACGCTCTATCGAGAGACCCTGCAGGTCTGAGTACCAATGACGTCTGGGCCATGCTGGAGCGACTAGAAGTAAAATTCCTCTTTCTTGCTTGAACTTCCGCATTACCCTGGGCAGTAGTGACACTGGAGGGAACACGTATGGCAGCCGACAGTTCCATGGAATTGCCAGTGCGTTCACGAACGCTGCTTGAGTATCCCTTGTCCTTGACCCGAAGACCGGAACCTTGTGATTGTGTTGAGATGCCATCAGGTCTACATCTGGTAGGCCCCACTTGTCCACTAGGAGTTGAAAAACTTCCGGATGAAGACTCCACTCTTCGGCATGAACGTCTTGACGACTGAGGAAATCCGCTTCCCAGTTGAGGACTCCGGGAATGATCACTGCCGATAACGCTGGCAGATGGCGTTCCGCCCAACGGAGAATTTTTGACACTTCCATCATTGCCATGCGACTTTGAGTGCTGCCTTGATGATTTATTTATGCCACTGTGGCGGCATTGTCTAATTGTACTTGAACAGGCCTCTTCTGTACTAGAGGCAGGGCCAATGTTAACGCATTGAACACTGCCCGCAATTCCAGAATGTTTATCGGGAGGAGAGATTCCTCCCTGGTCCACCGACCCTGGGAGAGAGTGTTGCTCCAACACTGCAGACTGGCATCAGTCGTTAGGAGGACCCAGTTGGAAATCCAGAAGGTACGGCCCCTGCTCAACTGTTGGTCCTGTAGCCACAATCTCAGTGACAGGCGAACCACCGGAGTCAAGGAGATCAGTTGAGACCTTATCCAATGAGGCAGGACGTCCCACTTGGAAAGGATTAACCTCTGCAGAGGACGAGAATTAAATTGAGCGTACTCTACCATGTCGAAAACACGATTAAATGAGGCCTAGTACTTGCATCACCGAGTGTATTGACACTCTTGGGCGAGAGAGGAAGAATCTGATCCTGTCCTGAAGCTTCAGGACTTTCTCTGGAGACAAAAACACTCTCTGGTTGTGTGTGTTCAACAGTGCCCCCAGGTGCACCATGCTCTGAGCAGGGACCAGCGAGGACTTCTTCCAGTTGATGAGCCACCCATGGGCTTGTAGGAATTGGACCGTCAGTTCCAGATGACGGAGAACCTCTTGGGAGTTCGCCAGGATCAGCAAGTCGTCCAGGTACGGCAGGATCCTCATTCCCTGACGGCGGAGAAGGGCCGTCATTACGGCCATGATCTTGGTGAAGATCAGAGGGGCCGTGGTCAATCCAAAAGGCAAGGTCTGGAATTGATAATGTAGGTTGCCAATAGCAAACCGCAGATATTGCTGATGTGAGATGGCAATAGGTATGTGTGGGTAAGCATCCTGTATGCCCAGGGATATAGTCCTTGGCTTCCATGGCCAGCACAATAGAGCGCAGAGTTTCCATACGGAATTTGGATACTCTCACAAATTTGTTCAAAGATTTGAGGTTGAGTACAGGCCGGAAGGACCCATTTGGTTTCAGAACTAGAAACAGGGTCGAATAGTAACCCTTGCCTCTCTGAGACAGAGGTACCGGCACTACCACTCCTGTGTCCAGGAGGGATCGTACAAGTGTAGAGCTTGCGCTTTTAACGGATCTGAAGGGATAACCGTCGTGCAATACTGGCGAGGAGGATGTCTCTTGAAAGAGATTGTGTACCCATGACAGACAACTTCCCGCACCCAGGCGTCTGAAGTGGTCCTTAACCAGGCCTGAGTGAACTGCAGAAGTCGGCCTCCCGCCCTGGGGTCCCCCAGGGGGAGGCTCGCCCCGTCATGCAGCAGGCTTTTCTGCTTTGGAAGCAGGCTGACGGGCGGCCCAAGATTGTTTAGACTTGGGCTTAGTGGTCTTGGAAGCACGAGCCTGTCTCGGGTACGCCTGACCTTTTGCTTTCCCTGGAGGTCAAAAGGAATGAAAAGTGGTACTTTTAGCCTTCGGAGCAGGAGTAGTACTTGGAAGGAACGCAGTCTTAGCAGTCGCCAAGTTAGACACAATCTTGTTTATATCCTCCCCGAATAATATGTCTCCCTTAATAGGGAGCACCTCCAAGGTCTTTCTGGAGTCCAGGTCCACCTTCCAGGACCTCAACCACAGAATCCGGCGAGCCAGGATAGACGTAGTAGACACTTTGGCCGCCATTACGCCTGCATCAGAGGCCACCTCCTGAATATAGTGGGAGGCTGTGGTAATATAGGACAGATATTGTCTGGCAGTGTCAGAAAAATCCTGAGGCAGCTCATCCTCTATTATAGAAAAAGAGAGAGACCCTGTGGCGCAGATATGGTATAAAATACAATACAGTCCCTTTAAATTTCCCTTGCTGGGGATAGAAGATTTCTTCCAAGAATGTCGTCCTTCTCTCCAGGGGTTCACTCCAAGTATTAGCCTCAAAATAGGAGGAAAATATTCTTAGTGTAACACTGTGGGGTCTGGGTGGAATACACTTTAAGATATATGATGTTGCACTCACATTTTATAATAATTAAATATGCCCATCATCCTCCATATGTCTGTTTCTCCTTCTCCGCCAAATGTGTGGCTCAAATAAAGAGAAATATTTAGTGCAACACTGTTGGTTAAAAACTAAAACTGAATTTATTACAGAATTGCACTCACATTAAATAAAACATAACAAAGCATATAGAACCTCCTCAATAGGGTAAGATGATTCTCACGACAGATAGATTCGGAACCAGCCGGTCCAACCGTCAAAGGAAGATATCACCGTTCCCAAGATGTTTCCAGAGGTAAGTCCAAAAGTCCAGAGTCCAAAGAAATCCACCTGCTTTACGCGTTTCGGACTTAGAAGTCCTTCATCAGAAGCATGGTGGAGTACAAACTGAATGGGTTTTTATACCCACAAACATTATGAAGACCACCCCCACCCCACCTGAGAATGGGCGCCCAGATTCAAACCAGCCAATGAAAGAAGCAAAACGGAGCCGTACTTCACATTACATCACTTCCGGTTTCCGGATGGATGCGTTCCACCGTGTTCCATACATATGTACGCGTGCCGTCCGCTCGCTTCCGGTATTACCCGGAAGTTGTATTTGCGTTCCACCGCGTTCCAATGTGGCGCTTCTTAGAGCTTCCTCCTTTACTTTAATTCGAAAGCATAGCGGTGACAGTTACCATGGTCACGTAGTTGACATTTACTGGCGGCTCAGACTCTCATGGGGTGAAAGTGGTCAATGATGATACATAATCTATAAAATATACCAAAAAACATAATTAGTTATACAATAGGGGAAACTATAGGAAATGCTTGAGCTCAAAATCCCCATTCAAACCTCTGGGGACCAAAGATTTTAATACGTAAATCCACTTCATTTCAGCTTTGGAAAGCCTAAGATCCACATCCCTTGTTTTCCAATTATGTTGGACTATTTGAATGCCCCAAAAGGATTTAACATGACACTCATTTGATTGATGTTTTTCTTTAAAATGGGCCGATAGTGTATGTAACTCTAAGCCCTTTTTGATATTATATATGTGCTCTGCCATCCTAGTTTTTAGATTTCTAGTTGTTTTACCAACATAAATTAAATTGCAGGTACATTGTATAACATAAATAACATTCTTAGAATTGCATGTTATAAAATCCCTTATGGGATAGGTTTTACCATTAACTGCAAATTCTTTTATTTTAGAGGGGTTGTTTTTCGTAGTCGTCCTGCACATTAGACAGGATCCACATCGATGAAAGCCTTGTATTCTAAGGCTACTGCGTTTCACTTCATCAATGCTACTGCGTACCAATTTATTTTTTAAATTTGGTGCTTTCCTATATATGAAGAAAGGTTTACATGGGAGCTCCTTTCCAATTACAGGATCCTTAAGAAGTAAAGACCAATTTCTCTTAATGCATTTTTCTATTTCTTTAGAATTAGAACTGTATCTCTATTAAATTTTCGAATTTTCCTTTCTTTCAATTCTCGAGTTTCTTTATTTATTTTTCTCATTATCTCCTCCTCAGATGATTTAAAGACATTCTGATCTTTAAAAGGACCAATTAGAATGAAAAGATTATTGATTTCCTCATTTAAAGATTTCAATAATTTCTTTCGTTCTCTGAGAATGAGATCAATCAATTTATGGGAGCATTGGTCAAGCATAGCTTGCCACTCATTGGAGAAAGTCTCATCAACCCCATTAAGGGATGGTGGTTTTATAATTTGAAGACCTTTTGGTATTAAATTTTCAGTTTGATATTTATCTAATGTTATGACTTCCCACCATACTCTATTTTCCCTTAACATGGTAGTTTCCAATTTTTTACTCAGACTGTAGAGATCTTCATTACTACATTCTTCCTCTATATTAGAGGTTTCAAAAATATTCTTAACAGATTCATTTCGACAATCCCGAAATGCAAACATGTTTGCTGCAGTACTTGATTGGTGATAGTGACAGATAACACGGAAGACAGGAAAACACCAAAGAAGCCAATTGCGCAAACACCACAAGTGCAGCCCAGGTCAACTCAAAATGGCTCACCACACCATAACCAATGCATACAATAGAAAAAGAATGGAACAGAAAAGGACCTTCAGACTTTTTGTAATTCTTTAAATATTAATGATTTTAATATTTCTCTTACCTTTCAAATAAGTACAAGGGAAATAGTCTTTTTGGATTTGTTGATCTATACAACAAATGGTAAAGTTCAAACAAAGAACTACCGTAAGCCCACTGACTGTAATAGTTATATTTATAGGGACAGTCAGCACCATGATAATTGGCTTAGTGGCATCCCTTTTGGGCAGTATAGTCGTATTAAGAGAAACTGCTCAGAACCGGAGATCTGTAAAGAGCTTATAAAAGAAACCAAGGGACGTTTTTTGGAAAAGGGGTATACTTTAGAGGAACTCAACAAGGCAGAAGATCGCATTGATAAAATAGAAAGAACTGATCTACTAAAGGATAAACCAAAAGTATTGAATGACAACACCTATACATGGGCATTTATTAGTAGATACAGTTCTAATTCTAAAGAAATAGAAAAATGCATTAAGAGAAATTGGTCTTTACTTCTTAAGGATCCTGTAATTGGAAAGGAGCTCCCATGTAAACCTTCCTTCATATATAGGAAAGCACCAAATTTAAAAAATAAATTGGTACGCAGTAGCATTGATGAAGTGAAACGCAGTAGCCTTAGAATACAAGGCTTTCATCGATGTGGATCCTGTCTAATGTGCAGGACGACTACGAAAAACAACCCCTCTAAAATAAAAGAATTTGCAGTTAATGGTAAAACCTATCCCATAAGGGATTTTATAACATGCAATTCTAAGAATGTTATTTATGTTATACAATGTACCTGCAATTTAATTTATGTTGGTAAAACAACTAGAAATCTAAAAACTAGGATGGCAGAGCACATATATAATATCAAAAAGGGCTTAGAGTTACATACACTATCGGCCCATTTTAAAGAAAAACATCAAATCAAATGAGGGTCATGTTAAATCCTTTTGGGGCATTCAAATAGTCCAACATAATTGGAAAACAAGGGATGTGGATCTTAGGCTTTCCAAAGCTGAAATGAAGTGGATTTACGTATTAAAATCTTTGGTCCCCAGAGGTTTGAATGGGGATTTTGAGCTCAAGCATTTCCTATAGTTTCCCCTATTGTATAACTAATTATGTTTTTTGGTATATTTTATAGATTATGTATCATCATTGACCACTTTCACCCCATGAGAGTCTGAGCCGCCAGTAAATGTCAACTACGTGACCATGGTAACTGTCACCGCTATGCTTTCGAATTAAAGTAAAGGAGGAAGCTCTAAGAAGCGCCACATTGGAACGCGGTGGAACGCAAATACAACTTCCGGGTAATACCGGAAGCGAGCGGACGGCACGCGTACATATGTATGGAACACGGTGGAACGCATCCATCCGGAAACCGGAAGTGATGTAATGTGAAGTACGGCTCCGTTTTGCTTCTTTCATTGGCTGGTTTGAATCTGGGCGCCCATTCTCAGGTGGGGTGGGGGTGGTCTTCATAATGTTTGTGGGTATAAAAACCCATTCAGTTTGTACTCCACCATGCTTCTGATGAAGGACTTCTAAGTCCGAAACGCGTAAAGCAGGTGGATTTCTTTGGACTCTGGACTTTTGGACTTACCTCTGGAAACATCTTGGGAACGGTGATATCTTCCTTTGACGGTTGGACCGGCTGGTTCCGAATCTATCTGTCGTGAGAATCATCTTACCCTATTGAGGAGGTTCTATATGCTTTGTTATGTTTTATTTAATGTGAGTGCAATTCTGTAATAAATTCAGTTTTAGTTTTTAACCAACAGTGTTGCACTAAATATTTCTCTTTATTTGAGCCACACATTTGGCGGAGAAGGAGAAACAGACATATGGAGGATGATGGGCATATTTAATTATTATAAAATGTGAGTGCAACATCATATATCTTAAAGTGTATTCCACCCAGACCCCACAGTGTTACACTAAGAATATTTTCCTCCTATTTTGAGGCTAATACTTGGAGTGAACCCCTGGAGAGAAGGACGACATTCTTGGAAGAAATCTTCTATCCCCAGCAAGGGAAATTTAAAGGGACTGTATTGTATTTTATACCATATCTGCGCCACAGGGTCTCTCTCTTTTTCTATTGTATGCATTGGTTATGGTGTGGTGAGCCATTTTGAGTTGACCTGGGCTGCACTTGTGGTGTTTGCGCAATTGGCTTCTTTGGTGTTTTCCTGTCTTCCGAGCTCATCCTCTATTGCCTGAACCCATGCTTCAATACCTTTCGCAGCCCAGGAGGCTGCCATAGTAGGTCTATGTACAGCACCGGCAAAGGAGTAAATAGACTTCAGGCAACCCTCCACACGCTTATCAGTCGGTCCCTTCAGTGAGGCGACGGTGGTGACAGGCAGAGTAGGGGGCAGAACAAGACGGGCGACATGAGAGTCCACCGGCAAAGGAGTCTCCCATTTGTTACTCAACTCCGCAGGGATAGGATAACGAGTTAGCATCCTTTTAGAGAGGGAGAACTTCTTTCCTGGAGACTCCCAGAGTTCCTGACGTATGTCAATTAAAACGTCAGAATGTGGTAAAACTACTTTACAAACCTTCTGACGTTTGAACTTGTCAGGTTTCTTAGAAGTAGCAGAAGGCTCGATCTCATCCTCAGTCTGGAGAATCAGCTTGATAGCCTCCACTACTTCAGGATCATCAACCTGTGTTGGAGAATCCTCATCAGAAGGAACTGTATCAGTGTCTGATGGGTCAGTATATTCCCCATCCTCATCGGAGGAATTAATCCGAAATATTAGTGGACTGTGAGGAAGAAATGGCCCGCTTAGATGACCCCTTGGCCCCAGATGGGTGTGGGGGTAGACTTTTGTCTAACCAAAGATTGATTTAATTGTTGCAATTGGGTAGACAGCTTATCCACCCAGGGCGGATTTACTACAGGGACAATATGTGGCTGTAATGGCACAGGAGGTCCCACAGGGGGCGTAAGATGTGTTACAAGTGTAGTCAGCATACTTGAAAACGCCGCCCAAGGTCGGTCCTGATTAGCCACAGGTGCAGCAGGTGTACCAGGAGATGTATGGCACCCAGCGCCTGAACCAGCAGTTAACACTTCCCCCACCGGTAAATCCGTGGTGACAACACTGCAGGATGCAGGAGCGTCCGTGGATTTCCCGCCCTGTGTGGCAGACATTATAGGGAATGTAGCCTTAGAGAGTGTAACAGTACAATTTAGCCAGACAAATACAATACCTGCAAATAACCCCCTGTGCTATGTGACAATAAATATAGAGCACAAACAGAGGATTTAAGCGGTGTATATTATAATTATATATATATATATATATATATATATATATATATATATATATATATATATATATATATATATATATATATATATATATATATATATATATATATATATGACCCTGACGCACCTAGCCCCCCAGGGTACAGAATAGTGATAGCAATTGTCATACAGGAAATTAATCCACATAACAGCTACAGGCACACTCAGTCACAGGTGCAATGCAGAAGTTATTACATATAAACAATAAAACTGCACTGGACTAGTAAAACTACATATAAATACAGATATAACAATGCACAGTAAATACTGGATGTATTTCACAGAATACTTGTACTAAATATTCAGGTAGTAGTGCACTTGTTCTTAACTAACACTGTCTAGATGGCGCCAAAATCTCAGTCAGGGAGTGAGGGAGAGAGAAATGCAGCTCCAGGGCGGGAACACCAGCAGATGGCGCCCGGAGCTGGGGGAGGGGCTACAGGTCAGCACCTTATCCCCTCTGCTGGACTTCACCACCGGGTACTGTGGAGCCTATTACAAACTGATTTTAGTAAATCCGACCTGTGCTCCCTGCCTTGGTGGATATAATGGGGTCCCTGTGCAGTACAGTGTCCACGCCAGCAGCGCAGGTCGTTTCCTGGGACCGCGATTTACCGGCGGGTCCCACCTGGGGGGACCCTCTTACCTCCTCCCTGAGCTGCAACCACGCAAACCAGAAGAGCGTCAGCGGTGTGTGCCTGAAGTCCAGTGCGCCTCCGCTGCAAGTACCCGGGAGTATGCAGCGCTGCTGGGGGAGGTGATGAAGCAGCGCAGCCCAGCATGTCATAAAGACATAACCAATGCTGCGGCCCTTGAAGACTTCTTAAAAAGCTCTTTTCAGGGCTGCCTAGCGCAGCCCCACCTGTTAGCTGCCTGCACTGCAGGCACAAACTTACAAACTGATCTCCAGTGCCTGGAGGTGGGGATATAGAGGAGGCAGTGCATTGCATCCTGGGAACGGTCAATGCTTTAGCCTGTTGGTGCCTCGGATCAAGATTCCAACTCTACACCCCGATGTTATTCCCTGTGGAATCCCAGTGTACATTGCTGCAGAAATGAACGTTATGGTAAGAACTTACCGTTGATAACGTGATTTCTCTTATGTCCACAGGTATCCACAGGATAACATTGGGATATCGTTCTGAGAACTGCTCTGTCTGGAAAAAAACTTAGGAAAGGAGACTTACAAGATAATGCTCCTAAATCGGACACTCTTCTGGCTGACGCCATTGCCAGTAAAAAAAGAACTTTAACCGTTAACCACTTAAGATCTGCTCTCTCAAGTGGTACAAACAGAGGACCCTGGAGAAATTTAAGAACTAAATTCAAATCCCAGGGAGCAGCAGGAGGAACAAATGGAGTTTGAATATGTACTACTCCTTGGAAAAACGTACGTACATCCTGTAGGTCAGCAATCTTCTGCTGAAACCATACAGTCAACGCTGAGACTTGCACCCTCAAGGAAGCAACCTTCAACCCTTTATCCAATCCTGCCTGCAGGAAATCCAAAATCCTAGCTACTTTAAAAGATCTCGGATTGTAATTTTTTCCAGAACACCAATGAATATAGGCTTGCCATATTCTATGATACACACGGGCCGATGAAGGCTTTCTTGCTCTAAGCATGGTTTGGATTACTTGCTTTGAAAATCCTTTAGCCTCTAAGATAGAGGTTTCAGCAGCCACGCCGTCAAAGCTAGGCGGTCCAGATGACTGTGACAACAAGGACCCTGCATTAACAGATCTGGACGTTGAGGGAGCAGTATCGGTGCTTCCACGGACATTCTCAACAGATCTGTGTACCAATGCCTTCTTGGCCAAGCTGGAGCTATTAGAATGATTGCTCCTTTTGCCTGTTTTATCTTTCTCACTACTCTGGGTAACAGAGATATTGGAGGGAACAGATACGCCAGCTGAAGCCTTCATTCTACTGACAGTGCGTCTACCAGGACCGCTCCTGGGTCTCTTGTTCTTGATCCGTATCTCAGAACCTTGTTGTTTAGACGAGACGCCATAAGGTCTATCTCCGGTAGACCCCATCTGTTCACCAGTGTCTGAAACACTTCTGGGTGTAGTGCCCATTCGGTTTCCTGAATGGTGTGCCGACTGAGAAAATCCGCTTCCCAATTTAGTACACCCGGGACAAATACTGCTGACAATGCCGGGAGATGGAGTTCTGCCCATTTTAGGATGGGAGTTACTTCCTCCATCAGACTCTTGCTGTGAGTTCCTCCTTGATGATTGAGGTATGCTACTGCCGTCGCATTATCTGAGCGGATCTGGACTGGTCTTCCTTGTAGATTGTCCTTTGCCTGAACCAGAGCCAAGTAAATGGCTCTTATTTCTAACAGATTTATCGGCAGGCAACTTTCCCTTGCGGTCCACTTTCCTTGGAACCATAGGCTTCCGAGTACCGCCCCCCAGCCTTGCAGGCTGGCATCTGTCGTCAGGACTTGCCACTCTTTTATCCAAAAGGGTCTCCCCTTGTTTAAATGGCCTGTCTGTAGCCACCACGCTAGAGACCTTTTTACATTTACTGGAATCTTTATCATCTGTTTCGTTATCGTTTGACGATTTCCGTTCCATTTGGTCAAAATGAGATGCTGCAACGGTCTGTAGTGGAATCGCGCATATTCCACCATGTCGAACGTTGATACCATCAGACCCAACAGTCGCATTGCTGCATGGACTGACATTGTCTGGGCTTGCAACGCTTCCTGAGCCATGACCTGCACCTTGACTATTTTCTTCTCTGGTAAGAGAACTCTCTGTAGGTCTGAATCCAATATGGCTCCCAAATGAACCATCCGCTGTGACGGATTCAGGGACAACTTCTCCCAATTTATGAGCCACCCGTGTCTCTGTAAACAAACTATCGTCTGTTGGAGATGGCTCAACAGTAAATCTTGCGACTGTGCTAAGATTAACAAGTCGTCTAGGTATGGGAATATTCTTATCCCTTGTTTGCGCAGACAAGCTGCCATAACCACCATGATCTTGGTAAACACCCTGGGTGCTGTAGCTAGCCCGAAAGGCAGAGCTTGGAACTGGAAATGTTCCTGTAGGATGGCAAACCTGAGGTAACACTGATGTGACAGTGCTATAGGCACATGTAGGTAAGCATCCCGTACATCCAGAGATACCATATAGTCTCCCGGTTCCATAGCCAACATTATGGAGCGTAACGTCTCCATGTGGAACTTCGGGATCCATATGTAGTTGTTCAACATTTTTAGATTTAGAATTGGTCGATATGACCCATTTGGTTTCTGGATTAGAAATAGATTGGAGTAATACCCCTGTCCCTTTTGTGATGGAGGTACTGGGACAATCACACCTGGCTGCAGTAATCTTTGGACTGCTTCTTGCAGGGCATTGGCCTTCGACTCTATACGAGACGGGCTGGTGCAAAAAAATATTTGAGAAGGCTGCCTCCTGAATGGGAACCCATACCCCTGAGATACTACCTTCTGCACCCAGGCATCGGTTGTTGACCGTTGCCATATGTGTGCAAATTGCAGGAGTCGGCCCCCAACCCTGGAATCCTCCAGGCGGAGGCCCGTCTCTTCAGGCTGAGGGTTTCTGTTCAGGTTTGGAAGCTGGCTTCTTGCTAGCCCACTGCTTCCTACCCCCGGATTTAAACTGGGGTTGCTTAGGCTCCTCTTTAGCTTTCGCTTTACTTTTCCAACGAAAAGAGCAAAATTTTAAACCCTTGGACTTAGGGTTATAAGCAGCCGGAAATCTGACCTTTTTCGATTCAGCCTCTGATTCTAGGATATCCGATAAAGGTTTTCCAAATAATATATTACCCCTAAAAGGCAATGCTTCCAATTCCTTCTTGGATTCCGCATCTGCCTTCCAGGTCCGTAGCCAAACTGCTCTGCGAGCGACTACTGCCAAGGCTGAAGCTCTAGAAGCAACAGTGCCTACATCGATTGCTGCGTCTTCTAAATACTGGGTAGATTGTCTTAAACGGCAAAAACGATCCTCTTGCTCCCTAGTAGGAGAGGGGATGTCATTCTCTAGTTCCTCTATCCATTCGCCCATTGCCTTTGCTACCCAGGCCGAAGCCATAGCAGGTCTTACCACTGCTCCTACAAGAGAAAAAATATTTTTCAATAGGCTCTCTACCCTTCTGTCTGTGACATCATTCAAAGAGGTAGATGACAGTGGTAAAGCAGATTTATGCACGAGTCGCAGAACATGTGCATCTACTTTTGGAGCAACTTCTCTCTTCGAACAATCCCCAGCAGGAAATGGATAATAAGAATCCCATCTCTTAGGAATCTTATACTTTTTACTGGGCGCTGCCCAAGACTCATCCTTCATTTCCGTCAATTCATCTGACGCTGGAAATTCAGCTTTCACTGACTTTGTTCGTTTGAATACAGGTGCTTTTGCTTTTAACGCCGTCTTGGCTGGTTCTTCCAGAGAAAGCACAGCCTTCACTGCATTAATAAGTTCAGCTACATCTTCTGAACTAAAGCTCTGCGACTGATCATCATACGGAGTTGAATCTATTGTTTCCGCATCATCATCCGATGTATCATCTTGTGTAGTCTGCCATACAGACGTATCTGTCTTAGTCTTACCTGCCCCTTGGTTGCTTGTAGAGGCTACTGGAACCAAACCATAGGAAGGGAGCTGCATGTATGGGTTCATAGTGTAACCTAACCCTTGAGGTGGTGCTACCGGAGCTAACCTGTCCGCTATTGAAGACAGAGTCTTTGCGAACATATTCCATGGTGGCTCTACTGGAGGTTGAACTAACTCCTGTTTTTTACTTCGCTCAAAAGCTAAACAGTTTGCACACAAACCCTCATAAGTGACCAATTGATTCATATCAATTACCCCTGACTTACAAGATAAGCATGTTAGGGTTATAGGAGTGCTTGGTAAATTCTCCTCATCACTTTTGCCGCTCATAGACATGGTATTAACCTGTTATCGACTACACACTTTGTGACTGAAAAACACCCTATATGTCAGTATATAGAGGTGAGATCAATCTGACCACAGCTGCACCTGATTTGAGGGTCAGAACAGGACTGACATTACACAGAAAAGTCAGTACACATACTAGCAGTCAGTCACATGTTAAAGCATTAGACATTGTCATATGAGAATACAACCTCCATAATAACTTATACATAAGTAGGAACATTGTACTTCTGTTTTAACTGGTTCTATTTTTCAACATAACATGCAGAAAACACAGTAATATACAGGTCTCATATGCAATAGGTACTAAAAATTAACAATGCATACTAAGAAGTAGAAGGAATTTTTAGTACTGTATACCCTGCCTCCAGAGAGCGGGATACAGGGAGATTCACCACACTTCCATATCCAAGCAAATACGCTCGTAAGACGCTGAGTGGATTCAGACGCTACTGGTGCACACTGCCGCTCTTGGTAACTGATAACGGACACGGACGCTCACCAACGGACACGGACGCTGAGCGACTTCCACGTGTATGCAGACGTTAAAGGCCTGCGACTCAGTCTGGGCGGGTTTATATCCAGTGTACACAACCGCAGCGTCTAAGCTGCGACCGAGTACCCTCGTGGTAGCGTCTGAGCCGGAAGTGAGGTCATTCAGTTCATGAAACGAGAGACACGCGGGAACTGGCCATGAACTCGGAGGAGGGACGGCCAGGAGAGCGTCTGAAACCCCCTGTTGACTTAAACTCCCTGGATCGCGGCCTCTACCTAGTCCTGGCACCTATGATCCCCGGAGCGTAGCGCTGTCACACTCGAGATGTTCGGCGCATCAACACACTGTCTGTAGTCTCCACCAAATCAGTGTAGCTGTGTCTGGACGCCCCTAGTAAGAGGAAGTCCATAGACTCACCGTCTCCCCATGCTCCGGCCACAGCCTGGTTACGTCTGCTGGACCTGCTAGAACATCCGACACAGACGCCCGTCGAGACAGCACTGTACCGCGGAGGTAAGCGTTGTTGCGACCCGGTGGGGAGTTGTTGGAGCGACTCTTTCTAATATGCGTTTAGGACGCTGTTAAGATAAGTCGCTCTAAAAAATATAGTAAGTCTATAAAAATAAAATAATAAAAGCTTTAGGCTGCTTAATTCACAGCAGCCCTGTGACCATGCGGCTTCCTGCCGCACCAAGCAAAAAACTGATCTGACTGAGTCAGTGGGCGGGACTATGTAGTGGAGGCCCAAATGCATCCTGGGAGGCCAGAAAGCTCGTGACCGTGTTGGTGCCATTTTCGCTGTCGCTCGACAATATCCCAATGTTATCCTGTGGATAATCCTGTGGACCCAGCCAGAGAAACATTATTTTCCAGTGCCTAGCCTTCAAATGAGAAAACATAATCCACCATGAGAGTGCCATTTAATGGGGAAGAAAAAAAACATTGACAAAGCAAATTAGAAAGTGTAAAAACAAACAAAAAAAGGTAATGCACAGTGAATGGCTGAGTACAGATGGACTCTTATTAAGTAATCAGCAAAAATGCCAGCATGACCGACATAGGCCGGGATGCCTGACCAAGGGTGTCAGAGGAACACATGGCCTAAGCACAGTGGTACCCCTTTCCCATCGCAAATGCCAGATCCCACCCGGTAATTGGAAACGGGTCCTTACCGGGTGGGACCCGGCATTTGACCCTACACGCTGCCATCCCGACTCGGTATATCGCCGGGTCGCTATACAGGGGCGGGGACCGCGGCGTCATTGGGGGCGGAGGCAGTGCTGGAGATGAGGTCATCTCCGCGCCGCCTCTCCTATGTAGTGAACTGGGTCCCTGGCCGCATCGACCCGGCAACCCGTTCACACTGCCACTGACCCGGTATTCAACCCGGGAAGAACACCGCTTTATTCCCGGGTTGAATTACCAGGTCAAGCGACCCGGGAATTCGCCATGGGTCCTTTCACACCGCACAGCGACCCATGTCGACCTGGCAATATACTGAGTCGATACCAGGTTATTTGTGCGGTGTGAAAGGGGTAGGATATGGATTGGTAATACAATGGGGGATATTTTGTTACCTTTTCAAGTTTCCGCAATTTTCCAGTGGCCAAAAACTCATCAATCTTCTCTGCTATTTTGGCTCCCACACCATCCTGAATAACAAGGGAGACAAGCTTGTTAATAAAAAGGTCTGTGATGTATTATACTCGCCCTGCACAATAGATTTCCATTTAATGGTCTATCTACCTAACATCTCCTAGGTCAAAAAATTCCTGCCACCACCTGGTATTCTGGGGCTTTTGTGGATGAAAATTAAGTGATCAATAAACTGTAATAGAAAACCTATGTAAAAACCTAAAACTACACTACTTACCGTGCCTTAATTCCATAGGTATTATACACACCAGCTGTTGGGGTGACAAGATTTTCTGTGATACTGAGCTCATGTAGCCAATCAGAGACCATTTAAAGAAAGCAGAACGTTAATTATGTCATAGGATATTTCTTAAGCACACTGAGCATGCTCTGGACAGAATTTACTCTCCTATTATTAATACTCGTGAATATTCAAAGCTGTCCAGCAAATGGCTAACTCCATGAGATTATGTAAAAAACTATGAAGCTGTAACAAATGGCCTTTGTGTTATATGTCCAGCCATTGACTTAATCTGCAGTTGTAAGGGCTACTTGCAAGCATACCTATCTATCTGCAAATGTATGCAAAGGCAGTGTCACACCCCGCGGGCAGCGGCGGCCGCGCTTACCGCTGCGGGTGTCCTGGATGGCCTGGCGTCTCTCCCCTCCGGCGGCCTCGGGGGTCCGGCGTCGGGTCGGCGGGTATCTCCGGCGGCTCCCGGAGCGAGGGCGCCGCCATGCTGCTTTAGATTAGGTAGGCGGAGCGGGGCTGACGTCATCTGCCCGCTCCGCCAATTAGACCAAGGCGGGAGGTTCAAAGCCAGACGCCGAGCAGGGAGCCGGCGCCTGTGTATCATCGTTCTGCTTGTCAGAAGCAGTGATTTCCAGAGCTCCCTTGTTCCTATTTTCCGCTGTGTCTCCAGTGTCTCCACGCACCTCCGTGCCTCCAAGCGCCCGAGCGCCATCACGCACCTCCGTGCCTCCAAGCGCCCGAGCGCCATCACGCACCTCCGTGCCTCCAAGCGCCCGAGCGCCATCACGCACCTCCGTGCCTCCAAGCGCCCGAGCGCCATCACGCACCTCCGTGCCTCCAAGCGCCCGAGCGCCATCACGCACCTCCGTGCCTCCAAGCGCCCGAGCGCCATCACGCACTTCCGTGCCTCCAAGCGCCCGAGCGCTATCACGCACCTCCGTGCCACCAAGGCGCCTGAGCGCCATCAGCACCTCGGTACCTCAGTGCCTCTGTTCCTCAGCACTCCGGTGCCTCAGCACCATAGAACCTCAGCACCTCGGAGCCTCTGCACCTTAGTATCACAGAACTCCAACACCTCAGTACCTCGGTGTCTCAGCACCTCAGTGCCTTCAGCACCTCAATAATTCCAGCATCTCTGTACCTCAGCACTCGGCACTTTCACTAGTCTTGTTTTTCAGGAGACCTTCATCATTCCTCCGTGCTTCCTGCTTACCGTCTTCATCCTGTATGAAGAAGACCTACATCCGGCCATCTCTATTGCGACCCAGTAGCGGTTCCTCTTCCCTGTCACCGGAAGAAGCCCCGAGTCCACAACACCCTTCGACCAGGTCAGTGATAGTATACACAGGCCACATGGACCCGGGGAATCGGAACCCAGAAGCAAGTGCCATCCAAGATCTGGTTTCCCGTGTACAGAGTCAGGAAGCGGCGCAAAACCAGGTGATGCGGTATCTCCAAGAGCTATCCGGCAGGTTGGATCAAATTCAGGTTTCCCTGGCTTCAGTAGTTCCAGTTCCAGCTCCAGTACCCACTCCGGCAGTCGTTCCGGTTAATGCTCACGCAGTGTCCGGTACCAGGTCACGCCTTCAGCTTCCCACTCCCTCTCGCTACAACGGCAACCCGAAGAATTGCCGTGGTTTTCTTAACCAGTGCGAGGTGCAGTTTGAACTCCTCGCACACAATTTTCCCACGGATCGATCCAAAGTAGCATACATTATTTCCTTGCTTGAGGGTTCAGCGTTGGAATGGGTGTCTCCTTTATGGGAGCGATCTGATCCTTTGGTTTCCAACTACACTAATTTCATCTCATCTTTCCGCCGGATCTTTGATGAGCCTGGCAGAACGGCCGCTGCCTCTTCAGATCTTCTTAGAGTTCGACAAGGCTCTCGTTCAGTGGGTCAGTATGTGATTCATTTTCAGACCATAGCTTCCGAATTGCGCTGGGATAATGATGCCTTACGGGCCGCTTTCTGGAACGGGCTGTCCGACCGTCTTAAAGACGAATTGATTACAAGAGATTTGCCAGATTCCTTGGAACAGTTGATCTCGCTCTGTGTGAAAGTGGATCTCCGCATGCAGGAACGAGTTGGCGAACGTTCTCGGTCTGATCGGTGCAGATTCCGGGCTCCTCCGTCTAAACCATCGGTTACGACAGCTCCAGACGAACCCATGCAGATTAATCGGTCTCGACTGTCTCCAGAGGAGCGACAGCGTCGGCGTGAGAACAAACTTTGCCTCTACTGTGGAGCCGCGGATCACTTCCTCAAGTCTTGCAAAGCTCGCCCGGGAAACGGGCAATCCTAGCCTGTTCCGGGGAAGTCAAGCTGGGTGTGGTTTCTCAATCTTCTCCAGAAGTGGACTGTTTACTCTCAGTATCTTTGTCTACTAAAACAAAAGTCAAGACCGTTATGGCTCTTTTGGATTCAGGTGCTGCGGGGAATTTTATTTCTCTTTCCTGCGCCCAGAGTTTGGGTTTGAAATTACAGTTGGTCGAATGACCTATTACTATTACAGCCATTAACGGGGTTCAAATTCCTAACGCCTTGATTACGAGTCAGTCTGAGTCAATTCAGCTACAAGTGGGAGCTTTACATCATGAACAACTGAAGTTTCTAGTTATTCAGGAAATGTCTCATGATCTCGTTTTGGGTTTTCCCTGGCTCAGGCTACACAACCCTCATGTCGACTGGGGGTCGACACAAATAATTTCTTGGAGTCCTTTCTGCCGATTGAATTGTCTTACTCCTGTCGTTCCACTCCGTGCGTCGGCCAAGTTGGACGTGGAGTTAGTTCCTGAGGCTTACCGAGAGTTTTTGGATGTCTTCTCGGAACAGGCGGCTGATAAATTACCTCCGCATAGGGCTTGGGACTGTCCCATTAAGCTCATTCCTGGGAAAATACCGCCTCGAGGTCGCACTTATCCTTTGTCGGTTCCAGAGACACAAGCTATGTCTGAGTACATTAAGTCGAATTTGCAGAAGGGCTTCATCCGTCCCTCCACTTCTCCAGCGGGAGCTGGCTTCTTCTTTGTAAAGAAAAAAGATGGAGGGCTGAGACCATGCATCGACTATCGTGGTTTTAATGAAGTCACCATTAAAAACAAGTATCCTCTGCCGCTCATCACAGAGCTTTTCGATAGAGTGCGTGGAGCTCGAGTATTTACTAAGCTTGACTTAAGAGGAGCATACAACTTGATACGTATTCGTCAAGGAGATGAGTGGAAGACGGCTTTCAATACGAGAGATGGGCATTATGAGTACCTGGTAATGCCATTTGGCCTCAGCAACGCCCCCGCTGTCTTTCAAGGATTCATTAATGAAGTCTTTCGGGATATGTTGTATCTGAATGTAGTAGTCTATTTGGATGACATTTTGATTTTTTCTAAGAATCTTTCTGAGCACCGACTACAAGTTAAGGAAGTACTCCTTCGGTTGCGCAAGAATCATCTTTATGGCAAGATCTCCAAGTGCACCTTTGAGGTTCCTTCTATTTCATTTTTGGGCTACATTATTTCTGGAACTGAATTGCGTATGGATCCGGAGAAACTTTCGGCCATCCGGGATTGGACTCAACCTCTTTCCTTAAAAGCAGTGCAACGATTTCTAGGATTCGCAAATTATTATCGAAAATTTATAAGAGGTTTCTCTACCATCGTGGCACCTATTACGGCTCTGACTAAAAAAGGGGCTGACCCAAGCAATTGGCCTTCTGAAGCAATAGCAGCGTTCAAACAGTTGAAGACCGCCTTTATATCTGCTCCCATACTTCAGCAGCCAGATTTCCTAAAACCATTCTTTTTGGAGGTTGATGCTTCCACGGTAGGCATAGGTGCTGTACTCTCGCAATACGCCTCAGATGGGAAGTTGCATCCGTGTGGGTTTCATTCTCGCAAGTTCTCCCCTGCTGAACTAAATTACACCATCGGAGACAAAGAGCTACTGGCAATTAAATCTGCGTTGGAAGAATGGAGGTATCTTCTGGAGGGTGCTAAACACTTAATTACAATTTTTACGGAGCACAAGAACTTACTGTATCTAAAGACGGCCCAATGTTTGAACCCCCGTCAGGCGAGATGGGCGCTCTTCTTTACCAGATTTTCCTTTATCATCAAGTATCGGGCTGGAATTCTAAATACCAAGGCGGATGCCCTATCCCGTTCAGTGATGGCTTCCGATGAGGAGAATACTATGGGGAAGGCATTAATCCTCAGTCCCATCTCTATTTCTGCAGCTCCCACTAGGTTGGGCCCTCCTCCGGGAAGAATGTCGGTACCAGTTAAATTTCGACCGAGACTGTTGCAGTGGGCACACACTTCTAAGTTTTCTGGTCATCCGGGAATTCAGAAAATGTGGGAATTTCTGCGAAGATCATACTGGTGGGACACTATGAAAAAAGATGTTCAAGAGTATGTCAATTCGTGTCCTCAATGTGCTCAGCACAAAACTCCACGTCTGCCGCCTACGGGTTTGTTGCATCCTTTGTCCATTCCTAAAAGGCCTTGGACTCGTATCTCGATGGACTTTGTTACTGAATTACCGCTCTCTAAGGGTCATAACACCATTTGGGTGATCATTGACCGATTCTCTAAGATGGCACATTTTATTCCGTTGACCGGATTACCCTTCGCTTCCAAGTTGGCCCTGTTATTTATCCAAGAGCATTTCCGCCTGCACGGGTTACCTCTGGAAATAGTCTCAGATCGGGGAGTACAGTTTACAGCGAGATTCTGGAGAGCCCTCTGTTCAACTCTACAAATTAAGCTCAAATTCTCTTCTGCTTACCATCCACAGACTAATGGGCAAACTGAACGCGTCAATCAGGATCTAGAGACTTTTCTCCGTATTTACCTTTCCCCTTCTCAAGATAACTGGGTGGAGTTGTTGCCGTGGGCTGAGTTTGCCCACAACCATTTTTATCATTCTTCCACTGGTGAGTCTCCATTCTTTATTAATTATGGATTTCATCCCCAAGTTCCGGAGTTGCCCATTTGTCCTCCAGAAGAAGTTCCTGCTGCAGCCTCAACTCTTCGACATTTCACTCAAATTTGGAGCAGAGTTCATGCCAATCTTAAGAGGGTTTCCGGTCGCTATAAATTATTTGCGGATAGGAAACGACGAGCAGCTCCTCAATATAAGGTTGGTGACAAGGTATGGCTCTCTACCCGCAATCTTCGTTTGAAAGTACCCACCATGAAATTTGCCCCAAGGTTCATTGGTCCTTTCTCAGTGCGGCAAGTCTTGAACCCGGTCGTTTGCAAATTGGAGTTGCCTTCCCACCTTCGAATTCCAAACTCCTTCCACGTCTCTCTCCTCCGCCCCCTCATTCTAAATCGGTTCCACTCAGCATCTCCTAGGCCAACTACTACTGTGTCTGAAGCTGGGACAGAATTTGAAATCAAAGCTATTCTTGACTCTCGTCATTTTCATAAGAAATTACAGTACTTGGTAGAATGGAAAGGTTATGGTCCTGAAGAGAGAAGTTGGATCAATGCTACTGAGGTAATGGCTCCCCGACTGGTTCGAATCTTCCATTCCAGACATCCAACTAAACCCGGAAAGTGTCCAGGGGCCACTCCTGGAGGAGGGGGTACTGTCACACCCCGCGGGCAGCGGCGGCCGCGCTTACCGCTGCGGGTGTCCTGGATGGCCTGGCGTCTCTCCCCTCCGGCGGCCTCGGGGGTCCGGCGTCGGGTCGGCGGGTATCTCCGGCGGCTCCCGGAGCGAGGGCGCCGCCATGCTGCTTTAGATTAGGTAGGCGGAGCGGGGCTGACGTCATCTGCCCGCTCCGCCAATTAGACCAAGGCGGGAGGTTCAAAGCCAGACGCCGAGCAGGGAGCCGGCGCCTGTGTATCATCGTTCTGCTTGTCAGAAGCAGTGATTTCCAGAGCTCCCTTGTTCCTATTTTCCGCTGTGTCTCCAGTGTCTTCACGCACCTCCGTGCCTCCAAGCGCCCGAGCGCCATCACGCACCTCCGTGCCTCCAAGCGCCATCACGCACCTCCATGCCTCCAAGCGCCCGAGCGCCATCACGCACCTCCGTGCCTCCAAGCGCCATCACGCACCTCCGTGCCTCCAAGCGCCCGAGCGCCATCACGCACCTCCGTGCCTCCAAGCGCCCGAGCGCCATCACGCACCTCCGTGCCTCCAAGCGCCCGAGCGCCATCACGCACTTCCGTGCCTCCAAGCGCCCGAGCGCTATCACGCACTTCCGTGCCACCAAGGCGCCTTAGCGCCATCAGCACCATAGTACCTCGGCACCTCAGTGCCTCTGTTCCTCAGCACTCCGGTGCCTCAGCACCATAGAACCTCAGCACCTCGGAGCCTCTGCACCTTAGTATCACAGAACTCCAACACCTCAGTACCTCGGTGTCTCAGCACCTCAGTGCCTTCAGCACCTCAATAATTCCAGCATCTCTGTACCTCAGCACTCAGCACTTTCACTAGTCTTGTTTTTCAGGAGACCTTCATCATTCCTCCGTGCTTCCTGCTTACCGTCTTCATCCTGTATGAAGAAGACCTACATCCGGCCATCTCTATTGCGACCCAGTAGCGGTTCCTCTTCCCTGTCACCGGAAGAAGCCCCGAGTCCACAACACCCTTCGACCAGGTCAGTGATAGGCAGAACATGTTTCTATCAATATTTACCAACTACTTCACTTTTCTTTACATTTTCCACAGTCATGTCTCGGAATCTTAAACTAATACATTAACATATGATTGAGAGTTAGAGACTGCACTTTGGAGTTCCTCCTGATTCTATCTCAGGTTGAGAAATCCTGCCAAGATACCGCATGCTAATTTTACTTAATAGAATTGTAATGTTCACGTTGGAAATTGACAGGTGTCGATTTGTATTCACTATAGTCATTTGCAAAGCTGATGGTCACAGATCATACTCTCAAATATGAGCGACATGGAAATTGATAAATCTAATGGGATCCAGTCAGAATCCCGGCAGTCACAATACTGACGCCGGAATCCTGATACTATTCGGAATGCCAACATTGGCATCCTGAATAGGTTCACCATCCTAGCGCCGGAATCCCAACAGCTGGGATGCTGAACGAGAAGACACCAGCCCGCAGGAGAGGGGCGAGGGGATAGGATTAGGCTGCGGGAGAAGGGTTAGGCACCACCTGGGACAGTAGGGTTAGGCTGCGGGGAGGGTTAGGTTTGCGCACCACTGGGGACCGTTAGGGTTAGGCTGAGGGGAGGGTTAGGTTTAGGCAGCATGGAGTGTAGGGTCAGGGGGCTAGGACTAGAAGGTAAGTATACTTACCTTCCCCTGTCAGGATTCCGAACATCGGGGTGCAGCGGTTGGTATACGGACTGCCGTCATCCCAAACTCCAGCAAATCGAACCCAACCCAGTCTAATTGATGGTATATTTTTGTGAAGTTGCTGTACAAGAGAGTGTATGCACCTTAATGTCTAACTCAACCCAAAATCATCATCATCATGGAGAAGGGCCTCAGTTTAATATAAATAAACCCTGCTAGCACTGTCAAAGTCAAACCACAGTGTTGCAATGGCCAGTGAGAAGCAACCATACCAAACCGGTTTTCCCTTTTAAATTATTGCTGCTTTAAATCTACGGGCTAAAGCTCAGGAATTGCGTTAGAGACAAGTTGTAGATTTAGCAGCATTACATTCTTCCCCCAAAGGTGAGACTGATCATAAACGACACGCACAGGATACCGGACGTGTATACTGCGATAAAAGGTGGACACCAGGCAAAAGGCTCCACTCGTCTGGAACTCCCTTTCATCTAATGCCACTATAAATAACTTTGATGTCCTTCCACAGAAGTTATCATTATGAGGTCTGAGTGGACTGAATATCTGCAAGTATCTGAATTATAATTATTTATTGATATTTATTTATGTAGTGCCAGTATATTCCGCAGTGCTTTACAATTGGGAACAAGCAAAGTGATAAAATGTGACTGGGTATTAAAAGACAGACAGGTGAGGGACCTGCCTGCAATCTTACAATCTATAGGATAACAGTAATTTTATATAGGAAGTTTAGTGCTACATATAGCATATTGGTCCAGCCAGATTGTAGGGTACTGGCTGGACCTCATCACACAGAAACGTTGGTCTGGGGTCAGTGGGTTGTTTGAGATTATGTATGGAGGCTTCCACGGACCAGGCAATGACTACAGACATTTTACACTACGGGATTCAAATTGTGGTTTATCAGAGCATGTAAGCTTCCCAGTCACTATCTGGCTACTGTTCTGTGTGTTTACCAGGTATAGTTGCTCATGGACCACCCAGCTCAGCAGAGCCCGTTCTTGCAATACACAAAAGGGGGAGTGGGTTGCTCTAATGCACAAGGTTCACCTGTCCCTCAGATAAGTTCAGCTAATGGTGCCCCTTTCTCAAATAACTCAGGAGGCAACAGTATATGAAACTGGAGAGGCTGCTGATCCAGGATCACTGGACACAGACTTGAGAAAAAGAAACTGGTGTTTATTCATATCCAGCTGTAGAGGCACAGACAGTGCAAGGCTATAGAGGCTTAGCGGACGGGTGTGGTTCCACCAGGAGTCACCTGAGCCACTTCTGTCTGAGAATAGGAACCGATCTGTAAAGACTAGTGGCCAATGTGATCACCTGTTTTTGTTAACTGACAGAAGGCGGTGAATAACATTTGATTAAAAGTAAAAAAATAAATAAAAATAAAATATTTTGCACAAACTAAATGTGGATACTGAGGGTACATTTGCCTAGCAGCACGTCAGTATAGTCCTGGTGGGTACTGTCACAGAGAATCTTCCACATTAACTAAACACATGAAACCTAAGGGCCTGATTTGGAACTGTATGCAAACTTTATGGTTTATATCCAAATCCAATATAGGGAACACAGCGCATGGAGATCAGATGCTGCATCTTCAGACACAGCACTTCGATCACACTAGCGTCTATCTCCTACAGATGCCTCCTGCAGCATTTGTATTTTAGTTGTACGGAATTGCACAGCCGCTTTCCTGAGCTGTGCGATACCGTACAAAGCATAATCAGGGTGTCTATTCATAAAACAGAGAAAAGCCGTTTTGCGGAAAACAGGGCTTTTCTCTACTTTGGCCTATTCACAGGGCTACCTTGGAGATGTCCCCGACTTCCCCACCTGCACCCCCCGCTCTGTGCCTGAATCGCATCACCATATGTTAGTATGGAGAGTGAGATTCATGAAGGAACGGAGAGTTCTGCTTTCCGCTTCGCCATCTCAGGATGTCGTAGTCTGAAGTGTGGTGCGGTAAATGCAGGGAAGCTCAATGCACCCATGCAAGCTCAGGCCCCTGACCTCCCTACAGCCTCCTAGAAGCTTACATAGAAACATAGAATTTGACGGCAGATAAGAACCACTTGGCCCATCTAGTCTGCCCCTCCTTTTTTTTTTTTTAACCATATTTATATCTCAAACCTGATTTGATCCTTATTTCTATGTAAGGATATCCTTATGTCTATCCCATGCATGTTTAAATTGCTCTACTGTCTTAGCCTCGATCACCTCTGATGGGAGGTTTAGCTGGTGGTGCATGCGCAGAGGGACCAGCTGGCTGACGCCACACATCACAGAAGGGACCGCAGCATAAGACGTCACCGCTGGACCCCTGTATAATGGATTGCATCGCCGGAAAGGCGATTATACATGAATTGCTACTTACCAAACCTATATATCTCATTAAACAAGTAACAATGATTTTTTTTTGTTTTGTACATGAATAGACCTGAGTGTGCTCACACATCACCTGCACATACATACATATATACATAACCTGCTCAAAAGCAGAATGAAGAGGGTCCCAGCCACATTTAATGAATTCAGAAATGAGATAACTCTTGTCTGGGTAGTGTAAAATGGACAAATCTAAGTGGGCCATCTTGCTAACTTCACCGAATATTAAATCCTATAGGAGCAGGGAGCTGGGAGTTACTGTTCTAGTAGGGAGAAGCAAAGAGTTTATTATTTCTACTATTTATCACCTAACATTTGCCTTCAATTTGTCAACTGTAGCATTTTCCATGTTTGAATAAACTATATACATATTGTTTTAAAAAAATTCCTACATTAACAGGATGTAATTTGAGATGTTCGTCCAAATGTAATAGCCCGCGATCTGCATGAGCAGCTGCAGTAATATAGGGGGAGATGTACTAAGCAGTGATAAAAGAGGAGAAGTGAGCCAGCGGAGAAGTTGCTCATGGCAACCAATCAGCTGCTCTGTACACTTTTAGAATATGAAAATTATAAATGTTACGTCAATGCTGATTGGTTGCTATGGGCAACTTCTCCACTGGCTCACTTCTCCACTTTTATCACTGCTTGGTACATCTCCCCCATAGTCAGTTTTAAAATGGCTTTAGTTTAAGACAAAGCCAGGTTGGTTTTGCTTTTAAACTAATAGCTGCTTTAAATGCAGTGATTATATTATCAGAATGGCACTGGCTCCCACAAATTGTGGGCTATTACATTTGCCCACAATGTATTAAGTCTGGAGAAGTGATAAAGTGGAAAGTGATAACGCACCTGTCAGTTGGCTCCGGTCTGTCGTTTTTCAAATCCAGCCTATAACTTGACAGTTAGGAGCTGATTGGCTGGTGCATTATCACCTTGCACGTTATCACTTCTCCAGGCTTAATACATCTGCCCCGCAGTCTTTTTTTTCTGAGAAACGATATAGGTGTATATTCATGAAGCGGTGAAAACAATGGAGAAACAGACCAGTAGGGAAGTTGCCCATGGCAACCAATCAGCATCTCCCTTACATTTTATAGAATGTATTTGATAAAGGCTTCCTTTAAAGTGGATTGGTTGCCATGGGCAACTTCTGCACTGTTTCTTTTCCACCCTTTCACTGCTTCATAAATAGACTGCTTATTCACAAGAATAACTCTGGGAAGCCAAATCCCATTGAATCCTCTACTTAGAATAAATAAAGCAGTGAACGCAAAAACACGCTATGGCGCGTATTTTATCCAGAAACAGCGACCTGGGACCCACGTTTAGAAGATGAGCGGGTCCCATAGGGCCAATCATCTCCTGCAGCTGCGGCGGAGACAGGGTCAGTGTGCAGCAGGGAGGAGCAGCCAATCACAGCCTGCGGTGTCTCCCGCCAACCCGGCACGGTTTGAATCCCCATCACCATGGCGCTGCGCGCTGATCTGGGCTGGGCTCCACCTCCAGCACCATGAATCTGTGCTGCAGCGCTGGAAGACTGGCCCCGCTCACCCGGTACTGCTCCACCTGCTCCCCGCTGTTCGCTGACCCTGTCTCCACTGCCAGCACCAAGAGACTGGCCCCGCTCACCCGGCACAGCGTCCTCCTCCACAACGGTGAGTGCCGCTCCGTATCTGCCCTGTGCCCCCAGTCCGGTGTCCGTCCCCCCCTCCCCCAGCAGCATGTGTGCCAGGCTGCAGCAGGCTGTGTGTGGGGTGGTGGATGGGCTTGCTGTAGGGGGTCCAGCGATGCTTTCTGGGGGAGGAGGGGGGAGGTCTGAGGAGGTTACTGCAATGTGTCTCAGTGCAATGCCTGGTGCAGTGTGTCTCAGTGCAATGCCTGGCGCAAAAAGAGTAGAATGTGCTCTGCCTGGCGCAAAAGATAAAAAAATAAAATAAAAAAAAGTATAACGTGTTCTACCTGGTGCAGTGTGTATAGGATGTTCTACTTGGCGCAATGTGCATAAGCTGCACTACTGGGTGGTGTAATGTGAACTGCCACTATTATGTGGCCACGCTCCTTCCCCATGAAGCAACGGCCATAAATGTTTGCTGCGCGCCTTCGCCGTTCACTGTCCATACCTTCACATGTGCGAAGGGGAGAACCAATTTGCTTTCTGCCTTAGGGCGCCAAAATGTCTAGTTACAGCTCTGGTGCAGTGTCCTGTATGCTACACAGCCCAGCAGGATCGTCACCCCATCCTACCCCTTTCAACACTTTGTAGTGTCCAAATCAAGTCTGTGTTTCTATGTTTTTATAATAAGATTAATAAAACCTTCATTCCGATGGGACCCAGAAAAGGACAGGTAGGATCCCAATTTTTAAAAGGGAGGGGTCCCTGGGACCCACTTTTTTTTGGACTCAGCGCGATCACTGTAAAGTCTCCCAGGATGCATGTTAAACATAAGTAACGTGAGTGCTCACCAGTTTCTTGGCTTCTGTTCCACTCTTGATTTTTGTGGGGTACTTTGCTATCACAGAGGCTGCTTTCCTGTTTCAGAAGAGGAAAAAGCAATAAATGACACTGAAATTAGGCACAGCTCTAATTCATTCCTTGTGACATCTTGCTATTGTATAACATTAAAGTATTGCTGCATCTCAGCGCAAAGTGATCTACAATCTACAATGAGGGACTTGCTCTGACCTGTAGGCATTGTACTTATGGATGGCTCTGTTCACGTTCCGCTCATAATTGGCCAGCTCTGAAAATATAACCACAAACATCAAACTTGAATATATGATCATTTATCAGTACTGTATATTATACAAGTGGTATACAAAACTCATAACTGGTTAAATTATGTTGAAATTACACACTTTTTTCATATGTTCTGTTTCCATGCGCAACATTGACTATGCGATGTGGCAGGATGTTGAAATCACACACTTTTTTCATATGTTCTGTTTCCATGCGCAACATTGACTATGCGATGTGGCAGGAGCCTGGCACCACCGATATAGTCACTGTTGGACTGACTGCACAGTCGGTTTTATCTTGCGATTCTTATCACGCGGGACCGCGCATCAGCATTGCAAGCTGTTCACACACGGTGCGATAATAGGATTTTAATTACCTACCGGTAAATCCTTTTCTCGTAGTCCATAGAGGATGCTGGGGTCCATATTAGTACCATGGGGTATAGATGGTCCACCAGGAGCCATGGGCACTTTAAGACTTTAATAGTGTGGGCTGGCTCCACCCTCTATGCCCCTCCTACCAGACTCAGTCTAGAAACTGCCCGAGGAGACGGACAACTTCGAGAGAAGGACTTTACACGGATAGTGGCGAGATTCACACCAGCTCACACATACAAGGCAAACCAAGCTAACCAGCTTGAAAACTCAGCAACTGCTGAACAAGAATACTTAACCAAGTAACAAAACAGTACTTAACCAAGAACAAAGCAGTACTGAACCAAGTAACCACTGCAGGATCACAAAGCGCTGGGCGGGTGCCCAGCATCCTTTACGAACTACGAGAAAAGGATTTACTAGTATGTAATTAAAATCCTATTTTCTCTTACGTCCTAGAGGATGCTGGGGTCCATATTAGCACCATGGGGATGTACTAAAGCTCCCAGAACAGGAGGGAGAGCGCGGAGGCTCCTGCAGTACCGATTGACCAAACCTTAGGTCCTCAGTGGCCAAAGTATCGAACTTGTAGAACTTAGCAAATGTGTTCGACCCAGACCAAGTAGCTGCGCAGCAAACCTGTAAAGCCGAAACACCCCGGGCAGCCGCCCAGGAAGAACCCACCTTTATGAGTAGAGTGGGCCTTAACAGATTTGGGACACGACAATCCTGCCGTATAATATGCATGCGGGATAGTGACCCTGATCCAGCGAGAGATAGTCTGCTTAGACGCAGGACACCCAATTTTCTTGGGCTCATAAAGGATAAACAGAGAGTCCGATTTTCTGTGACGAGCAGACCTCTTCACATAGATTTTCAGAGCCCTTACAACATCCAAGGACTTTGACGAAATTGAGGAGTCAGTAGCCACTGGCACCACAATAGGTTGGTTGATATGAAAAGCCGACACAACCTTTGGAAGGAACTGCTGACGTGTCTGGAGCTCAGCTCTATCTTCATGGAAGATTAAGTAGGGACCTTTACAAGACAAAGCCCCCAACTCCGACACACGTCTAGCAGAAACTAAGGTCAACAAAGTGACAGCCTTCCAAGTGAGAAACTTGACCTCAACCTCCTGTAGAGGCTCGAACCAATCCGATTGGAGGAACTGTAACACCACATTAAGATCACAGGGTGCCGTAGGCGGCACAAAGGGAGGCTAGATGTGCAGAACCCCTTTCAAGAAAGTCTGAACCTCAGGGAGGGAAGCCAGTTGTTTCTGGCAGAATATGGATAAGGCCGAAATCTGGACCTTTATGGATCCCAAACTCAGTCCCATATCCACACCTGCTTGCAGGAAGAGGAGAAACCGTCCCAGTTGAAACTCCACTGTAGGAAACTTCTTGGATTCACTCCAAGATACATACTTTTTCCAAATGCGATAGTAATGTTTAGATATTACTCCTTTCCTAGCCTGTCTCAGGGTGGGAAGAACCTTGCTCGGAATGCCCTTCTGAGCTAAGATCTGGCGTTCAACCTCCATGCCGTCAAACGTAGCCATGGTAAGTCGTGATAAGCGAATGGCCCCTGCTGCAGAAGGTCCTCCCGAAGAGGAAGAGGCCTCGGGTCTTCCAGCAGAAGATCCAGAAGATCCGCGTACCAAGCCCTTCTTGGCCAGTCCGGAGCAATGAGGATTGCCCGAACTCTTGTTCTCTTTACGAGTTTTAGAATCCTTGGAATGATTGGAAGTGGAGGAAACACGTACACTGACTGGAACACCCACGGAGTTACCAGGGCGTCCACCGCCACTGCTTGCGAGTCTCTTGACCTGGAACAGTACCTCCGAAGTTTCTTGTTGAGATGGGAGGCCATCATATCCATTTGAGGTACACTTCAAAGATTTGTCACCTCCGTATGGAGGCCCCACTCTCCTGGATGGAGATCGTGTCTGCTAAGGAAGTCCGCTTCCCAGTTGTCCACTCCCAGAATAAAGATCGCTGACAGTGCCAACACGTGCCTTTCTGCCCAGAGGAGGATTCTTTTTACCTCTGACATAGCAGCTCTGCTCTTCGTTCCGCCCTGTTGGTTTATATAGGTCACCGTCGTTACATTGTCCGACTGCACCTGAATGGCCCGATCTTGTAGAAGATGTGCCACTTGTAGAAGACCGTTGTACACGGCCCTTAGTTCCAGAATGTTGATTGGAAGAATGGGTTCCAGACTGGACCACCTTCCTTGGAGGGTTTCCCCTTGGGTGACTGCGTCCCAACCTCTGAGACTTGCCTCCGTGGTTAGAAGGATCCAGTTCTGAATCACGAACCTGCGGCCCTCTAGGTGAGGCAATTGTAGCCACCACAGGAGTGAAATCCTGGCTTTTGGCGACAGACGTATCCTCTGGTGCATGTGAAGATGAGATCCCGTGCATGAAATCTTCCATACTGAAGAGCCTCATAGGAGGCAACCGTCTTCCCAAGAAGGCGAATGCACTGATGAACCGATACCCGGGAAGGCTTCAAGACATCCCGGACCACAGTTTGGATCACCAACGCTTTCTCCACCGGTAGAAATACCCTCTGCACTTCCGTGTTGAGGATCATCCCCAGGAAAGAATCTCCTTGTCGGCTCCAAAAGTGACTTGGGAAGATTCAGGATCCATCCATGTTCCCTGAGCAGTCGATTCGTGAGAGCAATGGACTGTAACAACCTCTCCCTGGAAGATGCATTTATAAGCAGATCGTCCAGATAAGGAATTATATTCACCCCCTGCCTGTGGAGGTAGAATCATCATCTCTGCCATTACCTTGGTGAATACCCTCGGTGGCGTAGAGAGGCCGAACGGCAGTGCCTGGAACGGATAGTGACAGTCCAACAGCACAAATATGATAAGCCTGGTGTGGTGGCCAAATCGGAATGTGGAGGTACGCATCTTTGATGTCTAAGGACACCAGAAACTCTCCCCCCACCAGCCCTGAGATCACCGCTCTCAGAGACTCCATTTTGAACTTGAATTCCCTCAGATAAGGGTTTAGCGACTTCAGGTTCAAAATTGGCCTGACCGAACCCTCCTGTTTCGGTACCACAAATAGGTTTGAATAGTAACCCTGGTTTACCAGATGAGGTGGAACTGGAACAATTACATCTGACCATTCTAATTTTTGAATGGCTACATGAAGGATAGCCCTTTCTGTCAGCAAAGCTGGAAAGCCTGATTTGAAGAACCTGTCGGTGGGAGCTCTTGAAACTCCAGTTTGTACCCCTGGGACCCAATATGCTGTACCCAGGGATCCAGACCGGACGACACCCAGACGTGACTGAAACGTCTGAGCCTCGGTCCCAAATGCCTGTTCCCCAGGCAGGGAGGTCCACTGTCATGCTGAGGATTTTGAGGACACAGAGGCAGGCTTCTGGTCTTGGGAACCTGCAGGTGCCGGTTTTTTGAATTTTGCTCGCCCATCTCTGAAGAAAGTGGTAGGAGTCTTGGACTTTTTAGCTTTTGCAGACCGAAAGGATAGAGGACATAGAAAAAGGTTTCTTCATCGTCTGAGAGGCTGAGGGAAGAAAGGTTGACTTACCAGCGGTTGCCGTGGAAATCCACGCATCCAATGCTTCCCCCAAATAGAGCCTGACATGTGAAGGGTAGGTTCTCCACACTTCTCCTGGATTCCGCGTCTGTAGATCATTGGCGTAGCCAGAGTCCCCTGCGTACTGAGACAGCCATGGACGATGTCCTTGCATTCAGATTACCCAGGTCCTTCATGGCCTCCACCATGAAACCCGCCGAATCCTGTATGTTACGTAAAAACAATTCAATGTCGCTTCTATCCATAGAATCTAAATCCTCTAGTAATGTGCCTCACCACTTTACTATGGCTTTAGAAATCCATGCACAGGCAATAGTGGGTCTTAACGCCACTCCTGAAGCAGTGTATATGGATTTACAAGAGTAGTTTCAATCTTGCGGTCTGCCGGTTCTTTCAAAGCGGTAGACCCAGTGACAGGTAAAACCACCTTTTCAGACAGTCGAGATACAGAAGCGTATAGTATAGGTGGGTTTTCACACTTTTTCCTATCATCCTCGGGGAAAGGAAAAGCGACAAGAACCCTCTTTGGGATCTCAAATTTTTTTCTCTGGATTTTCCCAGGATTTTTCAAATAATGCGTTTAATTCCTTAGACGTAGGGAAGCTTTCTTATTGTCCGTAAAGTAAGCCTCCTCTACCTGTTCAGGTGGTTTGTCAGTAACGTGTAACACATTCCTAATAGCCTCAATCATGAGTTGCACCCATCTTGCCAGGGAAGCCTCACCCCCCCCCCCCCGCATATCCGAATCACCCTCTGCCGTGCCAGAGACGGTGTCCGTGTCGTCTGGCACAATCTGAGCAAGCACACATTTCTTGGATACACAAGGGGATTTTGAGGTAGTGGGGACAGAACCAGACAAAACCTCCATAGATTGTTTTGAAATCTGTGATTCCGTCTCATAATGCGCAATCCTAGTAGAAATCTGGGATATCATTCCCTTAATAGAAGCTACCCACTGGGGCTCAGATTCGGAAGGCTGAAACAAAATATTACATTCCTGTTTACATGGAATGGATTCCTCTGGAGAAGATACATATTCTGCCACACAAGAAACAGAGTCCCTGGACATGGTTATGTGAGAAAGTTGCATACATACACACACACCCACACACACACACACAAAAGTGTCAGACACAGTTTCCCCCCAAGTACCTTCAGAGAAACACAGAGCTTGGAGCCAGCACACACAGCGCCTCAGTAGGCAGTTATAGAATAATTGCCTGGCGCTGACTGTGTACCCTTAATAGAACTACACAGTTAATAGACAGTCCACCCCCCCCTCCCCCACCCTCCCCTTCTACAACCCCCTTGGTACAGCACAGGATAGCTGGAGTCGTGGAGGGTCAGCGCTCCCTGTCAGCGTCTCAGAGTGTGGAACTGCAGGGAGAAAATGGCGCTGGTGAGCTGCTGGGTCCGCTCTGAGGAGAAGCTCCGCCCCCAAACATGGCGCGTCTTCCCACACTTTGAATATTTATACTGGCCTGAGGTAATGACGTTAGCAGTATTACCGAAGCCCCTGATAGCTAGAGTGACCAGTTGTAAGGGTATTGCGCTGGCCCAGGGCGCCCCTCACAGCACCACATCTGTACTGCTGAGCCTTCCGGAGTGCAGTGTTAGTACTGCGCTCCAACCCTGTAGCCACCATGCACACCGGCTCCCCGCTTGTCGGGTCGCCGGTGACACACTCACCACCTCGATCTTCTGGCTCTGTTAGGGGGTGGCGGCATGCTGCGGGAGTGAGCGGTCGCTTCGGGGGCTAACGATCATTACCCTCAGGAGCTCAGTGTCCTGTCAGCAGAGATAGTGGCCATTAACCTCAGAGGGTTGGACACTACTACCCCCCCTAAGTCCCACGAAGCAGGGAGGCTGTTGCCAGCAGCCTACCTGTGCCTAATTACTCTTAAAAATAAAATAAAACCAAAGAAGCTCTAGGAGCTCCCCTAGATCTGGCCGGCTCCTCCGGGCACATTTTCTGATTCTGGTAGGAGGGGCATAGAGGGAGGAGCCAGCCCACACTATTAAAGTCTTAAAGTGCCATTGGCTCCTGGTGGACCCGTCTATACCCCATGGTACTGATATGGACCCCAGCATCCTCTAGGACAGGGGTGGGGAACCTCCGGCCCGCGTTTGGTCCGGCCCACCAGCTTGTGTCAGTGAGACACGCTGCCGCTCAGTCCGGCGGCAGCGTGTCTCAGCTGTCAGAACAGGGAGGAGAGCGCGGCTGTTGGGTGGGAGCGGCGGCGTGTAGTACTTCAAACCAGCCGCCGGTCCGTAAGCCAATCAGAGCTCGCGGACCAGCAGCCAATCAGGAGCTCGCGGCTGCCGGTCCGCGAGCTCTGATTGGCTCTCGAACCTGCGGCTGGTTTCAAGTCCTACACGCCGCCGCCCAACATATCCGCGCTCTCCTCCGTGTCCCGCCGAAAGGAGCACGGTAAGAAGCACGGAGGGGAGAGGGGAGGGCATCTGTATACCTGGCACTGTGGAGGCATTTGTATACCTGGCACTGTGAGGGGCATTTGTATACCTGGCACTGTGGGGGGCATTTGTATACCTGGCACTGTGGGGGGCATCTGTATACCTGGCACTGTGGGGGGCATCTGTATACCTGGCACTGTGGGGGCATCTGTATACCTGGCACTGTGGGGGCATCTGTATACCTGGCACTGTGAGGGGCATTTGTATACCTGGAACTGTGGGGGCATCTGTATACCAGGCACTGTGAGGGGCATTTGTATACCTGGCACTGTGGGGGCATCTGTATACCTGGCACTGTGGGGGCATCTGTATACCTGGCACTGTGGGGGCATCTGTATACCTGGCACTGTGGGGGGCATCTGTATACCTGGCACTGTGGGGGGCATCTGTATACCTGGCACTGTGGGGGGCATCTGTATACCTGGCACTGTGGGGGCATCTGTATACCTGGCACTGTGAGGGGCATTTGTATACCTGGCACTGTGAGGGGCATTTGTATACCTGGCACTGTGAGGGGCATTTGTATACCTGGCACTGTGAGGGGCATTTGTATATCTGGCACTGTGAGGGGCATTTGTATACCTGGCACTGTGGGGGGCATTTGTATACCTGGCACTGTGGGGGCAATTGTGGATCTGGCACCGCACTATTGGGGGCATATGTGTATCACATCCAATTTTAACTGGCCACACCAATTTTTTTGGCACAGTACCTCTAAGGGGCAGACCTACTGGGGGGCAG
Source organism: Pseudophryne corroboree (assembly GCF_028390025.1). Lineage (NCBI taxonomy): Eukaryota > Metazoa > Chordata > Amphibia > Anura > Myobatrachidae > Pseudophryne > Pseudophryne corroboree. The sequence goes on along the minus strand of NC_086449.1, from coordinate 117,429,650 downwards.
GGTAATTTTTTAAGTTGAGAATTTTTGTATGGCCCCCGAAGGATTTTATAAATATCCAAATGGCCCTCGGTAGAAAAAAGGTTCCCCACCCCTGCTCTAGGATGTAACATAAAAACACTTTATTTTCCTGTGATATGGACTATATAGTCCACATTGCACAGTGTGTATGCAGCTATAGGGTTGCTACATATAACTTATTCCGAGAGTCAGATTTGGGTTTTAAATGGTTATTCTTTTGGAGACATCTTTTTTCCAAACATATTTAAATGATAAAAATACATTATATATACACACAATAAAACTCTTGGGGGGTGATGTATCAAGCAGTGAAACGAAGTTTCTTCAGCTTCTACCTATCAACTCATAAAATGTCCATGATAAATGTTACCTCAATGCTAACTTGTCCACTCTTATCACGGCTGGATACACCAAGCCCTTTGTTTTGTATACAATGTGATATAAAAAATACTTCTCATAGATAGGCTTACCCATAACATCCCTTTAAACAGAGATACTACTGAATTACACAGTCTGTGGCTTATTAAAACCAGATGAGATGCAGACTTGATGTCAGCCAAACACAGAACCGGTGTAATTAATGGGACCCAGTTTAAAAGGATAGTATGGTAAGCCTCATACCCCTTTTCCAGTAGCTCAACAAACATGGGTAAATGCACGGGGGCGTGCATTTACCCGTGTTTTTTGCTAGTGGAAACGGCTCCCTCTGCAAAAATCCGGATCAAGTGATCCAGGAATCCTACCCGGTAAGCTGTGCGGTGTAAACGGAAGCTGTGTCGATGCGACACGGCTCCCGTTCACAGTGTATGGAAGGGCGGTGCTGGGAGATCATGTGATCTCCCAGCGCCACCAACTCTGTAATATGCCAGGTTGGCGAGTGCAGTGGGAAAGGGGGCTCTGAAGCGGGTCGCAGCCGAGTAGCACCCGTGTCAGGCTCCCGGCTGCGACCCGCATCACTAGTGGAAAAGGGGTATAACATTACAGCCATACCCGTGTTTGGGACACCTTACTCGAAATGAGTCCTTGGAAACTGCAGGTTTTTCTTTTTTTTTTTAAATTGTCTGAATTCTCCAACATGTTTTCATCAATTAAAAAATGTTCATCTTTACCAAGAAAGGTAATGTGTATGCAGTGTGATCCCCAGCTATCATATAGGTGAAACTAGTACGTGTATAGACACATGTTAAGCATATTATGAGTGACAATGTACACTGAAGGTGGCTGCTGCAGTGTGTGAGTGTGTCACACGATCCATGTCATTTGGCTGCACAATGAATACACAATAATCACACCTGAACCTTCCCTTCTCTCTCACCTACGAGGAAGTCCGTTATCCCCTCATTCAGGCTTTCCTGCGGCGCTTTCCTCTTGCTCATGTTTAGGCCGGGTTAGTCCGCTCTCACCCTGTTGATGGTTTTCACTCGAGACCGCTGCTCCAAATCCACGTACAGGCCGCAGCGTGCAGCGCATAGCAGGAGTGCGCGTGCCTACGCGATGACGTACCGGAAGGCGCTGCGCACTGATTGGCTTCTCGTACGGTTGGTTCTATATCGGAGGGGCTAAAGGGACCTTGTGACGTATTGAGGGGAGGAGCTACGTCACCAGGGGGAGGAGCTACGGGCGAACAGGGTACCCGAAAAGTACCCTCGCGGGCTCGCTTCGCTCGCCACGCTTCGGGCACGGTGGCTCGCTCCGCTCCGCTTCGCTCACCACCTAATTACTAAAGGTAATAGTTGGTGGCGTGGATAGTAGAGGAACTATCCCGCTGGCCTAGTTCCTCCCCCTTGCGTCGTAACTCCTCCCCCTTACGGAAAAGGTCCCTTAGCCCACTTGATTCTAGCATCTACCCTTCTTTCGTACCGTCACCCATACACACGCCCCAGTCCTGTTGGAGAACTATAATAACGCCAGGAGGCAACCCCTGGCCGTATACACAGGGCCCTAATGTGTTTCCTCATATGAAAAATGGCTGCTGGTTATGTTGAGATCCATTCAAATAATAAATAGTTGGAAAATACAATAAATAAATTTTAAATAGGTGCTCATGCCGAAGTTGGCCACTAGGTGGCGGTGTTGCCTCATAAACTCGTCATGTACTGGGGGAGGGGATCTATGATGCCGCTCACAAAGATCACATGACACGTTTACCAATAGAAAAGCCTGAAGGAGTGAACGCCTCATTTGCATAGGCAATAAATATAGACGGTCTGTGCGCTGTGTGTCAATGGCAATTGGCAGTTTGCTTATTGTAACATCCCAATTTACTGTCTGCTCTGCAGAGAGAAGTAGTTGGTGAGAATGCCTGATCCAGCCAAGTCCGCTCCAGCGCCCAAGAAGGGCTCTAAAAAAGCCGTGACCAAGACCCAGAAGAAAGATGGAAAGAAGCGTAGGAAGAGCAGGAAGGAGAGTTACGCCATCTACGTGTACAAGGTGCTGAAGCAGGTGCACCCTGACACCGGCATCTCCTCCAAGGCTATGGGCATCATGAACTCCTTTGTCAATGACATCTTTGAGCGCATTGCGGGGGAAGCTTCCCGCCTGGCTCACTACAACAAGCGCTCCACCATCACCTCCCGGGAGATCCAGACCGCCGTACACCTGCTGCTGCCGGGAGAGCTGGCCAAGCACGCCGTGTCCGAGGGCACCAAGGCCGTCACCAAGTACACCAGCGCCAAGTAGTCGTCCCACCCCTCCTTATCTTGATTCGCATCAACACAAAGGCTCTTCTAAGAGCCACCCACCTCCTCTCTAATCGGGCTGAAACTGCGGTGGCTATTATGTTATGTACTGCTTGCAAAGCTGCATTGTGCCTCCATTCCAGGAGCTGTAAATCGGGGTAATAGATAGGCATTATATAGCGGATGTCGCCGTTAGTGCTTAGAAAAAGCAATCCATAGAGCAGTGAGTGACCGTGTAGTTTCTGCAGAACTAGAGAATGATTGTGTCTCATTGAAATGTTACAAAGTATCATTAGATTGTAGCAATTGTGTTACTATCTCCCTGACTCCCTGCTGATCACAGATACTACAGGGTCGTTCAGTGGTGCAAGTAGAAAAAATGTCTTACGGGTACTGTGTGCGCGCGCCGAAGGCGCGCGCGCAAAAAAATGGGTGTGGTCAAATGCCACATGGGGCGTGGCCAATGGAAATGGGGGCGTGATACACATATGGGGGAGGGGCAGATACACGTATGACCCCAATAGTGCCAGATACACATTGCCCCACAGTGCCAGATATACATTGCCCCACAGTGCCAGATACACATTGCCCCACAGTGACAGATATACATTGCCCCACAGTGCCAGATACACATTGACTAACAGTGCCAGATACACATTGCCCCACAGTGCCAGATACAGAAATGCCCCCAGAGTGCCAGATATACATTGCCTCGCAGTGTCAGATACACGTTGCCCCACAGTGCCAGATATACATTGCCCCACAGTGCCAGATACACATTGCCCCACAGTGCCAGATACACAAATGCCCCCACTGTGTCAGATATACATTGCCCCCCGTGCCAGATACAGAAATGCCCCTACAGTGCCAGATATGCCCCCAGTGCCAGATATCCCCCAGTGCCAGGTATACATGCCCCCCCAGTGCCAGATATCCCCCAGTGCCAGGTATACATGCCCCCCTGTGCCAGATATCCCCCAGTGCCAGGTATACATGCCCCCCTGTGCCAGATATCCCCCAGTGCCAGGTATACATGCCCCCCTGTGCCAGATATCCCCCAGTGCCAGGTATATATGCCCCCCAGTGCCAGATATCCCCCAGTGCCAGGTATATATGCCCCCCAGTGCCAGGTATATATGCCCCCCAGTGCCAGATATCCCCCAGTGCCAGGTATATATGCCTCCCAGTGCCAGATATCCCCCAGTGCCAGGTATATATGCCCCCCAGTGCCAGATATCCCCCAGTGCCAGGTATATATGCCCCCCAGTGCCAGATATCCCCCAGTGCCAGGTATATATGCCCCCCAGTGCCAGGTATATATGCCCCCCAGTGCCAGATATCCCCCAGTGCCAGATAGAAATGCCCCCCCAGTGCCAGATATCCCCCAGTGCCAGGTATAACCCCCCCCCCCCCCTCCCCCCCCCCCTTCCCTGCTCACCGCTGCCGCTGGCCGCTGCCGTCCTGTGTGAGGGAAGGAGAGCGCAGCCTGTGCCTCTCCTTCCCCTCAGTCTCCGGCGGGTGTCTCACAGTTTAATTCAGCGCCGATCCGTGAGCCAATCAGAGCTCGCACCGCGAGCTCTGATTGGCTCACGAATCGGCGCTGAATTAAACTATGACAGCCGCCGGAGACTGAGGTGAAGGAGAGGCACAGGCTGCGCTCTCCTTCCCTCACACATCAGCGGCGGTGCGAGGAGCGGCGGCGGCCCGTCGGTGTGGGTACGGCGTACCCACGGCTAAATTCTTACGGGTACGCCGTACCCACCCGTACCCGCCCACTTGCACCACTGGGGTCGTTGGTCTCTCAAGATGCCCTGTGTAGTGTGCTATCAGAGCCGGCGCTACCCGCTCAGCAGAGCCTGCAATGCAGGGAGGCGCTGTGTTGGAGAGGCGCTCTCCCTGCTCTGCTGGCGTCCATGTGCGCTGTTGCCCTCCTCTACCCGCCTTCCTCCCACTGAAGAATGCCGCCGCGGACCTGCAGTATGCCCCTGAGAAAAAGTCTCCAGCAGTTGGAAGTGAGCCCGGTCCCCGGAGCTCAGGGAGCTGATGCTGTGTGTGGTCTCCCGAATGCAGATCACATGACTGGTGCTGAGCAGTCATGTGTCCAGGAAGTGTCAGCTCTACAGGGAGGGTGAGTCCTGCTGTCTATATACAGTACAGTAGGGGCACAGTGTATGTGTGTATGGAGGCACAGTATATGTGTGTATGAGGGCACAGTGTGTATGGTGGCACTGTGTGTGTGTATGGGGGCACAGTGTATGTGTGTGTTTATATGTATAAAATTGTTCTACTGTGTGGTGTACTTTAAATTGGGGGTACTATTGTATGGATACGCCCCTTCTTTGTGAGACCCCACCCCTTTGTGGCACGCATCTTCGGTGCGCACTGTCCCTTAAGTATGGGAGAGAGGGCGCAAATTTGTAGTTTGCAGGGAGGCGTTGGACACCCTAGCACTGGCCCTGGTGCTACTTTTACTGTATCATCGCACCTTAACACCAGGATGCAAACTCCGGTATCAGTGCAGTTATATCCAACCCAATCCATTATTAGACACCCGTTTCCGAGAGCTTGGTGATCATACAATGCTTGCTCAGGCACACATGCCTGCCTTGCTCCGCAGAATAACAGAGATACAGGGGCGGCTGAGCAGCAGTGTTCCGGATCGGGACTGGCTGCGTACAGCATCAGCGGCGCTCATTATGAGAGGGAGAGACCGAAGCGCAGAGCTGGCACGCAGACCGAGCCCGGGAGCCAGGCAACTTTTAGCCGTTACAGTGACTAGACAGGAGCGGCAAGGCATTGGGGTGATTTTGTTTTGTCCCGCCGAAATCTGGTCGACACTCATTGGTCCATTTTGAATATTCATCTTCCTATCTGAAGGCGGATGTGTGCGGGACATTTGCTGTTCCAATACACGCGTTATGTATTTGGGAAATATATCAGGTACATTGAAAAAATAAAGTCAAAACATTAAGGCATGTATTATGTCTGTTGTGCTCATGAGAGTTCGGCTTCATAACTATTATGGTAGCAGTTAAAAGATCAATGAATCACACGGGGATAAGATAATAGATATGTGATACTCTATAGCTAGAAATTAGCTTCTGCCCCTAATCTGATCGATAAACAGTAACTTTTTAAAAATGTTATCTTTTACTTATCTAACCTTTAATGACTCCATTCCAGGTATTGTATTGGAGTGGTTAGACGAGGCATTCCCAACCGGGGTCCTCAAGGCACACCAACAGTGCAGGTTTTAGTGATATCCAGGCTTCAGCACAGATGGTTAAATCAAAGTAACTGAGGTGCTAATTAAGTCACCTGTGTCCAAGCCTGGAAAACACTGGGTTAGACTATTAACTACTATTTTTTAGATATTTCAGGCTGTCCTACTTTTTCCACATGTCCACACATAAAGTTTAGTAGTACATATATATAATATACATTTGCTGTTTATTTATATATGCCAGGGATCGTCATTACTGATAGAAAACAAAAGGGTATGTCAATCAATCTCTGTTATCCGTGCAATTCATGGTAACACTGCAGCTTGAATCTCTTCTGAGTGCAGATGTATCTATAGTATGTGATAGTTCAATAATATTGTTGCAGCACAGTGATAGTAACAGTTTATATATCAGTCGTTAAAGAATTGACGTTATGGTTATTATGTTGTGACTACTCAAACACACATCACCCTGTAGCTGAAAGGATTGATTGATTGATTTATAGAACGCATATCAGGATTTCCTTGAACGTCTCGTAGCATATTATTTACATTATAATATGTGTACGAATATGCTTCTAAAACATTAATATGAAATATAGCAATTAAAAAAAAATCTATATACGGAACTCTACAGTGATTTAAACATTGTGATTGGCAGTACGGTAGCCTAATTGCTGAGGTGAACGTGTATCAAACAGCTCAGTGCAATGAATAACCAGAAATACATTAGAAATCCTAAACTGTGCTGCTGCAACATTTGGGGCGTGCCTGTGAAAGAAAGGAAAGGCAATACATGACTCCTCCTGCCAAGGTTCTCACAGTCACCCATCAGGTCCGCCTTCCCCTTAATAAAGGGCAGCTAAGTGAGGCGTTACTTATTCTCACTGATCGCAATTGTCATGGGCAAAGTGATTCACTGAACTGAGTTGAGACACATGACTCAGTTCAGTGAAGTGTCTCGAGTCAGTGTCTCGGCACATGAGTCATGACTCATTTGTACTGGAATGTGTTGCAGAGACTGCACATGAATCAGTGAGTTGCCAGTGCTGGCAGATCAGTGCTGGACTCATGGAGGGAGTTATTCAGCTGCAGTGATTGTGCAGTGTATCTGGGGGAGGCAGCTGCTTATGCACTGATTGTTAATAATATATTAACATTGATTCAGTGTTATGTTGATATATTAATAACCACTTATTGCATACTAGTTACAGAATATGCACATTACTTCTGGCTGAGGAGAGAAAGCTTAACAGCCATGAAACACATCATTCAGTCTGTAACTAAACCAAATAAAAACATTTTTTTTTACTTTGCATACTTTGCTAATTGGTTATTTTAGGTGGGCTTTTTCTTAGGTGGCCTTGTATTTATTATATTATCCACTATCTAGCCTCCAGGGAGTTTGCCACCCACAAGCACACTGAGCAGGATCAGTGAGCACTGAGCTGAGAGCCCTGTACCACAGGGGCTCCACCTCCTGCAGGCTTATGCTGCATGAATCAGATCCATCCACTGAGTCACTGAGTCTACACAGTGTACAACTGTCTCAATGTGGGAATGTGTCCTGTTTTACAGGACACATTCCAGCTGCAGCAGCCAGAGCGCCTGTGTCCCCTGCGGGACAATGTCTCTGACAGCGCGGGGACAGCTTGTCTGTCCCCAGCGCCTGTCAGTGTGTGGCGGCGGCGGGTGTCCGGTGCAGGGATTACCCTTTTCCCTGCACCGGACCAGAGACTGCGGGGGCATTTGAATGTTGGCACCCTCCGGGAGCCAATCACGGCTCCCGGAGCGGCAGCCAATAGGAGAGAGACGCGGCGAGCCAATCGGCGCTCGCCGCGTCATAGGCCCCGCCCCCGGCGTCTGACGTCAGACGCCGGGCGGGACGGAGCGAAGGAGGCCGCGCTGAAGAGCGACGAGGACAGAAGACACGGGCGGGAGCCGAAGAGGTTGCGCGCGCAGAAGAGCGCGAAGAAGGAGGAAGACGCCGCCGCAGAAAGGAGACGACGACGGCCGCGGGGAGAAGAGCTCCGGTGGCCGCTGAAGAGGCCGGAAGACGTCGGGCCCCAGGAAGGAGATGTCCAGCAGCGGCTGGACGCGGAGCAGCGGAGGCGACGCCGCTGGCCAGGACGGGTCAGCGGCAGAAGACGGTGTCGGAGGCCCTCGGGTTAGGTAAGGCCTCAGTGAGGCTATCCTCCCCTCTTCCTCCCTCGACCACCATGGACGGGCATTAGGCCCGCGGGCACAAGTCAGGCACTAGGCCTGTGGCGCAGTTAGGAGATTGGGGGTCATTTGTCTGATTAGGTGGTTTGGGCATTAGGCCCAAGCCACCCAACCCCTGCGGCACCAGATAGGCAGGCACTAGGCCTGGGGGGCACATGTTGGGCACTAGGCCCATGAGAATAGTCAGGCCACCGGCCTGTGGGCACAGTTAGGCGGGCATTAGGCCCGAGGGGCAGTTCAGGCAATAGGCCTGTTGGGACATTAGAGGGCGCTAGGCCCTAGCGTATTTTGGCCAGTAAGTACAGATAAGGTGACCCTGGGCACAAGGCCCAGGTCACCCAACGGGCAGCAAGTTAGGCGGGCGCTAGGCCCGTGGGTCGCGCCCAGAGATGGGAGGAGGAAACCAGGGAAATGGAGCGGAAGGCCTTGCTTGAAGTTAATTCGCAGGTGCCCATTTCCTCGGAGCCGGAACCAACGGGTGAAGATTCCCCAGTGACGTCAGACGCCGGGCGGGACGGAGCGAAGGAGGCCACGGCGAGGACAGAAGACACGGGCGGGAGCCGAAGAGGTTGCGCGCGCAGAAGAGCGCGAAGAAGGAGGAAGACGCCGCCGCAGAAAGGAGACGACGACGGCCGCGGGGAGAAGAGCTCCGGTGGCTGCTGAAGAGGCCGGAAGACGTCGGGTCCCAGGAAGGAGATGTCCAGCGGCGGCTGGACGCGGAGCAGCGGAGGCGACGCCGCTGGCCAGGACGGGTCAGCGGCAGAAGACGGTGTCGGAGGCCCTCGGGTTAGGTAAGGCCTCAGTGAGGCTATCCTCCCCTCTTCCTCCCTCGACCACCAGGGACGGGCATTAGGCCCGCGGGCACAAGTCAGGCACTAGGCCTGTGGCGCAGTTAGGAGATTGGGGGTCATTTGTCTGATTAGGTGGTTTGGGCATTAGGCCCAAGCCACCCAACCCCTGCGGCACCAGATAGGCAGGCACTAGGCCTGGGGGGCACATGTTGGGCACTAGGCCCATGAGAATAGTCAGGCCACCGGCCTGTGGGCACAGTTAGGCGGGCATTAGGCCCGAGGGGCAGTTCAGGCAATAGGCCTGTTGGGACATTAGAGGGCGCTAGGCCCTAGCGTATTTTGGCCAGTAAGTACAGATAAGGTGACCCTGGGCACAAGGCCCAGGTCACCCAACGGGCAGCAAGTTAGGCGGGCGCTAGGCCCGTGGGTGAAGTCAGGCCTCCGGCCTGTGTGCAGTTAGGGGGCGCCAGGCCCAGCGAAGCAGTGTTTTCCCCGAGGTGAGTAAAGGTGGCACTGGGCGTTAGGCTCAGGCCACCCTGAGAGTACGGTAGGTGGGTGAGCTGTGCGGTCCCCACTACTGGGTGTTCTGAGTCGGGTAGAAAAGGGACAGCACCGTTTTATGTTGTAACTCCGATAGTGTGATATATGTTGTTACCGTGCAGGGCAAAGTGTATGTGTTGTGTAAGTTGTGCATAGTTGTGTTGCACCACACCCACAGAGCTAGTTTGAGGGCTCCGCCGTTGTAGATAGTATAGGGTGTGACACTAGGTCAGAGTTAGGCCCTGCACGGCTGTTTCTCTTTGCCTCCTTACAGGGACCTGTAAGTGGAGAAGATCGGAGTGCAAGACTTGTGACGGTGAGTAGCATCCGTGTACGTCTGTCCCTTGTTTGTCCCCGAGCGCCGGAGTTAGGATTGCTCATGGACGTGAGAATCCCTTTCATCACACTACGTGCGAAAGCGCGAGTGTGTGAAAGCTGGGTAGCTGAGGCTTTGTGCCGGTGATGACCATTCACCCAGCCGGTGAAGGTCGCAGCCACCCCTGGGGTATCCCCTGTTCCACCGGAAGCAGGGTCGATACCCCCTTTAATGTAGACCATTCTCTCCTCAGCTCGGTCGACGGTCAGCTCCAAGAGGTAATCGCCGTGTCCGGATCCGCCTGAAGAATTCCAGGTCCGTTGAAGGTTCCGGTACCTGAAGGTGAGAGAGAGCGGCGCCTGGTGAGTACCGAGTCTACACCTGCACAGCAGCAGGCACCACCACACGCACCCGCAGGCCCCCGCACCTCTCACACTTGGCGTAGTCGGCAGGATCAAAGAGACCGGATCACGGACACGATGTGGAACGCCACCAAGAAGACCTCCCTGCGGACGGCTCCGGAGAAGACTCACCCCCGGACGTGTGCGGACCAGAGCGACTGGGTGACGGTGTCTGGGGCAGACATCCTGAAGATGGTGCAGCGGTCGGTCCAGCATGAAAAAGAAGAGCGCCGGGAGAAGGGGCGCAAGAAGGCCGCTGTGACGCCCTGCAAGAAATGTCGGCAAACAGGGCACTTTGCCAGCGAGTGTACTTGGCGAGAGACGTCCCCAAAGAAGGTGGTCCAGGAAGCGGACCGAAGACGTCAGAAGGGCCAAGCGAAGGAGTCCTGGTGTTTGCTCTGCGGAAACTACGGGCATGAGCACAACAGTTGTCCCTGGGACGAAGAGTCGAGCGAAGACGAGGTTGATTCCCGGTGTGAAAAATGTGGAAATCCCCGACATCTGCTCCTGGAATGTCCATGGACTGAAGACAGGACGGACTACGAGGCCACGGTGAAGCAGATGACGGAGTCTCGTCAGCAGCTTTGGGACCGGGTGGCTGCAGAGCCTGTGTGTGCGCTCTGCGAGACGAGAGGACATGCGCTTCCCGATTGTCCGTGGAATGAAGACCGGATGATTGCGGATGGTCGCGCCCAGAGATGGGAGGAGGAAACCAGGGAAATGGAGCGGAAGGCCTTGCTTGAAGTTAATTCGCAGGTGCCCATTTCCTCGGAGCCGGAACCAACGGGTGAAGATTCCCCAGTGAAGGAGGCGGACCAGGAACCCGTCTTGGAGAAGGTGGCAGTGGCCCTCCCTTGTTGGAAGTGTCGGCGACCAGGACATGCGGCCAGTGAGTGCCCTTGGGAAGATGCCGAGGACCTACTCTGTCCCAAGAAAGTGACCCCAGTAAGGCAGAATCCTTTCCCGCATGAGGCGGAGGTGGACGACTGGGAGGTGAAGAGGCCCCGCTGCGAAGAAAAGTGTGAAGACCCAGTGACTGAGACGTCCGGAATCTCCCCGCGATGGAACCGTCCACGACCAGGACGTGCGGAACAGGAGTGTCCTGGGTACCAAGAAATGCCAGCGGAAGCAAAGGAGTACGCTGAGGAAGTAACGATGCCAGCGGAAGCGAAGGAGTACGCTGAGGAAGTAACGATGCCAGCGGAAGCGAAGGAGTACGCTGAGGAAGCAGAGGTGCCAGCGGAAGCGAAGAAGTACGCTGAGGAGGAAAGTAATACCCCAGTCCAGATATCGGAGGAGGACTCGGACTACGGTGAGCTGTCCGCCGACGAATCCCTCCCAGAACAGATGGAGGACGACTCTGGCGTCGGAAGCGCCGACGAGAGTGACTGGCAGGATCGGGTGGAGTCATGCTCCCAGTTGAATGCCCCCCGTAAAGAGGAGGAGATAGTCCTGGTGCAAGAATACCTGCCAGGAGTGCCGAAATGGACCGACGTACGGGGACAGGACTGTGATGCCGTGGGAGGACCCGTTCCAGAGGAAGACACAGGACCTTTGGAGATGCCCCACGAGGAAATTCTACATGTGGTGGCTGTTGCCCGGGAGGAAACGGATGCCCCGGAGGATTCCGCTGTTGGGTGGTGGTCGATACCACACCCGGAAGACAGGGACGAAGCCACAGACGATATCGGAGGCCAAGAGTGGGTGACTGTTGTCCCCGTGGAGGAAGATTCCCCTTGGTGGCCAGCGTCAAGCGACCGTGAGGAGATGCCACTCCCCCAGAGGATCCGCCGATGGAGGTCAGGCCGTAAGAGGAACCCGGAGCTGGAGGAGGAAGGATGTGGGGTCACAGCTGGTCCAGGCTGGGCCCCCGAATGCACCCTCGCCGTAAGGACCTTGGAATTCCCTGACCCGCGGACGATGGACGCCGTGGAGATCTTTGTAGGGACTACAAAGGAAAAAGGGGGGGGAAATGTGGGAATGTGTCCTGTTTTACAGGACACATTCCAGCTGCAGCAGCCAGAGCGCCTGTGTCCCCTGCGGGACAATGTCTCTGACAGCGCGGGGACAGCTTGTCTGTCCCCAGCGCCTGTCAGTGTGTGGCGGCGGCGGGTGTCCGGTGCAGGGATTACCCTTTTCCCTGCACCGGACCAGAGACTGCGGGGGCATTTGAATGTTGGCGCCCTCCGGGAGCCAATCGCGGCTCCCGGAGCGGCAGCCAATAGGAGAGAGACGCGGCGAGCCAATCGGCGCTCGCCGCGTCATAGGCCCCGCCCCCGGCGTCTGACGTCAGACGCCGGGCGGGACGGAGCGAAGGAGGCCGCGCCGAAGAGCGGCGAGGACAGAAGACACGGGCGGGAGCCGAAGAGGTTGCGCGCGCAGAAGAGCGCGAAGAAGGAGGAAGACGCCGCCGCAGAAAGGAGACGACGACGGCCGCGGGGAGAAGAGCTCCGGTGGCCGCTGAAGAGGCCGGAAGACGTCGGGCCCCAGGAAGGAGATGTCCAGCGGCGGCTGGACGCGGAGCAGCGGAGGCGACGCCGCTGGCCAGGACGGGTCAGCGGCAGAAGACGGTGTCGGAGGCCCTCGGGTTAGGTAAGGCCTCAGTGAGGCTATCCTCCCCTCTTCCTCCCTCGACCACCAGGGACGGGCATTAGGCCCGCGGGCACAAGTCAGGCACTAGGCCTGTGGCGCAGTTAGGAGATTGGGGGTCATTTGTCTGATTAGGTGGTTTGGGCATTAGGCCCAAGCCACCCAACCCCTGCGGCACCAGATAGGCAGGCACTAGGCCTGGGGGGCACATGTTGGGCACTAGGCCCATGAGAATAGTCAGGCCACCGGCCTGTGGGCACAGTTAGGCGGGCATTAGGCCCGAGGGGCAGTTCAGGCAATAGGCCTGTTGGGACATTAGAGGGCGCTAGGCCCTAGCGTATTTTGGCCAGTAAGTACAGATAAGGTGACCCTGGGCACAAGGCCCAGGTCACCCAACGGGCAGCAAGTTAGGCGGGCGCTAGGCCCGTGGGTGAAGTCAGGCCTCCGGCCTGTGTGCAGTTAGGGGGCGCCAGGCCCAGCGAAGCAGTGTTTTCCCCGAGGTGAGTAAAGGTGGCACTGGGCGTTAGGCTCAGGCCACCCTGAGAGTACGGTAGGTGGGTGAGCTGTGCGGTCCCCACTACTGGGTGTTCTGAGTCGGGTAGAAAAGGGACAGCACCGTTTTATGTTGTAACTCCGATAGTGTGATATATGTTGTTACCGTGCAGGGCAAAGTGTATGTGTTGTGTAAGTTGTGCATAGTTGTGTTGCACCACACCCACAGAGCTAGTTTGAGGGCTCCGCTGTTGTAGATAGTATAGGGTGTGACACTAGGTCAGAGTTAGGCCCTGCACGGCTGTTTCTCTTTGCCTCCTTACAGGGACCTGTAAGTGGAGAAGATCGGAGTGCAAGACTTGTGACGGTGAGTAGCATCCGTGTACGTCTGTCCCTTGTTTGTCCCCGAGCGCCGGAGTTAGGATTGCTCACGGACGTGAGAAACCCTTTCATCACACTACGTGCGAAAGCGCGAGTGTGTGAAAGCTGGGTAGCTGAGGCTTTGTGCCAGTGATGACCATTCACCCAGCCGGTGAAGGTCGCAGCCACCCCTGGGGTATCCCCTGTTCCACCGGAAGCAGGGTCGATACCCCCTTTAATGTAGACCATTCTCTCCTCAGCTCGGTCGACGGTCAGCTCCAAGAGGGAATCGCTGTGTCCGGATCCGACTGAAGAATTCCAGGTCCGTTGAAGGTTCCGGTACCTGAAGGTGAGAGAGAGCGGCGCCTGGTGAGTACCGAGTCTACACCTGCACGGCAGCAGGCACCACCACACGCACCCGCAGGCCCCCGCACCTCTCACATCAACTCACTGGCAGACTCAGGATGAATCATGATTTATGACATGGATCAGGCACAGCAGCACAGCACTCACTGACTGGTGAGTCGTGACTGCTCCCTCCCCCCTCCCACTGGGTGTCACCTGGTATAGCCTCTGGCCAATCACAGCTAAAGACACTCAGCAGAAGTTCACACTGACTGAAGGACACACTGAGTTTCCTCCCTCTGGCTGAGAGAGGCTGCTGCTGCAGCTGTCTCGACTCATTAAACAGTGAGTGACTCGAATCATTCACACTTCCTGATGATTCGAGTCACTGTGTTGAGACAGTGAGTCAGTAGCCATCTCTAGATCGCAATCCGTTTTAGAAGATGTCAGGCAGAGGCAAAGGCGGAAAGGGGCTCGGGAAAGGAGGCGCTAAGCGTCACAGGAAGGTGCTGCGGGACAACATCCAGGGCATCACAAAGCCTGCCATCCGCCGTCTAGCACGGAGAGTGAAGCGCATCTCTGGTCTCATCTATGAGGAGACCCGCGGGGTGCTGAAAGTGTTTCTGGAGAACGTGTTCCGGGACGCCGTCACTTACACCGAGCACGCCAAGAGGAAGACTGTCACCGCCATGGATGTGGTCTATGCTCACAAGCGCCAGGGACGCACTCTGTACGGATTCGGAGGCTAAAGACTGAGGCACATCTAATTCCTTCACTCACACACAAAGGCCCTTTTCAGGGCCGCCCATCACTTCTATAAGGGAGCTGCGCTAACATCATTGTATATTATGCCCTATATCGTTGTCCTGAGAACCATTTGATAGCGTACATTAATGTAAACCAATTTTTTTTTCCGTTCCCTCTGCTATTGGTTGCTGACTTTATTTGTGATGATGCAAGCAGAAAATTCAATGGCGGCACAATCATTTGCAGTCGCTTCTGAGAATCCATTGCTGAGTTGTACTGAGGGTACTGCAATGTCATGGACAATGCTGAAGTTAGCTTCTTATTCGGCCAGCTTCTTATTCACTTCTTATTCAAGCTCTAGCTTCTTATTCAGATCATTCAGTTTTGCAAGGGTTAACTAGTCTTGGGCCACAAATTTGACAACAAAAAACAGAGATAGATTATCTCTTTGTTGGCGCACCAACAAAGAGACAATCTTTCTCTGTTTTTTGTTGCTCTTCAATCTAATTGTCTATGGCAGCACCCCATATCAATGAATGATGGATGAAAAACTTCCTGTAATTACATAATTTGGGGAATCTTTCATTAAAAGTGCAAACATTACTGGTGCAGAAGACATCCCCATTCCGCATTTACCTTGTATTTAACGTTGAATCAGTTGGTTATCCAACTTTCCCGTGTTCTAGCAGAGTACAAAGCTTGTATTAAACACATCTTTATATTAAGAAAATCTAAGAATTAAATTTAAATAATTGATAACCCTAAACTGATTGACAATCCAAGAACAAAAAGAGTGCCAACAAAGAGACAATCTTTCTCTGTTTTTTTGTTGCGCCACAAATTTGACACCTGAAATCAACAGAGGGTGGTCACTTACATATCACCCACTTTTATTGTTATTGAATTAGGTTTGTTTTTATTATTATTTCACATAAACTATGATAGATATATATTGTCCTTAAATCCCTATGGTCCCATTTAAGAGCCTAAACTCTATTATTTTATCATAAATATAACTTTTCTCAATTCTTTTAAAGTGCAAGGTTTTTTTTTCAATAGCAAGCAAAATGGATATAAATGAGATACATATGCATAAATACAAATTCAGTGATTATAGTGGAACAATAAGGTTCTGTTTTTATTTTTTATTTTTTTTATTTCGTTTCCAGTGAGTAGTAGAAAAGCCCCTTTATATAATCCAAATCTACAGTAGCCTTGTGTTTTCTTCATGCAATGTCCCAGACATATAAGGTTTAGCTTGTGGTCCTGCAAATCATTAACTCCCTTAGACTGCATGATACTGACCTCGGAAAACATACGGGAGGCCCGCATTTGGGATGACTGTGGTCAGAAGACCATCAGCGGCATCCCGATGCTGAGAATCACGACAGGGGAGAGGTAAGTATAATAACCCTCACCTTCTCCTTAGTTCCTAAACATATCCCTCCTGTAGCCTAAACCTACCCCCCTTCTTTGTTCCTAACCCTAACACTCCCTCCCCACATCCTAACCCTCCCCTCCCACAGCCTATCTCTAACCCTGCCACTATTGCCTAACCACAACCTAACCTCCTGCAGTCGAACCCTAACACTCCCCATCTTACTTACATTCACGATTTTGACCACAGTTCCCCCAGTACTGCAACCATTTAAAAGAGAAACATTGTAGTGTGTGTGTGTGTGTGTGTGTGTGTGTGTGTGTGTGTGTTTTATTTGTAGGGGGGTGGTAGTGGAAGTAGGGTGGACAACAGGAGGAGACAGTAGGAATAAGGGGGACGTAGAAATAGGAGGGTATGAGTAAAGTGTGAGGGATGGGAGAAATGAGGTGAAAAATAAGGGTGATGAAGGGAAAAAGTTGGAACAGGGAGAAGAGTAGTGTAAGATAAGAAAAGGGAGGAGATAATCGGAGATGGGAAGAAAAGGCAGAAGGAGGAATAGATAAAGATTGGACAAATGAGTGGAATGTAAAAATAAAAGGCAGAATTAAAGTGACGAGACACAAAGGGTTATCAATGGGACATGGGAGGAACAAGGAGAAGAATCGGCGAATCAGGAGCAGATGAAAAGGTGTGGAAGAGGACAAAAAAAATGAACACAACTGCTAGCCAGCAGGCAAATGGCAGGCCAAGATCAAAGATAACGGTCACCCGAGGAGTGGAGCAATGGTGCAACAAAGTTATTTAGATGCATTGCTGTGCCACAAGCAATTGTACTTAAGCATGAGAAAGTTGCTCAACATGGAGCATTGCATTTCATGTATGCACACCATATGAAAGTAACTTCTGGACCATAAGGCTGAATTCATGGACCAGATCCCACTGGTCATCTGTCAACCGGATTAATGGAACCTCTTCTTAAAGTATGTGGGTTTCCTGAGATGACTCCTTTCAATTCCACATATCACTGTGATAAAACATTTGTGCTGTGTAATGTTCTTGGTTATCTTCAAGGTGTTTCTAGCTCACATTTCGGTATATGCCACCCAGTTGATGCAATTGTGTGGAACGATGGGTGGAAGATCCACAGTCATTGAAAAGAGATGAGATCCTGGATCTCGTCTTAAAGAAGCAATTTCTGATACAATTGGCTATGGAAATCGGAGAGTGGATGGCTGACCACAAATCATCCACCTATCCAACCAAACTATAGCAGCCACAATGTAAGGCAATCCAAGTGAGCTGGCAAATCAAAGCAGGTACTTCCACTTTTATCAATCCTGCCAACTGTAACGCTGTGGGCCTATTCTTGGGTGTAGGATCTATAATGACCTGGTGCCTTGTTGTCAGGATGACCCTTAATCTCTGCCAGAAGAGATGCCCTAGGTGAAGGGCATCATTTTTTTTAAGTAGTAGCATGAATAAGAGGAATATTCATGCTACCATCGATCAGGAATGATTTTTTTACGTTAAACATTTTTGATTGTTTCCAGACATTATCACATACAGTGTATACTTTTTTATGCGATGTATTTAACAGCAATAATTTACATTTTCGTGTGGTACATATACAAACGGGTATTTCAATGAGTTCCAATACAATTTGATAGATAGATAGATAGATAGATAGATAGATAGATAGATAGATAGATAGATAGATAGATAGATAATTGCTATGTCACATAAATTCAGTTGAATATATACTGGTTTTAAATCTGTTTATTCCTCAGAGTCTTACATTCGATTAATTACCATAAATACAACTTTTAACAGATGTTTTAAAGTTTATTTTTACAAGAACAATTGAAATGAATATACAATAGTTAAATGGGCATACAGGAAAAAAAAAACCCAGTAATAAAATAAAACAATAAGGGTATTGCTATGCAGGGCCTTTAGTACTTTATAGGATTTTAATTTCCTCTGAGTAGATGTAGAACCCCCTTTGAAACTAAATATATAGCCTTATATTCTCTTCATGTAGTTTAGCAGATTCACGAGGTTGAGGTTGCGGTCTAAGTTGATACTTTTGCTCAGATTGTATCCAGCAATGTTTCAATAGAGTAGTTACAATTGTATCATACTATAATACTGTTTCCCATTAGTATCATATCGTTTCTCACACACGCAGGAGTTCTGACTACATTAAAGTGAGCAGCTTTAGATTTAACATTCATGTTTTAATGATCAAATGATTATTTTATTTTATACGCCGCTGTTTTGATCTAAGCTGTGCTGCTTTTGCTGTTGTTGTTTGCTAGTTTACCTGCCATCCCATATTATCATTTCCCTGGTATTAGGGCTTGTAAGGATTATATTCTGTACACACAATATATATATATATATATATATATATATATATATATATATATATATATATATTTTTTATCCCCGGCTATTGCAGCTATTCAGCAGCACTGTGTGTGATTACGTTTGGTATATGTGTACTGGGGCCGGGGCTGCTATACCGTGAAAAGACCTCGAGGCCGGGCCGTTAGAAACTTCACATAAACAATAGAGGAAACAGAAATTCTTGGCGGGCTTTATGAAACTTACAGCTTCTTCACCGAAACCAACCAGGATGAAGGGCGTGTTTAACTCATCAAATCACAAAGCAGCTCTGTGCATAAATACAGTTGTTGCCGGCTGTTGGCTATTCAGTCTTTTTTCTACTTGGTAGAAGTCAGATCTGTGTGGAAATATGGCCAGGACCAAGCAGACCGCCCGCAAATCTACAGGAGGGAAAGCTCCCCGCAAGCAGCTGGCAACGAAAGCTGCCCGGAAGAGCGCCCCAGCTACCGGCGGCGTGAAGAAACCTCACCGCTATCGTCCTGGAACTGTTGCTCTTCGCGAGATCCGCCGGTATCAGAAATCCACTGAGCTGCTGATCCGCAAGCTGCCCTTCCAGCGTCTGGTGCGTGAGATCGCCCAGGACTTCAAGACTGACCTGCGCTTCCAGAGCTCCGCCGTCATGGCCCTACAAGAGGCCAGCGAGGCTTATCTGGTGGGGCTGTTCGAGGACACCAACCTGTGCGCCATCCACGCCAAGAGGGTGACCATCATGCCCAAAGACATCCAGCTGGCCCGCAGGATCCGAGGGGAGAGGGCATAGAAACTCGGCACTCCTATACACGCAACAACCCAAAGGCTCTTTTCAGAGCCACCAAGTCTTTCTAAACGAGCTGCAGCATAAGTCACCCCTCAGTGTCAGAGTAACAGGATGCGGATGAATCCTCCGCTCTCCACCCATAGCAGCTTCAAATGACAGGCCAAGTCTATGAAGTTTACATATATAATACGATAAGCAAGCCGCAAAGTGAATAATGGAATGTTGACTATCAAAAATAATTAAATATCTGGACGGGCTGGTTCACCCGACAGTACATTGTTACTAGTGTTCCGCCTAGATTCCCTTGTAAAATTGTTTTCTTCAGCTGGGATAAGAGGATATTGCTCTCAATTATCAAATATTTGTATGTAATGCAGCTGTTTTCATCCTAGCTTTGTTACGTCACACGGAGAGAGAATATGGTTTCTCTCCTTATATACTTTACACGGATCAGCTTCCCACTCCTATAAGCGGAAGGGGCCTCATTTGCAGCATGCAGTTATTGCAAAGGGAATATTCAGACTATCTTTAGATTTCACCACAACAGACCAGGGCTCCTAAAGGGTAAGGGAGCGTCTATACCTTTAGCGGTTGTATGGACGGGATGTGGAGATGAAAGCGCGGCTAGCCCGTCAGATATCGCTACAACACAAGCAATGACAGTACACACAGCTCTCCTGGGAAGACGTGGGTGGCTCTGAAAAGAGCCTTTGTGTTGTGTGTCGGGTACATCGTTTCGGTGGTGGAAGCTGCCAGCCTCACATTACTTGCTCTTGGCCGGTTTGTGGCTCTCGGTCTTCTTGGGCAGCAGCACGGCCTGGATGTTGGGCAGAACGCCTCCCTGGGCGATGGTCACCCCACCGAGCAGCTTGTTGAGCTCTTCGTCGTTGCGCACAGCCAGCTGCAGGTGGCGGGGGATGATGCGGGTCTTCTTGTTGTCGCGGGCGGCGTTTCCGGCGAGCTCCAGGATCTCAGCCGTCAGATACTCCAGCACCGCGGCCAGATAGACCGGGGCACCGGCTCCCACTCGCTCAGCATAGTTTCCTTTCCTCAGCAGACGGTGAACGCGACCGACTGGGAACTGGAGACCGGCCCGGGATGAGCGAGTCTTGGCCTTAGCCCGGGTCTTGCCGCCTTGTTTGCCTCTGCCGGACATGTTCAGTTCACAAAACAAATAATTCCTTCTAACAAACTGAGAGAAAATGTGAACCTGTAATACCGCCCTCCTCCTATATATACACTCAGAGTGGGTCTACCGCGTGCTCTGTGATTGGTTTGCTTACAAATGAACCAATGCAGCTCGAGTTTATCCACAGACCAATCCGCAATATGTAGTGTGTGTGTGGGGGGGGGTGTTAGCTACCACTCAGCGTCACGTGACACTTTTACCCTATACTTAGCTTATACTTACCCTACACTTTTACCAGAAGCGTTGAAGCCTCATTTGCATAAGATGCCTATAAATAGAGCAAACCCGGGCGGTGTACGGCACAGATTCTCCCTGCTGTGTGTAGAAGAAGTGAGTGGTGGAAATGCCTGAACCAGCAAAGTCCGCGCCGGCGCCCAAGAAGGGCTCAAAGAAGGCCGTAACCAAGACCCAGAAGAAAGATGGAAAGAAGCGTAGGAAGAGCAGGAAGGAGAGTTACGCCATCTACGTGTACAAGGTGCTGAAGCAGGTGCACCCTGACACCGGCATCTCCTCCAAGGCTATGGGCATCATGAACTCCTTTGTCAATGACATTTTTGAGCGCATTGCGGGGGAAGCTTCCCGCCTGGCTCACTACAACAAGCGCTCCACCATCACCTCCCGGGAGATCCAGACCGCCGTACGCCTGCTGCTGCCGGGAGAGTTGGCCAAGCACGCCGTGTCCGAGGGCACCAAGGCCGTCACCAAGTACACCAGCGCCAAGTAATCTCCCCTTCCTCTCCCACACGAACACAAAGGCTCTTTTAAGAGCCACCCATCTCCTCGCTAATCGGGCTGTAACTTATTATTTGCGCTGTGTCCTGTCTCCCTGAATTTGACTGAATCACAGTAATCTAGGCTGTGTTGTAGTTTCTTCATTCCTTATACATGTGCATCTTGTTAGTCGGATGCTGGGGAACTCCCCTCTAGTGTGCGAGCTAGTACAGGAGACCCCCCCCCCTGTTGATGATTACTGCGTGCAAAGCGGCATTCTCTCCGCTCTCATGTACTGTAAAACACGTTCCAGACGTAGATCAGATTTCTACAGAACTCGTCAAAGCTACAGATGCCAGGGCTTCTAAAAAGCCAGAGAGCAGCAGAAACACTGCCCGTGTAGTTGCTGTGTAACTAGCACATAATTTTCTGTCTGGCTCAAGTGATACAAACTGGATTGTTACATTGTTAATATCGCTACTACTGTATCATAATCTTGATAAGCAGGTGGTTAAAAGTCGGTCTTCAAGATGACCCGTGTTACTATGATATCGTTGCAAAAGTAACAACGGGATGCAAACTGCGGTGCCCCTGCTTGTACCTAGTCCATTATGACATCACACAGCAGGGTTCCCGTTTAGGCGCATACGTACCAGTTATGCTCGTTGCTGTAAAAACGGCTTCAATGGTTATTTGAGGAGTAGTAGTGATCCGGGTCGCAATGTGGCTGAGCGCTAAGGTACGGTTCAGCTGACCCAATTGACATACTATTATTATTTACACCTAATATACAATATTATGAGACGGCGAGAGAACATAGCTGATACGCTGGCGCTCGCTAATTAGAGATCGAAGCGAACCGAGCCTGGGTGCCAGGAATACTTGTAGCGAGGGACACATCAGAAGCGGCATGCCATTGGGGGAGTGTTCCCCTACCAGGATTTGAATTGTCCACTCCGGTTAACTTGTTTTGACCCGCCGAATTTAGCTCGTCTCTCATTGGGCCAGTCCGATGAATCGCGCTCCTAGCCCAAGGCGCTGGTGTGGGTCCGACTTAATAGTGATAAACACTATATATGTATTTGGAAAATATATTATTTATCATTTCAGGGAGAATGAAATGTCACTACTTTTCGTTAATTGACTATAGGTGTAAAACCTTCTTTTCCTATTTTACCCTAGAAATGTGGGATCAAATGGATACAATTTTTTTTTTTTACATTTATATATCTGTTCACGGAAATGAATAGAGATGACGAAGAGAAAGCTGCCACTGTCCTGCGGTGTGCTAAGTCAGAAAAGGCGGACTACCCAGGTCTCCTCCTCTCCGAGTTCTAAGTCCCCCATCAGGTCCGCCCTTCCTCTTAATAAAGGGCTGCTGTGAGGCGATCAACTCATTCTTACTGATTGCAACTCGCAAGCTGTTTGAAGATGTCAGGAAGAGGCAAAGGTGGTAAGGGACTCGGGAAAGGAGGCGCTAAGCGCCACAGGAAGGTGCTGCGGGACAACATCCAGGGCATCACGAAGCCAGCCATTCGCCGTCTCGCTCGCAGAGGTGGCGTGAAGCGCATTTCTGGCCTCATCTACGAGGAGACCCGTGGGGTGCTGAAGGTCTTTCTAGAGAATGTGATCCGGGACGCCGTCACTTACACCGAGCACGCCAAGAGGAAGACTGTGACCGCTATGGATGTGGTCTATGCTCTCAAGCGCCAGGGCCGCACTCTGTATGGTTTTGGAGGTTAAGATCTGGCTCCTCTTTGGCTGATCTCCTTTCCCGAAACACGCTAACAAAAGGCCCTTTTAAGGGCCACCTACAGTACTCCTGAAATGAGCTTTATGAACATGCTGCTTTTCGAGGGAAGCGTATTGTTAGTCAGATCCACAATACTAACGATAGAAATACACTTCTTTCCCATCTACAAAGTCTCGCTGGATATTCAAATATAAGACGCCAGAAGTTGCCATTTACAATGCATAGACCATATATATCTAGAATTCTAGTCAATCTGGAATGGAAAAAGGCAGCAGCATAATTGCCTCTGTCCATTTGGATGATGCCTCCTTGTGTCCGGGTGGAATCGGTTCGATATTGTTTTATGAAAAATTCTGAAGGATGTAGGTGTAATATACCGTGCATAGCGTGCGCAGGAGGTGCTGTAGCGGGGTACTCTTGAAAAGATGTTGAGTTAAAACGTAACTTGTATTATAACGATGACATGCTGACACAATACATGTCCTAAAATTCAAGCATAGGGTATTAAGGCACAGCTGTGAATGTTTCTCCAAGTGTAGTTTATATATAATTCTGTTACAACGACCTCTTGAACAATTAATAAGTAGGGAAGCTTACTAGCCAACTACTCTGATAGAAACTGCACAGAACTATTTGTCTCTACTGGAGGTTCTCTTTCTGGTAAAGCAGTCTCCCTGTTATTGTGTAGCTAGTGTTCTCAGAAAGTGCAAACAAACATTAAATTGATACTTGCTTTTCAGCAGCTACCCTGCAGACTGTTCACCACAGGGAATGGTGAGTGTTCGAGTACACAGGAAGGAAGCATGCCGCTATTGTGAGCGGCCTGAGGTAGGAAGCAGGACATCCAGGTATTATTTCCCGATCAGTCTTGCTACAGTAGCGCTAATAAATAACCCTGCGTTACCTATCAATAAGCAACCAAAAATCCCACGGAGACACTGCTGAACTGTAACGTAATGTAGTGACTCAATATCTGTACGCCGTGCGCCTACAGCTCTGCCGGGACAGGGTGGGTGGCTCTGAAAAGAGCCTTTGGGGGGATAACAAGGAAGCGAGGCTGCTACGGCGGCTCTTCCATCACTTCTTGGCCGCAGCTTTCTTGGGCTTAGCTACCTTCTTGGCCGGGCTTTTGGCGGCTTTGGGCTTCGCCGCCTTCTTGGCCGGACTCTTGGCTGCTTTGGGCTTCGCCGCCTTCTTGGCCGGACTCTTGGCCGCTTTCTTGGGCTTCGCGGCTTTAGGCTTCTTTGGGCTTTTGGCAGCAGCCGCTTTTGTGGGTTTCTTCACCTTCTTGGGGCTCTTGGCTGCACTCGGAGCTCTCTTGGGCTTCTTCGGGGACTTGGCCACTTTCTTTGCCGCTGGTTTCTTGGGCTTCAGGGCGGCCTTCTTGCTCTCCAGCTGATTCTTATTGAGCTTGAAGGAGCCGGAAGCTCCGGTGCCTTTCACTTGGGTGAGAGTTCCTTTGGTCACCAATCCTTTCACCCCCACTTTGATGCGACTGTTATTCTTCTCCACATCGTAGCCTCCGGCAGCCAGAGCCTTCTTCAGGGCGGCAAGAGAAACTCCACTGCGCTCCTTGGAGGCGGCCACGGCCTTTAAGATCAGCTCGGAAACGCTGGGCCCGGAAGACTTGCCGCTTTTCTTGGCTCCCCCTGCAGCTTTCTTCGGCTGCCTCTTCTTTTTGGCTGCGCCCTCTGACGGCGGGACAGCGGCGACGGCTGGTGCAGTTTCTGCCATGTGAGCTCAACGTCACTTTAACCAACAAATGGTAATACAGCACAAGCCGCTCTCTGACGTCTTTTATATACGGTGCCTGCTGTGCTGTAATTGGCTGCTGAGCCTGGTGCGTTCTGCGCTCTCATTGGCGGAATAAGCAGTCCTTGTAAACCCTTCCCTGTCTGAGTGTAAGGGGAAATCTGCCCTCACCTTGTGTTTCCCTAACGCAGAAAAAGAGTCTTTTATTGGGCATGAGAAAAGCAGCGTGCAGCCTCTCTGCACCACACCAGTACTCCAAGGTCTCCCCTAGGCCTATACGGCCATTGCTAGCCTAGGCGCTGCAAAGAGACCCAGGAACAGCCCCTGTCAGCTTACTTACACCAAGCTGGATCTGTCCAGCATGTAACACATCTGTACTTTTCTGCGAGGCTAAAACGTCTGATTGGGGCATTTTTCTGTCCCCCTGGCACTACATGTAACGAAGGTGATCTGGGGTTCAGTCTGTGCAGGGGATGCACCATTTTCAAAGACATAAAGGTGATGGCTGGGCTCCTGTACACCCGGGTGGCTAGCACAGGCAGGTTGCCTCACAACGTATTGGCAGTCTTGTTTAGGAACTCTAGTTACTGTGACAAAAGAGAGATACCCAGCATAGTCAGCCACAGGTTAACCCTGCTTGTGTGAGATTCTCCCCGTCGTGTAGAATGTTGGTGGGATTTTCCCCAAATGTTTATAAAATGACCCATACAGACATGAATGTATATTTATGCAAGATCGGTGTGTCAGAGTGAGGGCAATGGTGATCTGTTCCCATTACCATTCCTCTTTTAAAAATGCCAAAGTATGAGACTTTGTCATTTTTAAAAGAGGACATCGGAACTTTCCTAAAAATAGAGGGAAACAGTAGGAATATTTGGGAACATTGGGGGGTGGATACAGGAATAATAGAGAGGAAGGTATAGTGGGACAAGTAGAGAGACCTCTTGTAATTGAGCTAGGTGAGAGGAAGGGAAGAAACGAGGAAAAACAGGGGTAGGAGGAAGGAGGAAGAAGAAGAAGATATATATTGTTACATGGCAACTACTGATTGCAGAGTAAAAAAGTGGATGCTATTTTCGGCATATCAATGGATGATAGACATGTTTGCACACAATAGTTCTGGGAAATAAAATAAAATGATGAAGCTTGCAGAATAAGATGAGAGACAACAGTCACCTGAGGAGCAATGGTTCAACTAATCTTACGTTTTCAAATGTACTACCGTGATAAAAGCAGTTGCTGCAGCTTCAGCACTGAACCTCACTGTTGGATAGCAGGCGAAAGATATGCAGAGACCACGAGGCTGAATGTCTAGAGCAGGCATTCCCATCCATGGTCCTCTAGGCACACCAACAGTGCAGGTTTTAGTGATATCCAGGCTGCAGCACAGATGGTTAAATCAAAATAACTGAGCTACTAATTAAGTCACCTGTGGTGAAGCATGGATATCACTAAAACCTGCACTGTTAGTGTGCCTTGAGGACCGTGGTTGGGAATGCCTGGTCTGGAGAAAAGGCGGCTGCGGAACGGAGCATCAGAACCTCTGGGGGAAACATTGGGGGTAATTCCAAGTTGATCGCAGCAGGACATTTTTAGCAGTTGGGCAAAACCATGTACACTGCAGGTGGGGCAGATATAACATTTGCAGAGAGAGTTAGATTTGGGTGTGGTGTGTTCAATCTGCAATCTAAATTGCAGTGTACAAATAACGCAGCCAGTATTTTCTCTGCACAAAAACAAAATAACCCACCCAAACCTAACTGTCTCTGCAAATGTTATATCTGCCCCACCTGCAGTGCACATGGTTTTGCCCAACTGCAAAAAATGTCCTGCTGCGATCAACTTGGAATTACCCCCTTTGTGTCAGCAGAGATCCACTGTGGATGCAAAGTTGTGAGAAGAAGGGCAACGCAGATTAACAGACCAGAGTTCAACTGCATTGACCAGTGATGGAAAGCACAGATATAGACTAGGGCAGGTCAAGAGCAGTGTTGAGAGAAGATGATCGCCATAGAGGAATGGAAGGCACATGAGGATGGACGTGAGATGTGGACAAACAGAGTTGATGACTGCAAAATGGAGGGCGTGGGCCAGCAGCAAGTACCATCAAGGTCTGAACCTCACCCCCAACCAATGATGCCAGGCTGGAGTAGGGCACTAGAGCGGTGGGAGTCTGCATAGAAACTCCAGAGCAGGTAGGGGGACCACGGAGCTGGATCTGTGCCACACCAGTGGCTTTCTGCGTCTCCAAGGATGGTAGAAAAATAAATAAATAAATAAATAAATAAATATATACATACATAAAAACTGACCCAGTTGAAGAGGCGGGAAGGCCCTGTTCCATCTTACTATGGAATGTGCGCATTGATTACATGTTTCCCCATATTACTAATTATTTCTCAGCGGTAAGTAATAGCACAATGAGGAGTCATGGGTAGTGGCACACTCACATTGGAGCAGACATTGTTGGCGTGGTGCACCATCAGAAGAGGTGAGTGATTGTTATTGAATTAGGTTTGTTTTTATTATTATTTCACATAAACTATGATAGATATATATTGTCCTTAAATCCCTATGGTCCCATTTAAGAGCCTAAACTCTATTATTTTATCATAAATATAACTTTTCTCAATTGTTTTAAAGTGCAAGGTTTTTTTTTCAATAGCAAGCAAAATGGATATAAATGAGATACATATGCATAAATACAAATTCAGTGATTATAGTAGAACAATAAGGTTCTGTTTTTATTTTTTATTTTTTTTATTTCGTTTCCAGTGAGTAGTAGAAAAGCCCCTTTATATAATCCAAATCTACAGTAGCCTTGTGTTTTCTTCATGCAATGTCCCAGACATATAAGGTTTAGCTTGTGGTCCTGCAAATCATTAACTCCCTTAGACTGCATGATACTGACCTCGGAAAACATACGGGAGGCCCGCATTTGGGATGACTGTGGTCAGAAGACCATCAGCGGCATCCCGATGCTGAGAATCACGACAGGGGAGAGGTAAGTATAATAACCCTCACCTTCTCCTTAGTTCCTAAACATATCCCTCCTGTAGCCTAAACCTACCCCCCTTCTTTGTTCCTAACCCTAACACTCCCTCCCCACATCCTAACCCTCCCCTCCCACAGCCTATCTCTAACCCTGCCACTATTGCCTAACCACAACCTAACCTCCTGCAGTCGAACCCTAACACTCCCCATCTTACTTACATTCACGATTTTGACCACAGTTCCCCCAGTACTGCAACCATTTAAAAGAGAAACATTGTAGTGTGTGTGTGTGTGTGTGTGTGTGTGTGTGTGTGTGTGTGTTTTATTTGTAGGGGGGTGGTAGTGGAAGTAGGGTGGACAACAGGAGGAGACAGTAGGAATAAGGGGGACGTAGAAATAGGAGGGTATGAGTAAAGTGTGAGGGATGGGAGAAATGAGGTGAAAAATAAGGGTGATGAAGGGAAAAAGTTGGAACAGGGAGAAGAGTAGTGTAAGATAAGAAAAGGGAGGAGATAATCGGAGATGGGAAGAAAAGGCAGAAGGAGGAATAGATAAAGATTGGACAAATGAGTGGAATGTAAAAATAAAAGGCAGAATTAAAGTGACGAGACACAAAGGGTTATCAATGGGACATGGGAGGAACAAGGAGAAGAATCGGCGAATCAGGAGCAGATGAAAAGGTGTGGAAGAGGACAAAAAAAATGAACACAACTGCTAGCCAGCAGGCAAATGGCAGGCCAAGATCAAAGATAACGGTCACCCGAGGAGTGGAGCAATGGTGCAACAAAGTTATTTAGATGCATTGCTGTGCCACAAGCAATTGTACTTAAGCATGAGAAAGTTGCTCAACATGGAGCATTGCATTTCATGTATGCACACCATATGAAAGTAACTTCTGGACCATAAGGCTGAATTCATGGACCAGATCCCACTGGTCATCTGTCAACCGGATTAATGGAACCTCTTCTTAAAGTATGTGGGTTTCCTGAGATGACTCCTTTCAATTCCACATATCACTGTGATAAAACATTTGTGCTGTGTAATGTTCTTGGTTATCTTCAAGGTGTTTCTAGCTCACATTTCGGTATATGCCACCCAGTTGATGCAATTGTGTGGAACGATGGGTGGAAGATCCACAGTCATTGAAAAGAGATGAGATCCTGGATCTCGTCTTAAAGAAGCAATTTCTGATACAATTGGCTATGGAAATCGGAGAGTGGATGGCTGACCACAAATCATCCACCTATCCAACCAAACTATAGCAGCCACAATGTAAGGCAATCCAAGTGAGCTGGCAAATCAAAGCAGGTACTTCCACTTTTATCAATCCTGCCAACTGTAACGCTGTGGGCCTATTCTTGGGTGTAGGATCTATAATGACCTGGTGCCTTGTTGTCAGGATGACCCTTAATCTCTGCCAGAAGAGATGCCCTAGGTGAAGGGCATCATTTTTTTTAAGTAGTAGCATGAATAAGAGGAATATTCATGCTACCATCGATCTGGAATGATTTTTTTACGTTAAACATTTTTGATTGTTTCCAGACATTATCACATACAGTGTATACTTTTTTATGCGATGTATTTAACAGCAATAATTTACATTTTCGTGTGGTACATATACAAACGGGTATTTCAATGAGTTCCAATACAATTTGATAGATAGATAGATAGATAGATAGATAGATAGATAGATAGATAATTGCTATGTCACATAAATTCAGTTGAATATATACTGGTTTTAAATCTGTTTATTCCTCAGAGTCTTACATTCGATTAATTACCATAAATACAACTTTTAACAGATGTTTTAAAGTTTATTTTTACAAGAACAATTGAAATGAATATACAATAGTTAAATGGGCATACAGGAAAAAAAAAACCCAGTAATAAAATAAAACAATAAGGGTATTGCTATGCAGGGCCTTTAGTACTTTATAGGATTTTAATTTCCTCTGAGTAGATGTAGAACCCCCTTTGAAACTAAATATATAGCCTTATATTCTCTTCATGTAGTTTAGCAGATTCACGAGGTTGAGGTTGCGGTCTAAGTTGATACTTTTGCTCAGATTGTATCCAGCAATGTTTCAATAGAGTAGTTACAATTGTATCATACTATAATACTGTTTCCCATTAGTATCATATCGTTTCTCACACACGCAGGAGTTCTGACTACATTAAAGTGAGCAGCTTTAGATTTAACATTCATGTTTTAATGATCAAATGATTATTTTATTTTATACGCCGCTGTTTTGATCTAAGCTGTGCTGCTTTTGCTGTTGTTGTTTGCTAGTTTACCTGCCATCCCATATTATCATTTCCCTGGTATTAGGGCTTGTAAGGATTATATTCTGTACACACAATATATATATATATATATATATATATATATTTTATCCCCGGCTATTGCAGCTATTCAGCAGCACTGTGTGTGATTACGTTTGGTATATGTGTACTGGGGCCGGGGCTGCTATACCGTGAAAAGACCTCGAGGCCGGGCCGTTAGAAACTTCACATAAACAATAGAGGAAACAGAAATTCTTGGCGGGCTTTATGAAACTTACAGCTTCTTCACCGAAACCAACCAGGATGAAGGGCGTGTTTAACTCATCAAATCACAAAGCAGCTCTGTGCATAAATACAGTTGTTGCCGGCTGTTGGCTATTCAGTCTTTTTTCTACTTGGTAGAAGTCAGATCTGTGTGGAAATATGGCCAGGACCAAGCAGACCGCCCGCAAATCTACAGGAGGGAAAGCTCCCCGCAAGCAGCTGGCAACGAAAGCTGCCCGGAAGAGCGCCCCAGCTACCGGCGGCGTGAAGAAACCTCACCGCTATCGTCCTGGAACTGTTGCTCTTCGCGAGATCCGCCGGTATCAGAAATCCACTGAGCTGCTGATCCGCAAGCTGCCCTTCCAGCGTCTGGTGCGTGAGATCGCCCAGGACTTCAAGACTGACCTGCGCTTCCAGAGCTCCGCCGTCATGGCCCTACAAGAGGCCAGCGAGGCTTATCTGGTGGGGCTGTTCGAGGACACCAACCTGTGCGCCATCCACGCCAAGAGGGTGACCATCATGCCCAAAGACATCCAGCTGGCCCGCAGGATCCGAGGGGAGAGGGCATAGAAACTCGGCACTCCTATACACGCAACAACCCAAAGGCTCTTTTCAGAGCCACCAAGTCTTTCTAAACGAGCTGCAGCATAAGTCAGCCCTCAGTGTCAGAGTAACAGGATGCGGATGAATCCTCCGCTCTCCACCCATAGCAGCTTCAAATGACAGGCCAAGTCTATGAAGTTTACATATATAATACGATAAGCAAGCCGCAAAGTGAATAATGGAATGTTGACTATCAAAAATAATTAAATATCTGGACGGGCTGGTTCACCCGACAGTACATTGTTACTAGTGTTCCGCCTAGATTCCCTTGTAAAATTGTTTTCTTCAGCTGGGATAAGAGGATATTGCTCTCAATTATCAAATATTTGTATGTAATGCAGCTGTTTTCATCCTAGCTTTGTTACGTCACACGGAGAGAGAATATGGTTTCTCTCCTTATATACTTTACACGGATCAGCTTCCCACTCCTATAAGCGGAAGGGGCCTCATTTGCAGCATGCAGTTATTGCAAAGGGAATATTCAGACTATCTTTAGATTTCACCACAACAGACCAGGGCTCCTAAAGGGTAAG
This sequence comes from Pseudophryne corroboree, assembly GCF_028390025.1. Lineage (NCBI taxonomy): Eukaryota > Metazoa > Chordata > Amphibia > Anura > Myobatrachidae > Pseudophryne > Pseudophryne corroboree. The sequence goes on along the minus strand of NC_086449.1, from coordinate 117,398,301 downwards.
GGAGCGTCTATACCTTTAGCGGTTGTATGGACGGGATGTGGAGATGAAAGCGCGGCTAGCCCGTCAGATATCGCTACAACACAAGCAATGACAGTACACACAGCTCTCCTGGGAAGACGTGGGTGGCTCTGAAAAGAGCCTTTGTGTTGTGTGTCGGGTACATCGTTTCGGTGGTGGAAGCTGCCAGCCTCACATTACTTGCTCTTGGCCGGTTTGTGGCTCTCGGTCTTCTTGGGCAGCAGCACGGCCTGGATGTTGGGCAGAACGCCTCCCTGGGCGATGGTCACCCCACCGAGCAGCTTGTTGAGCTCTTCGTCGTTGCGCACAGCCAGCTGCAGGTGGCGGGGGATGATGCGGGTCTTCTTGTTGTCGCGGGCGGCGTTTCCGGCGAGCTCCAGGATCTCAGCCGTCAGATACTCCAGCACCGCGGCCAGATAGACCGGGGCACCGGCTCCCACTCGCTCAGCATAGTTTCCTTTCCTCAGCAGACGGTGAACGCGACCGACTGGGAACTGGAGACCGGCCCGGGATGAGCGAGTCTTGGCCTTAGCCCGGGTCTTGCCGCCTTGTTTGCCTCTGCCGGACATGTTCAGTTCACAAAACAAATAATTCCTTCTAACAAACTGAGAGAAAATGTGAACCTGTAATACCGCCCTCCTCCTATATATACACTCAGAGTGGGTCTACCGCGTGCTCTGTGATTGGTTTGCTTACAAATGAACCAATGCAGCTCGAGTTTATCCACAGACCAATCCGCAATATGTAGTGTGTGTGTGGGGGGGGGGTGTTAGCTACCACTCAGCGTCACGTGACACTTTTACCCTATACTTAGCTTATACTTACCCTACACTTTTACCAGAAGCGTTGAAGCCTCATTTGCATAAGATGCCTATAAATAGAGCAAACCCGGGCGGTGTACGGCACAGATTCTCCCTGCTGTGTGTAGAAGAAGTGAGTGGTGGAAATGCCTGAACCAGCAAAGTCCGCGCCGGCGCCCAAGAAGGGCTCAAAGAAGGCCGTAACCAAGACCCAGAAGAAAGATGGAAAGAAGCGTAGGAAGAGCAGGAAGGAGAGTTACGCCATCTACGTGTACAAGGTGCTGAAGCAGGTGCACCCTGACACCGGCATCTCCTCCAAGGCTATGGGCATCATGAACTCCTTTGTCAATGACATTTTTGAGCGCATTGCGGGGGAAGCTTCCCGCCTGGCTCACTACAACAAGCGCTCCACCATCACCTCCCGGGAGATCCAGACCGCCGTACGCCTGCTGCTGCCGGGAGAGTTGGCCAAGCACGCCGTGTCCGAGGGCACCAAGGCCGTCACCAAGTACACCAGCGCCAAGTAATCTCCCCTTCCTCTCCCACACGAACACAAAGGCTCTTTTAAGAGCCACCCATCTCCTCGCTAATCGGGCTGTAACTTATTATTTGCGCTGTGTCCTGTCTCCCTGAATTTGACTGAATCACAGTAATCTAGGCTGTGTTGTAGTTTCTTCATTCCTTATACATGTGCATCTTGTTAGTCGGATGCTGGGGAACTCCCCTCTAGTGTGCGAGCTAGTACAGGAGACCCCCCCCCCCCTGTTGATGATTACTGCGTGCAAAGCGGCATTCTCTCCGCTCTCATGTACTGTAAAACACGTTCCAGACGTAGATCAGATTTCTACAGAACTCGTCAAAGCTACAGATGCCAGGGCTTCTAAAAAGCCAGAGAGCAGCAGAAACACTGCCCGTGTAGTTGCTGTGTGACTAGCACATAATTTTCTGTCTGGCTCAAGTGATACAAACTGGATTGTTACATTGTTAATATCGCTACTACTGTATCATAATCTTGATAAGCAGGTGGTTAAAAGTCGGTCTTCAAGATGACCCGTGTTACTATGATATCGTTGCAAAAGTAACAACGGGATGCAAACTGCGGTGCCCCTGCTTGTACCTAGTCCATTATGACATCACACAGCAGGGTTCCCGTTTAGGCGCACACGTACCAGTTATGCTCGTTGCTGTAAAAACGGCTTCAATGGTTATTTGAGGAGTAGTAGTGATCCGGGTCGCAATGTGGCTGAGCGCTAAGGTACGGTTCAGCTGACCCAATTGACATACTATTATTATTTACACCTAATATACAATATTATGAGACGGCGAGAGAACATAGCTGATACGCTGGCGCTCGCTAATTAGAGATCGAAGCGAACCGAGCCTGGGTGCCAGGAATACTTGTAGCGAGGGACACATCAGAAGCGGCATGCCATTGGGGGAGTGTTCCCCTACCAGGATTTGAATTGTCCACTCCGGTTAACTTGTTTTGACCCGCCGAATTTAGCTCGTCTCTCATTGGGCCAGTCCGATGAATCGCGCTCCTAGCCCAAGGCGCTGGTGTGGGTCCGACTTAATAGTGATAAACACTATATATGTATTTGGAAAATATATTATTTATCATTTCAGGGAGAATGAAATGTCACTACTTTTCGTTAATTGACTATAGGTGTAAAACCTTCTTTTCCTATTTTACCCTAGAAATGTGGGATCAAATGGATACAATTTTTTTTTTTTACATTTATATATCTGTTCACGGAAATGAATAGAGATGACGAAGAGAAAGCTGCCACTGTCCTGCGGTGTGCTAAGTCAGAAAAGGCGGACTACCCAGGTCTCCTCCTCTCCGAGTTCTAAGTCCCCCATCAGGTCCGCCCTTCCTCTTAATAAAGGGCTGCTGTGAGGCGATCAACTCATTCTTACTGATTGCAACTCGCAAGCTGTTTGAAGATGTCAGGAAGAGGCAAAGGTGGTAAGGGACTCGGGAAAGGAGGCGCTAAGCGCCACAGGAAGGTGCTGCGGGACAACATCCAGGGCATCACGAAGCCAGCCATTCGCCGTCTCGCTCGCAGAGGTGGCGTGAAGCGCATTTCTGGCCTCATCTACGAGGAGACCCGTGGGGTGCTGAAGGTCTTTCTAGAGAATGTGATCCGGGACGCCGTCACTTACACCGAGCACGCCAAGAGGAAGACTGTGACCGCTATGGATGTGGTCTATGCTCTCAAGCGCCAGGGCCGCACTCTGTATGGTTTTGGAGGTTAAGATCTGGCTCCTCTTTGGCTGATCTCCTTTCCCGAAACACGCTAACAAAAGGCCCTTTTAAGGGCCACCTACAGTACTCCTGAAATGAGCTTTATGAACATGCTGCTTTTCGAGGGAAGCGTATTGTTAGTCAGATCCACAATACTAACGATAGAAATACACTTCTTTCCCATCTACAAAGTCTCGCTGGATATTCAAATATAAGACGCCAGAAGTTGCCATTTACAATGCATAGACCATATATATCTAGAATTCTAGTCAATCTGGAATGGAAAAAGGCAGCAGCATAATTGCCTCTGTCCATTTGGATGATGCCTCCTTGTGTCCGGGTGGAATCGGTTCGATATTGTTTTATGAAAAATTCTGAAGGATGTAGGTGTAATATACCGTGCATAGCGTGCGCAGGAGGTGCTGTAGCGGGGTACTCTTGAAAAGATGTTGAGTTAAAACGTAACTTGTATTATAACGATGACATGCTGACACAATACATGTCCTAAAATTCAAGCATAGGGTATTAAGGCACAGCTGTGAATGTTTCTCCAAGTGTAGTTTATATATAATTCTGTTACAACGACCTCTTGAACAATTAATAAGTAGGGAAGCTTACTAGCCAACTACTCTGATAGAAACTGCACAGAACTATTTGTCTCTACTGGAGGTTCTCTTTCTGGTAAAGCAGTCTCCCTGTTATTGTGTAGCTAGTGTTCTCAGAAAGTGCAAACAAACATTAAATTGATACTTGCTTTTCAGCAGCTACCCTGCAGACTGTTCACCACAGGGAATGGTGAGTGTTCGAGTACACAGGAAGGAAGCATGCCGCTATTGTGAGCGGCCTGAGGTAGGAAGCAGGACATCCAGGTATTATTTCCCGATCAGTCTTGCTACAGTAGCGCTAATAAATAACCCTGCGTTACCTATCAATAAGCAACCAAAAATCCCACGGAGACACTGCTGAACTGTAACGTAATGTAGTGACTCAATATCTGTACGCCGTGCGCCTACAGCTCTGCCGGGACAGGGTGGGTGGCTCTGAAAAGAGCCTTTGGGGGGATAACAAGGAAGCGAGGCTGCTACGGCGGCTCTTCCATCACTTCTTGGCCGCAGCTTTCTTGGGCTTAGCTACCTTCTTGGCCGGGCTTTTGGCGGCTTTGGGCTTCGCCGCCTTCTTGGCTGCTTTGGGCTTCGCCGCCTTCTTGGCCGGACTCTTGGCCGCTTTCTTGGGCTTCGCGGCTTTAGGCTTCTTTGGGCTTTTGGCAGCAGCCGCTTTTGTGGGTTTCTTCACCTTCTTGGGGCTCTTGGCTGCACTCGGAGCTCTCTTGGGCTTCTTCGGGGACTTGGCCACTTTCTTTGCCGCTGGTTTCTTGGGCTTCAGGGCGGCCTTCTTGCTCTCCAGCTGATTCTTATTGAGCTTGAAGGAGCCGGAAGCTCCGGTGCCTTTCACTTGGGTGAGAGTTCCTTTGGTCACCAATCCTTTCACCCCCACTTTGATGCGACTGTTATTCTTCTCCACATCGTAGCCTCCGGCAGCCAGAGCCTTCTTCAGGGCGGCAAGAGAAACTCCACTGCGCTCCTTGGAGGCGGCCACGGCCTTTAAGATCAGCTCGGAAACGCTGGGCCCGGAAGACTTGCCGCTTTTCTTGGCTCCCCCTGCAGCTTTCTTCGGCTGCCTCTTCTTTTTGGCTGCGCCCTCTGACGGCGGGACAGCGGCGACGGCTGGTGCAGTTTCTGCCATGTTAGCTCAACGTCACTTTAACCAACAAATGGTAATACAGCACAAGCCGCTCTCTGACGTCTTTTATATACGGTGCCTGCTGTGCTGTAATTGGCTGCTGAGCCTGGTGCGTTCTGCGCTCTCATTGGCGGAATAAGCAGTCCTTGTAAACCCTTCCCTGTCTGAGTGTAAGGGGAAATCTGCCCTCACCTTGTGTTTCCCTAACGCAGAAAAAGAGTCTTTTATTGGGCATGAGAAAAGCAGCGTGCAGCCTCTCTGCACCACACCAGTACTCCAAGGTCTCCCCTAGGCCTATACGGCCATTGCTAGCCTAGGCGCTGCAAAGAGACCCAGGAACAGCCCCTGTCAGCTTACTTACACCAAGCTGGATCTGTCCAGCATGTAACACATCTGTACTTTTCTGCGAGGCTAAAACGTCTGATTGGGGCATTTTTCTGTCCCCCTGGCACTACATGTAACGAAGGTGATCTGGGGTTCAGTCTGTGCAGGGGATGCACCATTTTCAAAGACATAAAGGTGATGGCTGGGCTCCTGTACACCCGGGTGGCTAGCACAGGCAGGTTGCCTCACAACGTATTGGCAGTCTTGTTTAGGAACTCTAGTTACTGTGACAAAAGAGAGATACCCAGCATAGTCAGCCACAGGTTAACCCTGCTTGTGTGAGATTCTCCCCGTCGTGTAGAATGTTGGTGGGATTTTCCCCAAATGTTTATAAAATGACCCATACAGACATGAATGTATATTTATGCAAGATCGGTGTGTCAGAGTGAGGGCAATGGTGATCTGTTCCCATTACCATTCCTCTTTTAAAAATGCCAAAGTATGAGACTTTGTCATTTTTAAAAGAGGACATCGGAACTTTCCTAAAAATAGAGGGAAACAGTAGGAATATTTGGGAACATTGGGGGGTGGATACAGGAATAATAGAGAGGAAGGTATAGTGGGACAAGTAGAGAGACCTCTTGTAATTGAGCTAGGTGAGAGGAAGGGAAGAAACGAGGAAAAACAGGGGTAGGAGGAAGGAGGAAGAAGAAGAAGATATATATTGTTACATGGCAACTACTGATTGCAGAGTAAAAAAGTGGATGCTATTTTCGGCATATCAATGGATGATAGACATGTTTGCACACAATAGTTCTGGGAAATAAAATAAAATGATGAAGCTTGCAGAATAAGATGAGAGACAACAGTCACCTGAGGAGCAATGGTTCAACTAATCTTACGTTTTCAAATGTACTACCGTGATAAAAGCAGTTGCTGCAGCTTCAGCACTGAACCTCACTGTTGGATAGCAGGCGAAAGATATGCAGAGACCACGAGGCTGAATGTCTAGAGCAGGCATTCCCATCCATGGTCCTCTAGGCACACCAACAGTGCAGGTTTTAGTGATATCCAGGCTGCAGCACAGATGGTTAAATCAAAATAACTGAGCTACTAATTAAGTCACCTGTGGTGAAGCATGGATATCACTAAAACCTGCACTGTTAGTGTGCCTTGAGGACCGTGGTTGGGAATGCCTGGTCTGGAGAAAAGGCGGCTGCGGAACGGAGCATCAGAACCTCTGGGGGAAACATTGGGGGTAATTCCAAGTTGATCGCAGCAGGACATTTTTAGCAGTTGGGCAAAACCATGTACACTGCAGGTGGGGCAGATATAACATTTGCAGAGAGAGTTAGATTTGGGTGTGGTGTGTTCAATCTGCAGTCTAAATTGCAGTGTACAAATAACGCAGCCAGTATTTTCTCTGCACAAAAACAAAATAACCCACCCAAACCTAACTGTCTCTGCAAATGTTATATCTGCCCCACCTGCAGTGCACATGGTTTTGCCCAACTGCAAAAAATGTCCTGCTGCGATCAACTTGGAATTACCCCCTTTGTGTCAGCAGAGATCCACTGTGGATGCAAAGTTGTGAGAAGAAGGGCAACGCAGATTAACAGACCAGAGTTCAACTGCATTGACCAGTGATGGAAAGCACAGATATAGACTAGGGCAGGTCAAGAGCAGTGTTGAGAGAAGATGATCGCCATAGAGGAATGGAAGGCACATGAGGATGGACGTGAGATGTGGACAAACAGAGTTGATGACTGCAAAATGGAGGGCGTGGGCCAGCAGCAAGTACCATCAAGGTCTGAACCTCACCCCCAACCAATGATGGCAGGCTGGAGTAGGGCACTAGAGCGGTGGGAGTCTGCATAGAAACTCCAGAGCAGGTAGGGGGACCACGGAGCTGGATCTGTGCCACACCAGTGGCTTTCTGCGTCTCCAAGGATGGTAGAAAAATAAATAAATAAATAAATAAATAAATATATACATACATAAAAACTGACCCAGTTGAAGAGGCGGGAAGGCCCTGTTCCATCTTACTATGGAATGTGCGCATTGATTACATGTTTCCCCATATTACTAATTATTTCTCAGCGGTAAGTAATAGCACAATGAGGAGTCATGGGTAGTGGCACACTCACATTGGAGCAGACATTGTTGGCGTGGTGCACCATCAGAAGAGGTGAGTGATTGTTATTGAATTAGGTTTGTTTTTATTATTATTTCACATAAACTATGATAGATATATATTGTCCTTAAATCCCTATGGTCCCATTTAAGAGCCTAAACTCTATTATTTTATCATAAATATAACTTTTCTCAATTCTTTTAAAGTGCAAGGTTTTTTTTTTTCAATAGCAAGCAAAATGGATATAAATGAGATACATATGCATAAATACAAATTCAGTGATTATAGTAGAACAATAAGGTTCTGTTTTTATTTTTTAATTTTTTTATTTCGTTTCCAGTGAGTAGTAGAAAAGCCCCTTTATATAATCCAAATCTACAGTAGCCTTGTATTTTCTTCATGCAATGTCCCAGACATATAAGGTTTAGCTTGTGGTCCTGCAAATCATTAACTCCCTTAGACTGCATGATACTGACATCGGAAAACATACGGGAGGCCCGCATTTGGGATGACTGTGGTCAGAAGACCATCAGCGGCATCCCGATGTTGAGAATCACGACAGGGGAGAGGTAAGTATAATAACCCTCACCTTCTCCTTAGTTCCTAAACATATCCCTCCTGTAGCCTAAACCTACCCCCCTTCTTTGTTCCTAACCCTAACACTCCCTCCCCACATCCTAACCCTCCCCTCCCACAGCCTATCTCTAACCCTGCCACTATTGCCTAACCACAACCTAACCTCCTGCAGTCGAACCCTAACACTCCCCATCTTACTTACATTCACGATTTTGACCACAGTTCCCCCAGTACTGCAACCATTTAAAAGAGAAACATTGTAGTGTGTGTGTGTGTGTGTGTGTGTGTGTGTGTGTGTGTGTGTTTTATTTGTAGGGGGGTGGTAGTGGAAGTAGGGTGGACAACAGGAGGAGACAGTAGGAATAAGGGGGACGTAGAAATAGGAGGGTATGAGTAAAGTGTGAGGGATGGGAGAAATGAGGTGAAAAATAAGGGTGATGAAGGGAAAAAGTTGGAACAGGGAGAAGAGTAGTGTAAGATAAGAAAAGGGAGGAGATAATCGGAGATGGGAAGAAAAGGCAGAAGGAGGAATAGATAAAGATTGGACAAATGAGTGGAATGTAAAAATAAAAGGCAGAATTAAAGTGACGAGACACAAAGGGTTATCAATGGGACATGGGAGGAACAAGGAGAAGAATCGGCGAATCAGGAGCAGATGAAAAGGTGTGGAAGAGGACAAAAAAAATGAACACAACTGCTAGCCAGCAGGCAAATGGCAGGCCAAGATCAAAGATAACGGTCACCCGAGGAGTGGAGCAATGGTGCAACAAAGTTATTTAGATGCATTGCTGTGCCACAAGCAATTGTACTTAAGCATGAGAAAGTTGCTCAACATGGAGCATTGCATTTCATGTATGCACACCATATGAAAGTAACTTCTGGACCATAAGGCTGAATTCATGGACCAGATCCCACTGGTCATCTGTCAACCGGATTAATGGAACCTCTTCTTAAAGTATGTGGGTTTCCTGAGATGACTCCTTTCAATTCCACATATCACTGTGATAAAACATTTGTGCTGTGTAATGTTCTTGGTTATCTTCAAGGTGTTTCTAGCTCACATTTCGGTATATGCCACCCAGTTGATGCAATTGTGTGGAACGATGGGTGGAAGATCCACAGTCATTGAAAAGAGATGAGATCCTGGATCTCGTCTTAAAGAAGCAATTTCTGATACAATTGGCTATGGAAATCGGAGAGTGGATGGCTGACCACAAATCATCCACCTATCCAACCAAACTATAGCAGCCACAATGTAAGGCAATCCAAGTGAGCTGGCAAATCAAAGCAGGTACTTCCACTTTTATCAATCCTGCCAACTGTAACGCTGTGGGCCTATTCTTGGGTGTAGGATCTATAATGACCTGGTGCCTTGTTGTCAGGATGACCCTTAATCTCTGCCAGAAGAGATGCCCTAGGTGAAGGGCATCATTTTTTTTAAGTAGTAGCATGAATAAGAGGAATATTCATGCTACCATCGATCTGGAATGATTTTTTTACGTTAAACATTTTTGATTGTTTCCAGACATTATCACATACAGTGTATACTTTTTTATGCGATGTATTTAACAGCAATAATTTACATTTTCGTGTGGTACATATACAAACGGGTATTTCAATGAGTTCCAATACAATTTGATAGATAGATAGATAGATAGATAGATAGATAGATAGATAATTGCTATGTCACATAAATTCAGTTGAATATATACTGGTTTTAAATCTGTTTATTCCTCAGAGTCTTACATTCGATTAATTACCATAAATACAACTTTTAACAGATGTTTTAAAGTTTATTTTTACAAGAACAATTGAAATGAATATACAATAGTTAAATGGGCATACAGGAAAAAAAAAACCCAGTAATAAAATAAAACAATAAGGGTATTGCTATGCAGGGCCTTTAGTACTTTATAGGATTTTAATTTCCTCTGAGTAGATGTAGAACCCCCTTTGAAACTAAATATATAGCCTTATATTCTCTTCATGTAGTTTAGCAGATTCACGAGGTTGAGGTTGCGGTCTAAGTTGATACTTTTGCTCAGATTGTATCCAGCAATGTTTCAATAGAGTAGTTACAATTGTATCATACTATAATACTGTTTCCCATTAGTATCATATCGTTTCTCACACACGCAGGAGTTCTGACTACATTAAAGTGAGCAGCTTTAGATTTAACATTCATGTTTTAATGATCAAATGATTATTTTATTTTATACGCCGCTGTTTTGATCTAAGCTGTGCTGCTTTTGCTGTTGTTGTTTGCTAGTTTACCTGCCATCCCATATTATCATTTCCCTGGTATTAGGGCTTGTAAGGATTATATTCTGTACACACAATATATATATATATATATATATATTTTTTATCCCCGGCTATTGCAGCTATTCAGCAGCACTGTGTGTGATTACGTTTGGTATATGTGTACTGGGGCCGGGGCTGCTATACCGTGAAAAGACCTCGAGGCCGGGCCGTTAGAAACTTCACATAAACAATAGAGGAAACAGAAATTCTTGGCGGGCTTTATGAAAGTTACAGCTTCTTCACCGAAACCAACCAGGATGAAGGGCGTGTTTAACTCATCAAATCACAAAGCAGCTCTGTGCATAAATACAGTTGTTGCCGGCTGTTGGCTATTCAGTCTTTTTTCTACTTGGTAGAAGTCAGATCTGTGTGGAAATATGGCCAGGACCAAGCAGACCGCCCGCAAATCTACAGGAGGGAAAGCTCCCCGCAAGCAGCTGGCAACGAAAGCTGCCCGGAAGAGCGCCCCAGCTACCGGCGGCGTGAAGAAACCTCACCGCTATCGTCCTGGAACTGTTGCTCTTCGCGAGATCCGCCGGTATCAGAAATCCACTGAGCTGCTGATCCGCAAGCTGCCCTTCCAGCGTCTGGTGCGTGAGATCGCCCAGGACTTCAAGACTGACCTGCGCTTCCAGAGCTCCGCCGTCATGGCCCTACAAGAGGCCAGCGAGGCTTATCTGGTGGGGCTGTTCGAGGACACCAACCTGTGCGCCATCCACGCCAAGAGGGTGACCATCATGCCCAAAGACATCCAGCTGGCCCGCAGGATCCGAGGGGAGAGGGCATAGAAACTCGGCACTCCTATACACGCAACAACCCAAAGGCTCTTTTCAGAGCCACCAAGTCTTTCTAAACGAGCTGCAGCATAAGTCAGCCCTCAGTGTCAGAGTAACAGGATGCGGATGAATCCTCCGCTCTCCACCCATAGCAGCTTCAAATGACAGGCCAAGTCTATGAAGTTTACATATATAATACGATAAGCAAGCCGCAAAGTGAATAATGGAATGTTGACTATCAAAAATAATTAAATATCTGGACGGGCTGGTTCACCCGACAGTACATTGTTACTAGTGTTCCGCCTAGATTCCCTTGTAAAATTGTTTTCTTCAGCTGGGATAAGAGGATATTGCTCTCAATTATCAAATATTTGTATGTAATGCAGCTGTTTTCATCCTAGCTTTGTTACGTCACACGGAGAGAGAATATGGTTTCTCTCCTTATATACTTTACACGGATCAGCTTCCCACTCCTATAAGCGGAAGGGGCCTCATTTGCAGCATGCAGTTATTGCAAAGGGAATATTCAGACTATCTTTAGATTTCACCACAACAGACCAGGGCTCCTAAAGGGTAAGGGAGCGTCTATACCTTTAGCGGTTGTATGGACGGGATGTGGAGATGAAAGCGCGGCTAGCCCGTCAGATATCGCTACAACACAAGCAATGACAGTACACACAGCTCTCCTGGGAAGACGTGGGTGGCTCTGAAAAGAGCCTTTGTGTTGTGTGTCGGGTACATCGTTTCGGTGGTGGAAGCTGCCAGCCTCACATTACTTGCTCTTGGCCGGTTTGTGGCTCTCGGTCTTCTTGGGCAGCAGCACGGCCTGGATGTTGGGCAGAACGCCTCCCTGGGCGATGGTCACCCCACCGAGCAGCTTGTTGAGCTCTTCGTCGTTGCGCACAGCCAGCTGCAGGTGGCGGGGGATGATGCGGGTCTTCTTGTTGTCGCGGGCGGCGTTTCCGGCGAGCTCCAGGATCTCAGCCGTCAGATACTCCAGCACCGCGGCCAGATAGACCGGGGCACCGGCTCCCACTCGCTCAGCATAGTTTCCTTTCCTCAGCAGACGGTGAACGCGACCGACTGGGAACTGGAGACCGGCCCGGGATGAGCGAGTCTTGGCCTTAGCCCGGGTCTTGCCGCCTTGTTTGCCTCTGCCGGACATGTTCAGTTCACAAAACAAATAATTCCTTCTAACAAACTGAGAGAAAATGTGAACCTGTAATACCGCCCTCCTCCTATATATACACTCAGAGTGGGTCTACCGCGTGCTCTGTGATTGGTTTGCTTACAAATGAACCAATGCAGCTCGAGTTTATCCACAGACCAATCCGCAATATGTAGTGTGTGTGTGGGGGGGGGGTGTTAGCTACCACTCAGCGTCACGTGACACTTTTACCCTATACTTAGCTTATACTTACCCTACACTTTTACCAGAAGCGTTGAAGCCTCATTTGCATAAGATGCCTATAAATAGAGCAAACCCGGGCGGTGTACGGCACAGATTCTCCCTGCTGTGTGTAGAAGAAGTGAGTGGTGGAAATGCCTGAACCAGCAAAGTCCGCGCCGGCGCCCAAGAAGGGCTCAAAGAAGGCCGTAACCAAGACCCAGAAGAAAGATGGAAAGAAGCGTAGGAAGAGCAGGAAGGAGAGTTACGCCATCTACGTGTACAAGGTGCTGAAGCAGGTGCACCCTGACACCGGCATCTCCTCCAAGGCTATGGGCATCATGAACTCCTTTGTCAATGACATTTTTGAGCGCATTGCGGGGGAAGCTTCCCGCCTGGCTCACTACAACAAGCGCTCCACCATCACCTCCCGGGAGATCCAGACCGCCGTACGCCTGCTGCTGCCGGGAGAGTTGGCCAAGCACGCCGTGTCCGAGGGCACCAAGGCCGTCACCAAGTACACCAGCGCCAAGTAATCTCCCCTTCCTCTCCCACACGAACACAAAGGCTCTTTTAAGAGCCACCCATCTCCTCGCTAATCGGGCTGTAACTTATTATTTGCGCTGTGTCCTGTCTCCCTGAATTTGACTGAATCACAGTAATCTAGGCTGTGTTGTAGTTTCTTCATTCCTTATACATGTGCATCTTGTTAGTCGGATGCTGGGGAACTCCCCTCTAGTGTGCGAGCTAGTACAGGAGACCCCCCCCCCCCTGTTGATGATTACTGCGTGCAAAGCGGCATTCTCTCCGCTCTCATGTACTGTAAAACACGTTCCAGACGTAGATCAGATTTCTACAGAACTCGTCAAAGCTACAGATGCCAGGGCTTCTAAAAAGCCAGAGAGCAGCAGAAACACTGCCCGTGTAGTTGCTGTGTGACTAGCACATAATTTTCTGTCTGGCTCAAGTGATACAAACTGGATTGTTACATTGTTAATATCGCTACTACTGTATCATAATCTTGATAAGCAGGTGGTTAAAAGTCGGT